>NC_087458.1:10319783-10622814 GCF_036321535.1 Camelus dromedarius | reverse complement strand
CTTAACCATCACAAACTCTGTAAGATAAATACTAAAACAAAGTCAGAGAGGTTAGGTAAAATGCTCCAGTTACACAGCTAGTAAGTGGCAGGGCCAGATTTAGAACAGTGTAATTCCAAAGCCATGTTCTTAACCATCATACTACAATGTAAAATGAGTTAGACTCATAAGATTCATTTTTTGTCCTTAGGAAGCTTACAGTCTGGTTATAGAAGCAAGTAATAGACATTAAACAGATCATTTCAATATGATTTAAGTGCTAAGATACAGGCGTGCGCAGGATGTTGTATCGTTCCTTCTTCCCTCCTCCACCATCTATGTGTAACAGTTCCCAAGAAGCCATCCTGGTGGTTGGCTGTGACTTCTCACTGAGATATAAAGTGGTTAACTGTGGGTTGCATTACCTTCCTAAGCATATGTCTGAGATTTGTTGGAGAGTCTGCCAAGAATGACCTAGGCCAGCAATTCTCAACAAGAATGAAGGTGGGAAGATTTGGCATTGTATGGAGACATTTTGATGATCATACTTGGAATGATGCTACTGGTATCTAGTGGCAGAGGCCAGGGAGGCTGCTAAACATCCTACAATGTACAAGGACAGCTCTCCACAAAAAGGAATTCTCTGCCAAAAAGTCACGAGTGCCAAGATTGAAAAACACTGACCTAGGCAGTCTATTATCACCCTTTCTCTTAATTCGCATGGAAACAAATAACAGAATGAGAACAAGTCTAGAATATATGTCTAGTGACTTTTAAATCCTGAAGAGAATCTCCTGCTAGACTGTATGCTCCAAGAAGCCAGAGACTCTGTCTGCATTGTTGGTATCAGAGCCTAGCACAGGGCCTGCCTGGCACATAGAGTCATTCTTCAAATACTGTTGCTTGGACTAAATTGATTATGTCAGAGAGACGATAAAGTATGGAATAGACCAATCAGAAGCACCGTGGGAAATATTACCTATGTTTGTCTGTGTGTGCTCCACGCATAGGTTAAATCCTCAGTAAATTGTAGTTGAATGGATAGATGGATGGTTTACAGGATTAATGACTTGAAAGCCCTGGGGACAGAGGCATTTTTATCTTTATTGAAAAGAATGCTTTTAGAAATGATAGACATGTGGAAAGTAAATAGCTAGGTATAGATACGCAGTTAAACAACGTGAGATTGCGTGTGACAGTACATGAGACCAGAGTCATATAGGTCATACTCCCTCTCCTCTACTCTTAGCTTCTTTCTACTGCCCTTTCTCAGTCTATATATATATATACTTATACATATACACCTCCCTCCACAAAAAGAATCAATAAACCTCCCTTCATCTTGTATCTCCTAGCTGTCATCTTTTCTTTCTCCTCGCCTTCACCAAATGAAGTTTGTTAGAACCGAGGCTTATACAATTTAGGGTACCCTTATGAAATAAAGAACAGGCTACAAAAATACAAATAGGAACAAAAATTGAATTTAGTTAGAAGGAGAAAAGAAATCCCAAAGGATCATAAGTTTTTTTTTTAAAAAAAACCAACCACTACTGCAAAAATCACGAAAGCCAGAAAAATAACCAATATTTTTATTAATAAAATGGCCCCACGCTTCTATAACACTTTGCCACCGAATAACTCTGGCTCCTGTTCACACCGATCTTGCTTCTTACCTACTGCTGGAGAACGCAGCTGAACCTCGGGGAACACAAGCACAGGCAGGAGACGTGACTTGTCATCACTGTATTTGAAAATGTACTGGTAAGAGAGTAAGGGAGAGAGCTGGGGCCAGCCTCTGTGTTCTTTATCTTTATCACCTGGGGGCAGAACTAGATAGATTATAAGCAACATCCCCTGTCCGCATGCCCACTTCTCAAGCTCCAACTTACACTGAATTCCTGATCAGGGGTCAGGCTCTCTGATGAAGAGCATACTCACTGCTCCCAAGCAAAAATCTCTTCCTTCCTTGTTGCACCAGCCCAGGCCAAAGCCTGGACCATCGAGTAGCTCTGCCTTCTCTAAGATGGGTCTCATTCTCTCATTGGCAGATCGTTTAGAACTTGCGGTCTCTGGCAGCAACGTGAGTCTGAAAATTTCCGGTTTGCCTGAGAGCTACCACTCACTCACATGGTTTTATACTACTGACCAGAAGATTGTGGAACGGGAGCATGGTGAGCCAAAGTACTTCAATACTAAATTTAAAGGCAGGGCCACCCTTGATATTCAAACTGGTGCACTGAATATCTACAAGGTCCAGAAAGATGACAGCAGCACCTACCTCCTGAAGATGCTGTACAACGCTGGGAATGAGAATGAATGGATGGTCACACTGATGGTGTATGGTGAGTTAGGGGAGCCAAAGGTCCAGCCCCCACTCCAGGGCTCTGGATGGACCATGGGGAGGCTTTCTGGGAATCATGAGGACTCTCCCCGGGAAGAGGACAGAGAAACCTCAGGATAGGCTTAATTCATATCTCCACTTGAGAATGAGCCTGGGCCAGCAGACCCCAAAATATATAACTTTGGGACATTTAAAACCTCTTCTGACATTAGTGAATCTAAAATTTGAAGAGAAAGAAAACAATAGAGATTATTTCCTCTCTATTCTTCATGCTGTCCTATGATCAAACCAAATCAGTTCTGAGCTCATCTGAATAACATATCTGAACAAAGATGTCATCAAATGTAAAGGAAGAGTTAGAAGAGATAAAGGATTGGGTGAATTCAGTGGTTCAGGAGGGTTTTTTACCTTTCAGAATGGGTGGGACAAAAACTTCCACTCATAGTGCTCGCCTAACCAGTATGTATGAAATACAGACCAGAACATTACACTTGGAGTCAGACAGATTTGGTTCAAGTTCAAAACCTGGATCAGTCACTTACTAACTGTATGACCTTAGAGAAAGATCTTAACACATCTGCCCATATGAGGCAAAGTTCTGTTGACAGCAGGTAATAGAAAACACTTTGTTATACCTTTAACCAAAAAAGGAGAATTTGTTTTTTAGAAACTAGGACTATTTAAAGCAATTTAAGGAGTTCAAAAGAGTCAAGAAGGGCTGAAAGGGAGGAAGAATGAGAACCAGGGCCAGTCCAGAGTCCCCAGCCTCTGGAATCTGTGGATTATGCCAGTGGATTCCTGCCACTTACATGATCTATCTCTCAAAGCCTATCCCCTGGTTGAAATTCTCCAGGGAGAGAAACTGATTAACCCAGCTTGGTTCAGGTATGTGATTTAAACAGTTATGGCCTAGAGATTCAGGTTATAAAGCAGAAATATGGTTCTTGGAGAGGCCTCCCTGGGGCTGAGGTGGGCAATTATTAGAGAAGAGGGGCTTGGCAAACATCCAGGAGAGCTGTGCAGATCAGAGCCTTGGGTTCCTCATCATATCATGAGGATAATTATATCCTTTTAGGATGTCATGAGAATCAAAGTAGACAATGAAAGTGAAAACACTTTTAAAATGCTTAAACAGTGCAAATGAAGAATATTGTATATATTCACATCGCACCAGCCAGACGATCCCTGGAGTCTGAGTGGCTAGAATTCCCTCTCACTCACTTCCTCCGTGTCATATGACCTGCAAATTCAGGTAGTCCTGGGAACAGAAAAGATGCAAAGGCTCTTCAGTGGTTTTCAAAAAAAATCCAAAATTTATATCGTTTACCAATTTTTGTGGTAAATACTCCCACCACAGCCAACTCCAAGCTACTAATGATTTCACAACCAGCTTACAAAATTTCTGAATATTTTAAAATCCACAAACTGGCTTGACTTTGGTACACCTGCCCAAGGATAAGACCCTCAAGATGCAATTAGCAGAAGAATCATCCTTCAATCTGCCCAGCAATTTCTAACAGCTCAAAGGGGCATCTTGGAGTCAGACTACCCAAGCTGGCTCAGTCCACAAAGTGCCCAGTGCTGTGTTTCTCACCTTGAGAAATGCGGAAGGTTTAAGACTTGAGGCTAGACTACAGGAAGTACGAAAAAACAGTATGAAATTCTTCGTGTAACACAAGAGGAGTTCAGCAATCTGAGAAAGTTTTAAGGAGGAGATGGACCCAGAGGTTCAGGAAGCCAGGTGACAGTGCTTCCATTGCCACCCACAGACATACAACCCAGAGGCCAGCTCTGATCTGGTTAATTCTCTGCCACATTTTAATCCTATGCCATCTAAGCTGTGTTGATTCTGCAGGTGTTTTATCCTTGACCAGAAGGGAAAGATCCCAGGGGATTTCATAAAACAGTCTTAGCCAAGGAAGGGGCAGGTGCTGGGATTACCTCTCATCCCAGCTGGCTTTACAGCGACAGCCGTGAAGATGCTATGACCTCCAACGAGCACATAACCCTAACACGCTGCAAAAAGCACTTCCCCCTGGACAAGGCCATTTTTATCTTACTAACCTTGTGCTAGGTGGTAGAATCATTTTACCTAAGAGAAGGAAGTTAAAGGCGTTGATTAGTTTGCCCAATGTCACTCCACCAGAGCCCAGTCTAGGCCCCAGACTGGTCTCACTGCAAAGCTAGTGTTTTGGACATTCTATTCTCGTAACTGCTCCTTCCATCCACCCACCTATCCTTTTCATCAGATACTTACAGAATACCTGCTCTGTGGCGGGCACTGAAATACCAAAGTTAGCAGACACAATGCTGTGCATGCCTACTGGCATGTGCTGGGAGTTCCATGAAGTTCTTCTCTGCAGTTCTGCCAGAGTCCAGGAAATGCCTTTGCCATGTGTAGGGCGGTACCTCTTACCCTAGAACTCTTGCTGAATCTAAGTCCAAGAACTCTTGAAGGATCATTGGGCCAAGGTGACAGCTGTGGGCCATTGCTGGAGAAGGGGCCCTGAGAGACTCAGACAGTTGGGATATCAAGTTTGACTCCAGCTGAGCTCTTTACTAAAACTTTACTGTTCTTTCTGGCCCGTGGATGGGCATAACCCAATTTTGTTTCTGGGTGCACGGCTCCCTCTTCTGGATTCAGCTTAGCTTTGCCCCAAAGAGTAGCTATTCTGTCTGAAGCCTCCAGAGGTCAATGCTGCTCACGGGCTCCCCCTGCAGGGAACTCTTCTCCATGACTCTGCTCCTGCACCCTCCGGGGCCCCTCCCTAGCTCCCTGTGTACTTTGTTGGCTAAACTCTCGTAGCATAAATGCCTCATGGATGCATGAATCCGTTGTCTCAACTTATCACATCTTCATCTTCAGATCCTGTACCGAAGCCCGTCATAAAAATTGAGAAGGCACAGGAAATGAACAACTGTTACCTGACTCTGTCCTGTGTGATCCAGGACCAGCCTGTAAACTATACCTGGTATCGGGATTCAGGGCCTTTTCCAAAAGAGCTCCAGAGGAGTGTGCTTGAAATCATTGTTACGCCACAAAACTACTCCCAGTCTTATACGTGCCAAGTCGGCAATCCTGTGAGCAGTCAAAACAACACGGTCTACTTCACCTCACCCTGTAAACCCGGTAAGAAATACTCCCAAGGGAGCTGAGGTAGGCACAGCATAACTTATGTTTTCTTGATTGAAGAAAGGTGAGGGGATCTTATTCAGCCTCCTGGCACCAAGCTAGGTGGAGAATCCCAAGGCGTCTGTGAGACATGGCGGACTTGGGTTCTCCTGACAGCTCTACCACCACCTCTCAGCAGGCTCACCTCTTTGTGGAGTCCGGTGGTGTTCTCATCTGTCAAGGGCGACAGGCACAGGGTCTCTGATGTCCCCTTCTGCCCTGCTCTAACAGTGCTCGGTCCTAGAATCTAAAGCCAGGGTCATTGCAGGGCAATCTGAGGGGCAAAAGGGCACATGGGGGCTCAGTCCAGACGCTGTCAGGCAGGAGCACAGAGAGGTTTCTGGCAGACAGCAAAGGGAAGAGGGACCAAATGGATGAGTGTGGGTGAGAGCAGGGGATGATTGGGCGTTAAGAGTCTGATCATAAGGTAGAGACCTTCTGTTCTTCCCCAGGTGTATGCTCCTGGGTTTCATGTTTCTGATTTCTCTGTCTCCTGGGAGGGTCCACTCATTAGAGCATCACTCCTAGCTCTCTCTCTCAAACCTAACCAGGTCCCATAGTTGGGTAGCTACAATTGTAGGTTTGGGAGTCTGTTATAGCTGGTATTAATCCTGAGATTGTCCCTTACTAGCTAAACAAATTATTTAGCTTCTTGAAGCCATGTCCTTTGGAACTAACAGACAAAATAATAGTTCTTATCTTGTACGGTTATGAGGATCAGATCAAACAACACAGATGACTACCTAGCACAGTACCTGTTAAGTCTTCAGTCAATGGTGGCTAAATTAGGCCCAATCCCTTCAATTCTAGAGACACTAGAGGTTTTGGGGACATTGTAATAAATTTGGATCACTATCTTCAGCATTCTGGATCCTGTACTGCCACACCCCTTAAATCACAGCCCTCCACGCCCTGGTATGCATATCCTTCCAGAATAACTCACACCCGTGGCACCAACATCCACCTGAGATCCTTGTCACGCCCAGTCATCAGGGACTATGGCCCCTGGGGACATTGCTCATTCATGGTCTTCCTCCGCCCAGTCTGCTCTTCCCATCTGTGCTGATTGCTTTGCCTTTGCTCCCGCACATGAAATATGGGAAATGCAAGCTCTTCTGTGTTCTTCCCAGCTGTCTTCTTCTAGTCTTTCTTGATAAGCTCTTCTTTTCTGCCAAAACAGACCCAAATGACACTTGGTGTCTGACCACAAGACCACAAGTTGGCAGAGTAGTTCCAATCAACACCATATCCTGAGATACAGAAAAAGGAAGGGACACAATCCTGGTCTTCTATAGAATGAAGGTAACTGTTCATCCACAGAGAAGATGGAAGCAGTAACACATCTATTTTTTGGAAGGGCTAAGCCCATCTTGTCACTTTAGAGTCACCCAAATTCTAGAAAAGCATTCCTAATTCCCCTTCCTTAATTTATCACTCTGCTCTCCTTCCCTCCCCAGCCCTCTCCTTCCCTATCTCTTCACTTTCCTTTCTATCTCTCTTTTCCTTTCCCTTTTTTCCTCTTAGTTGGCACAGGTGGTTAGTATTGTGGAGAAACTGGGAAGAGAAGTAGTCCTTCCTTCCCTAAGGTTAGTCACGCATAGTATTATATGGTCAGCTGCCTGCACCTAACGCTCTGCCCTACTGCGGAGCTGTCCAGGGCAGGAGAGTGATTCTTTCCCAGGCCCGGTGCCAAGGGTGCCTTCAAGCACAGGACTCAGTGAAGCTAGTGCCATTTAAGGGATTTCTGCACTCTTTATACTTTACATCTGGGGAGGCAGCCTGGGAAGAGGATGTCCCAGGCACACTGGGACCGGATTCACAGAGGAAACACATTTTCTTGCCCTACAAGCTCCAGTGCCAATGTCCAATGTCCCTGCCCCTTCTCAACACATTGATAGACACCTGCTTGATGTTTTCTTGTTCTTTCAGCGCCATCCTCTGGAGCAGATTGGACAGAAGCTTGGCTAGTGGTCATTGTAACCACCGTTCTTGGCCTCCTATGGACCTGAGATGAGTTCTTCTAACTCAGGAGTGAAACTTCAAGGATACAGGATGTCACCCTCATCAGGACAGAAGCTCTGGCTCCATGGGATGGGGAAAAGTGCATTGTTCAAGTATCGACAAAGATTAGCAAATCAATTTTTTAAAAACACAGTAATATTTTATTTTATATCCCCTAATTGTTTCCCAACACACCTGTTTAGATACACACACATTCTTCCCAACCAAAAACAAAAAAAGCGCAAAATGTATTATGCAATTTTTTTTGTTTAAATAATTATTTTATATAATTGCCAAAGTGGTTTCCCAAAGTTATCCCAAACCTGTTGGACAAGGCCTGTTCCATTAGCCTGGACAAACTGGAACTCGGAGATACATAGGGGAGAGCTGGGACCACAGGCCCCGGTGCGTCAGCCCAGCAGAGGAGTTCACTTGTGCCGTCTCTGATTCTTTCTGCCGCATCAGCGCCAAACCTCCTAGGGTTCCAGCTGTCAGACTCCTCACCTCTTGAAAGTTCTGGTCTCCACTTAGTGGTTTGCCTTATCTGGCCTCTCTGAGGAACATACTTGCTAGATTTGTGGGAACGTGGGGTCAGGCTTACTCTCCCAGAACTGAGCACGCTGATCTACCACATAAAGAGGGCCCCCCTCCAGCCTTTCATGGGGAGCTCAGTTTCTCCTCCTCTTCTTTTCTCCATTGTTGCCGTGTGGGCGGCTCTGCAAGTCCTAGACATGTCACAGGATCCCAAACAAAACAAAACAAAAACCCCTTCAAATTAACTAATGCTCTCACCAGCTCCTTCCATCATAGGAAGGTAAAGGCCCCAGGCCCACCGCTGACACAAACCTGGAACGTCTGCTAGATGCTCCCCTCCTTTAAGTCTCCTTATGTGAAGGAAAAGCTGGGCTGGGCTAACAAGATAACTCACAAGTCTAAGTATTGGAATACTGATCTGAGTTCTGCTGGACTAACTTGTAAATCTAAGTTTATCAGTGTTGGTTTGCTGTTTATGTTTTTTGCTAGCCAGCTGGATTTTCAAAGATACATATCTGGCTTTGGAATGTTTGTTGGCTGCCCCCCTGCCTCCACTTTTGTGATGATAATGCTGCTAAAGCTGTTCCATGCCTATTGGCTAAATACCCCAAGCTTGTACTTTACCCCATAAAACCTCATGTGCACATCTTGGAGGTGCTCAGAGCTTTGGAGCAGAAGCCCCTCTGAGCCCGCCGGCGTAATACATCTGAGTACTCCAACCCTCCGAGTGGTGCTTCTTTCTTGACTGGCCTGTCGTTTCTGTAACACTTATGCGCCTTGAGCTGAGAAGGTCACTAAAGGATGTTCTCCCCTTTCAGCAAACTGCCCCACCACAGACCACTTTCTTTTTACACCAAACCGGCCTTCCTACCCCCTCTCCTCATTGCCTCTGGGGCAGAGACAGTGCTGTGTGTTCACCAAATCCTTTCATTTTCCTCCTGGACTTTGATGGCTCATTTTATGTGTCTACTTGCTGGGCCACAGGGGTGCCCAGGCATTGGTCAAACCTCATCCTGGGTGTGTCTCTGAGGATATTTCTGGGTGAGATTAACACTGGAATCAGTAGACAGGAGTACAGCAGATTACCCTCTCCAGTGTGGGTGGGCTTCATCCAATCAATGAAGGATTGAAAAGAACAGAAAGCCCCACCCTCTCACAACTACAGGAAGACTCCTCCCACCTGACTGCCTTCAGGCTGGCACAGCTGGGTTTTCCTGCCTTGGATTTGGACTGGAACTACACCATCAGCTCTCCTGGGTCTCCAGCTTGCTGACTCAGCTCTTGGGACTTGTAAGCCTCCACAAGTGCAGGGGCCAATTCCTTATAATAAATCTGTATGTGTGTGTGTGCGCGCGCTTGTGTATCTCGTGTGAGTGTGTGTGCGCTTGTGTATCTCGTGTGAGTGTGTGTGTCTGGTATGCTATTGGTTCTATTTCTCTGGAGAACCCTGACTAATACATCAGCCAATAGAAAAACTTCCCCCAGCTTCCTTTTCATCCAGCTGGGACCCTTTACCTGGGTTTTAGCCAATAGAAAGTGGATGGAATTGATGTGGAAATGAGGGACTCAAAAGTCGAACCGCATAATGCAAGGAGCCTTGGATCCAAGCTATTGCTTGGAAGGCATCTGTCTGGGTTGCATTGGGCGTGCATGATAAAAAAGATTGGGTCCTATTTGTTACAACAAGATACCCTCAGCTCCCAAAGACACCCTCCCTCCCCCTCTCCCTCAGCCCAGCCTGCAGTCCTATCCCAAACTCACCTCTGATCAACTTGCATTCTCCAGTCAGACCATCTAAGTCTCCTTTCTGTCCATAACATCCTTCCTTTTTCCCTCACTTTTTTTTGGCAGAGGAGGAGGGTTTGTGGGGGGAAACATAGACAAACAAACACTTACGCACATGTACACACACACACAATAATGGAATAAAAGAGCATTTCTCGAGGAAGTAATAAGAGGCCAGAAATGTCATTTTATATCACAAATCAGCATATTCCTGGGCTTCTAAGGAATAGGCACACCTCTCTAGGCATCATGCTTCTACTGGTTTTAGTTGCTTGAAAACTTGCAGCAAATCCCACCTTAGACAGTCTGGGTCACTGACAGCAATGATTCTCTGCCTCTTCCATCCCACAAGGCAATGCCAGATACATAATATGTGGGGCTCAGTGCAAAATGAAAATGTGGACCCTTTGTTCAAAAAGCAGGAAAAAAAAGTGCCATTAAATGTACCAAAATAAAGCTTTTTCCTTTCTTCTACAGCCTCTCTCTACTTGGGATGGTATTTTTAAATCTGTTAATTAATGTTGTTCTAGCTAAAGGAAAATCAAAATTTTTAATTGTTCTTATGAATTTTACTGGTTATATTGTGTAATGTCAGTTTTGAATGAAATACCAGAACATTTAATTTGTAGGTAGTATCCCTGAAATTACTCAATTCATATTTCAGAGCTCATACGTGCACAGACATTCTACCAATACTCTTTGGAAGCCAGTGGCTGCCATAACACAATTCTCTTGTACTCATTTTGAGTCCCACGAACTCCCATCTATCATGGGTCCACTGGATTCTGTTCGCATAAGAAGGCACCATGAATGCTGTAAGTGAATGAGGCCACAAGGATCAGTGATTGACATGCATACTGCTCATGTGCATGCTCCTTTATCCCAGTGAACTTCACTTAAAACACAAGTTGAAAGATAAAATTATTAAGAATTTCAGGATGGTGACAGCAGAGTCTTAAACCCAATGCAAGCACCCTTCTGAGCATAGGACCCTGTTTGATTGCATGGATCACATGCCATGGAGCTGGGTTTGCCTCAAAGACACTTGAGATCCTACAGCAAGACAATCTCTTCTCTGAAAGTTCTAGGACAGGGATGAATTCTCATGTGTTCCCCAGCCCCTCCTATGTTTTCCTATACATCATAACTTAGTGGGGGTGATTATTAGTGAACTCAAGCCTTTTGTCTTTGTGCAAAGAAGGTATCCTAGCACTGGCCCCAGATTCTCACCATGAATAGCCTAATGTGAACTGAAGTCTCAGGACAAGTTGTTTCACGTTATCTCTCAGTTCCCTCTGGCAAACTCTGCAGCACTGCCCTCTGCTGACTCCATGGCAGCAAGTTTAAGTTTACAAAGTCTGGGATTAGATCAGTGTTCCTCAAACTTTCACTTTCACTGTAGCAAATCACCTTGGGATCTTGTCAAAATGCAAACTCTGAATCAGTAGGACTTGGGTGGAGATGGAGATTCTGCAGGTCTAACAAGACCCCAGAGGATGCCAGTGCCTCTGTCCACTGACCACTTGCTGAGCAGCAAAACACAAGATGTCTCTAAGCGTCCTTGTGGCTCTGAACTTTAGCTTCATGGTTCTAGTTCTGTCTGTGGGATTTGCTTCTTTCCTCCACTGCCTGCCTTGCTCTGCTCCTGGATAACCTCCTTCCCTTCTCAAGTTAAAATTTCCATTGGCTCTTTTCAAGTTCCCATGGTCCCCAGGTGCATTGGCTATGCCACCAGGAACCAGCTCGTCCCAACAGAGAGCGCAAGGTGACATGGAAGGTCTGCAAGAGCAAGAGGTCCTGTGAACTGAGAGAATGCAACCTTCACATCTGGCTCTGCACAAACAGCTTGGATTGCGCCCTAGGGGTGGGACCGTGCAGGAGCATAAATAAATTAAACCTGGCCCCTTGGATCAATGAATTCATTCCCTGCCCATATTTAGCAAGTGCCTCGCCATGCTGTGTGCTGAGGCCCGGAGCTGGGAGCTACTTAGTAGAGCAAACATTTATGGAGCCTGTCTATATGCCCAGCTCCACATGGAGCACTTTTCCTGAACACTTACCTTTAGGGAACAAGGCTGGGCGCTGGGAGAGGAAATTGTCCCCAAATTTTCATTAGGGGTTTGGATTTAAATGTTTTCCGTGACCACATGTATTTACATAACTCTTGCTGAGACCAAAACATTCTTAGGTTTCATCCTTTATCCTCACTTCCTGTCCAGGAAAAACAGGGTCGACCTCTTCCAGTGCCTTTGTGTTATGGTCAGGTGCATTTGTTAAAGCGGCAGCCCCTGCACCTGGAGAGGTGTGCTCTGCCCTCCCCACCAGCCTCCTGTTACTCTCCCCTCCCTCCACCTCCCCAGAAGACTGCATGGTAGGGGAGGGGACAAATGTCACTCAGAGCCACCTGCACCAGCTGGAAAGTGGTAACCACGGGCCCTTATCCTCTTTCACCAGCTGCTCTGCCCATTCCCCCATCCCCAGCTGGGCCCAGTCCCCTCCCCCTCCCCCCAAACTCTTAGTTTCCCTTCTATCTCCTCCACCATCTTCCCTTTCCAAACTTCTGTCGCCCTCACTTTCTGTTCCCACTATCTTCTCATCTCTTATTTTTTCATTCTTCTATTCCACCTCATCCTATTGATTGTTTCTTTCATCACTCCTGTTTTTCACCCAGCCATTTCTGCCCCTAATGTTCTGATGAAGGTCGGCACAGCTCCTGATAGGCAGTGCCTTGAAGGGTTTCTTTCTTCCTTTAGTAAAATTGGAAATGTGGTCCCCTCGACAAATGCCTCCAAGGACAGAGACCTCCCTGCCTGGGAGCCCAGCTTGGGCAGGGGCTCCCTATGGAGCAGACAGTACAACAAACACATTGGCTCATTCTCTCAACAGATATTTGTAATGGGGTTCCTGGTGGGACTTTTCTAAATTCCTCGAATTTAGAGCTAAGAGAAAGAGACCTCACATTCTAAAGAGAGCTACAAATAAGTCAGGGATAGCACCACGTCTAAGTGGCTGAGATGCATTTGCTACCCCAGCAACCGCCCCAGCACTCTTCACCCCACGTCTGTATAAACAGAAGATGAGGGAATGAGGAGAAAATCATCAGGACTAAAACTGTTGTTAGAGTTGGGAGACACTGTGGCTTTTCCCTCCCTTCCTCCTGAATGATGTCCCCTTTCCATAATGCCAAATGAAGGGGGCTCTGAAAACACCACATGAGAGATTTAAGATGTGCAAAGGAAGCATAGACTCATGTCTTATTCTCTAGTTGGGCAGTAAATCTGCTGATTTTCCCTGAGGTAGAAACATGGCATTGGAGCTAGAAGAAGAAGCAGCCTGTATACTCACTGCTTGACATGTAAGAGTTTCCACAGTGGACTCTGCAGGCAGTATCAGGTTTGAGTTGTCTTGCCATTTTGGCCACCAGGTAGGCAGATCCCGGCAGTAAGAGGTTGCCTGGTACCTCACCAGTGGGAGCTGAATCAGGAGAGGACAGGAAGAGGCCAAGCCAGAGAACGTCTCCCACATCAGCACTCTTCAGTGGAGAGCTCCCCAACCCCACCACGCTGAAGCACTCACACCCATGCTGCCATCAAAGAGCCAGTATTCAGAAGTCTGTCAGAGAAGGCAGCTACAGTGGGTTAGTAGTAGCCACAGGCACAGAGATTACCACAGAAGCCAAGTAGCTAAGAAACAGTCTGGCCCTTTCCTTTCTGACTTAAACCACTTGAGAAGCTGGAAATGGGTGAGGTAAAATAGGAGGAGGGTGGGGGAGTTTAAACCATACTCACCTCCCTATTATAGACTTTTGGACCATGAGACTAGCCTGAGCTGGAGTGACAGGAAGAGGCTAAAGGGGAGTTTTACATTGAACTGTACTGTTAAATTACTAGAAGTGATAAAAATGAAACTGAGGGATTTTCCCAAAACATCCTGAAGTGATGGAAGACAGTTTGACACAGCCCTGATGTAAATGGGGGGAAAAGACATTCTTTGATCTTTAGCTGTCAACCGACCAAGTTTAGACTATTAAATAAAGTGGTCATATGAATTTATTAAGCAGCTGCTATGATTCAAAAACCATTCTAGATAAAGCACATAAAAGACAGACACAGTGCTTGCCTTCATGTAGATTACATTCTACTCTGAAAGACTGCACTAAGGAAAATTAGTAATTTAATTTCAATTATGACAGTGTTACAGGTGTCAGATATGACAACTGCTAGACAGATGAGCTAGTGAAACCTGAGCAAATGTAAACTAGGAAGACTGGATCTAGTTTTGAGTCTCAAAGAGAACTTCCCCTTGGAATTAGCGGCTCAAAAATGAACAGGTGTTAGATCAGGGGAGTGTGTGCGGAGGAGCCTTCAAGAAAGAGGAAAGGAGCATGAGGCAGGGATGCTCTGGAAGGAAAAACCAATCTGGTCGCTGGAGGGGTTTGAATAAAAAAGTATCTAAAGAAAGCTATTGCTGCATTTCTAAGTGGAAAATAGCCATTGTGGGAGGTGGCTTTTGAAAAATAAACCAGTTCTCAAAGTATCAAATGTACCTTAGCACAGTAAGTGTGGGGCTTTAATTTCGCAAGAGTCAGGGTGAGATCAATGAGAAAAATCTTATTTTCCTAATAAGACTGTGGCCTTCTTATCCTTCTTATTTCTTAAGAACACCAGTGAGAAAAATCAGCCTCAAAAGTTCAATGGCAAGGAGACTCAATCAGAATGGAATGGACTCACATTTTCTCCCTCATCCTGTAGACCGGAGTTTACCTTTCTCCACTCCAAAAGCAACTTTGATTGAGCAAAGGAGAATTTTAAGCATCATCAGGTCAAAGCCAGGGCGTTTGTATCTGCAAAAGATGAGAAAGTGTTGAAAGGGCAGAAACTGTATCTTCTGCATCAACTGATTGTATGCCAAACACCCGAACAACAACAAAAAAAAGTGGGGGAGAATCTTACTAAAGGGTTTTGGAGTGACTCGAAGAACCAAGAGAACAGCTAATCACTGACATCTAGGTAGCAAGATACAATGTGCACATTTTTAGGGCTCCCCATCAGGATGAATCGGCTTCAATTGTCTGCAGACCTGTGACATTCCGCTTTATATGCAAATTCCTATGACCGCTGTTTCTTCCGAAGTTCCCTGGGCTTTCAAGATCCCGTGGACAATTCAGTAAAAACTTCCTATGTATGTCCATAGTAGGCTGTGGTGTTCTTCTTATGAGAAAAACTGAAAAGGCAAGAGTTATTCTGAAAAGGGCCCATAATCCCTCGCCAGTCTCTTGTGAGGGCTCTGGAGAGGGAAGGCCTGAGGAGAATCAGCCCCATCCTCTTATGAATTTTCAAGTAGAATCAGAGATAGTTATTGGTACAGTTGGACAGACCCACAGACAAGCATCTATAGAGACACTGCCCTAACTCTCACCTCCCACTTCCTCTTGCCTTGCACCAGCACTAAAGATAAAGAACTGAATTCAGAAAATCGTAATTCAGGAAAAATTTGCCACTCCTGAGATTCAGACTGAGAGAAGACCAGTGTGTCTGGGAAAGCTAGGGAAAGCAGGGCAGGAGACAAGACTGGTTGGGGAGCAGGGACCATATCAGAGTCCTGAGACTTTTATCCTTAGGACATTGGCAAGCCATTGATGGGCTTTGAGCAGGGAAGTTGCATGACCAGATTTATGTTTTGAAAAAATGCTTTTACTGGTGTATGGGAACTTTGAAGGATGTTACTGGTATTGATGGAAGTGGTTCTATGTGAGATTTTTGCAGGATGAGGAGGCAAGCTAGAAAATTATGAAATTTGAAATATTTCATTGAAATGAGTATATGTATATGTGTGCATGACTGGGACATTATGCTGTACACCAGAAATCGACACATTGTAAATGACTGTACTTCAATAAAAAAGAAAGGAAGAAATATTTCATTGAAAAATTCCAGATATTAACTTGATTTTATTTTATGATTTTTTTCTAGATATGAGGAAATTATGTAATGCAATACCAAGTCTTCATATGTAGATCCATGGGCTTCAGAAATGATCCTGGTAAATATATACATTTATAAAAATTTTATTGTGTATTAATATAATGATAATAGAATAATTATAAATATATTTATATATTAAATAATTGTATATTTCTATGTAAAGGGGAGAGAAAATAAGATCAAAGTATTGTGACTCAAATGGATAAAACTAGGGAAGGAGTTGAAAACTAACCTTAAAAGTCAGTATTTTCTCCCAGTCATCTGTTCTCATTATCTTTCTTTATTGGAATATTACATATGTTCTGAAAAATGTGTGGTAAATTTCTACAAAGTAAACATGCCTGTGTAATTAGCACCCAGATCAAGAAATGTATGATTACCTTTCAATAAACATGAGAAATAAATTCTCTGGTGACAACTGTTCTCAGAGAAAAGATGAGCACATAATCCTGGTAGATGTCCTTCCTCTTCTCCTTGACTGCCAAGCATATGTTCACGCAAGCATGTACGCATTCACCTTCCCACACGTCTGATGACAAAGTGTCCTCTCTTCCATGATCAAAGCATTCTCTGTGTGGCAGAGATTCCTAATTGCTTGTTAAATAAATATTTATCTTCCTTTTGTTCTCAAACAAACAAACCCAGATATTTAGTGGGACATGTTGCCATTCATCTAAAGGTTGCATTTGCCAACTCCTCTACCTGTGGTTTTAGCCACTGCTAACTAAGCAGAAATTCTGTGGGACTTCTGGGAATGAATGGGAAGGTATTTTTCCATTTTTCCCTTCATTCTGTTACCTGGGACAAAAATGGATGGATGGAACTTCAATAGCCATTTTGGACCCGGAGGACAAAGGCCGCAACCTAGGGATGATAGAAACATGATATCCTAGAGATATCCCAGATATTCTAGAGATACATGAAAAATCACCATACCAAACTAAACTGCCTGCGCCTTCTTTTAGTTTGAGAAAATGATAAACATATATCTTGTTTAAGGGACTCTTTCAGGTTTCTTGAGTGCTCATCTAATCCTAATCCTAACTGATTTATCTCAACAGATCTGTAGCCTCAAGCGGACTTACCTACTTCCCAAGAGAAACCAATTAAAGTTATAGCCAACTCTTGCACATAGAAGTCATGCCATGGATACAGTCTTCTCTGAGTTCAGTTGTCCAAATGATGGTTTTTCTTCTTTTAGTTCTCTGTGTTATAGACCAATCTCATTTGTAAATAGAAATTCTAAATAAAACATTAACAAATAAAATTTATTAACCTAATAAGATATACCATAAGTTTCTCACAGGAATGCAAAAATGGTTTAACTATCTATTCAGGTAGTTAATCACATTGACTAATTAAAGGGGGAAAAGTATATAAGTACTTCAACAAATTAAGAAAAATTGTAAAAAAAAAAAAATTTATGACAAAGAATCAATTTAGTAGATGAGAATTCCCTTAACCTGATAAAGAGAATTTCATACCCTCCCTTCAAATAGTAGATGTTAGCAAAAACTGCCAAGTAGGGACCTCCAAAAATTCTCTCATCTATAAAAGCAATGAGAAAACTGGGGTGGAGGGGATCATCAGAATCAACGTTTTCAGAATTCTAGAAATTAACCCAAAACTTACAATTCAGGGAATGTTTATTCGAGAAAAATGGCTGGATCCTAGTAAGAACAGTGACTTCCGCAGCATTTTAACTTACCCTGTTTCCATTCCATTCTCTCTAGCCTCTCTTTCAGCTTTAAAACCAAAAGCCCACAATTATGGTGAAAACTAACAGCCTGGCAGCCACTAGAAGGGCAGAAAGGCTTAGAATTCCTTCAAACTCATTCTCAGAGAACTGTCATTATTTAATCTACCTGGTGTTTCCTTAAAAGATCCCACTTGCAAGGATGTCTTTATTGGACTTGATTGAGAAATCACACAATGTGAAAGTCTTTTCTCTGGGGGTGTTTGTCAAAAACAATTAGAGGCAATTAATTAACTTTGCAGCTCCCTGAAGTGGTGGATAACAGTTCTTTTCTTATTTTTCCATCAGATCAGTTGAGAAGAGAGCTGTCATGAAAGACAGATGGGTGAGGACTACAGTTTGGCTGTGGCTCTGCAGGGTCTGTCTCATAAACATCTTTCCATTTCAGCTTCCAGACAACAGGAGCAGCTGCTTTCTCTGTTGTGCTGTTCTCTGGCAGAGGGCAGAAACAGAACAGAAGGGCCTTTTTTGTAACACAAGTGTGACTGTGACATCTTCATGATTACAGTCTTCAAGGATAGACTCTCTAGAGTGCCTCAAGGTTACTATTAGTCCCTACATGACTTGGCTTCTGTGGATTTCTCCTATCTGATTTCTAGCCTGGCCCCTCCCTTGCACCAGGACTGCAATCTTCCTGAGCTACTTGCAGTTCCCCAAACTCACCCAATGCCTTTGCTCAAGCTTTTGCATTTCCTGGAATCTCCCCTCCCCCTCCTCATTTGCTTAACAAACTCCTACTTATTTGTCAAGATTCAAACTAATTGTTGCTTCTCCAAAGCCCCCAAATCACTTTAGGGATAAGTCTTTGTCCCTCCCCATACATCACCTCTTTCTATCCCTTATGTGATGGAGATGATTATTACAGAGAAGACTCAGATATCGTCTTCAGGGAAGCCCAGAAAATTTGCATTTCCCCATATTTTCTTCAACCTTGGAAGACCAAGAGAGGGAAGTGGTGTGCTCAAGGCCACGTAACAAGTTACCAGAAGAGCTGAGTCTGGAGTTCAAAAATACTTTCTTCTTCCTTTGGGATTTGCTGATGCCCTCTTGGGGTTGGGGCACTCCCTCAGGTTTGACCCATTACTTATCTTATGTTCATAAGAGTCTCTTGGATTCTCTCAAACCCCAGACCAGTGAATTTTGCAGGGTCTGCTAGGATGGCAACTTTGAAGGGATTGTTGGCACCTAGAAAAAGCAATGGAATGAACATGTTTGGTATCTACTCTTACACTTAAGACCTGGAACTGCACACCCTGGAAGCCACTGAAAGGCTGCATGGTATAAGGGGAAGAGCATAAACTTTGGAGCCAGACAGTCTTGGGTTTGATTTCCAAATCCACCAGTTTTGGAACTTCAGGAAAAGTAAATTTTCTAGTCTCAGTTTCCTCATGTTAAAAAAGTGGATGATCTTTTCACCAAGATTCTATAAAATAACCTCAGTAAATCACCCAGAACAAGGTCTGGCATATAGTAAGTGCTCAATAAGAATTAGTTGCCTCCTTCTAGTTCAGACTGCTCTGCTCCCTCTTCTCTCTCAGGCTCAGGACTTTAATTCAACTAAATAAAAACAAAATTTTTTTATCCTAAGTTTCTCCAGATATAAAATAAGAAAGAATTGACTACATGATCTCTGTGCCCCAAATAACACCTTTTTTTTTTTTCCTATTCTTCTTGCTCATATCAATTTTTCCATTCATGTCTGTGGACTTCACAAAAAACCTGTCCATGGGTGTAACCTGTACAACAGAGATTTGACTCTCAGAGGAAGTGAAGAAGTATTAGGAGGCACCTCAGGAAATGCAAATTTGGTGGCTAAATAGGACTTCCCTGAGTCTGATGATTTCCAAGATGCCACTGAAGCATGATTTCAGTGATGATGTGGAGAGGAGAGGCCAGCCCTACCTCAAAGAATGGTTGTAATCACTATGTTCACTCCACAAACACTTTTAACAGCTACTGTATGGCAGGCATTGTTAGATTGAGGAAACTTAAATATAAATAGAGCAAAATGAAACTTAGGGGATGGATATATTGACCCAAGAGACCTGATTTCTGGTCATGGCTTTGCAAAAACTGATTTGTGGCTTCTGGCAAGTCCCTCATAGGTATTAACTTCTAAATCTTAGCTTTCTGAGGGTGAGATGTGGGAGTTAGAAAGGTGGATTCTAAGGTTTTTAGCTGTTGCTGTTGTTTTTCTCCAAATTATACCTCTCCTCTGAAATTCAGCTCTATATATTCAAGTACTCCCTGGAAGTCTCCATCCACATGAACCATAAATTGATGTATCCCAAGCCAACAAACTAAATTCTTTGCCCTTGCTCCCCATTTTGTCTGAAAGATATCTCCACCCCCTACACTTCCTATCTCAGAGAATGACATTGTTATATGCTTGGAAACTACAGTGTTAAGTCTAAAGGGCTCTGTATATAGTCCTCCTCCTTTACATCCCACATCTTATCAGTTGCCAAACCCTATCAAACCCACCTATAAACTAAGTCTCCAGTGGATGTCCTACTCCCCCATCTCACTGCCACTTCTTAGTGGAGACCATTATTTCTTCTAATCATCTCCCAGCCTCTAGTTTTACCTAAATCTCTCCCACACTACAGCCAAAGTAATCTTTCTAAAAAGAAATATGTTTATTCACTCACCTACTTAAAACTTTTGGTGGCTCCCATCAAGAGGAGGAAAGACTTTCCAAGAATGTGTTTAACTATTTGTATGTGAAAAGAAGTTTTTTCTTGGGGGTGGGGAGGGAGGTAATTAGGTTTATTTATGTATTTATTTTAATTTTTTTTAATGGAAGTACTGGGGATTGAACCCACGATCTCCTGCATGCTAAGCACATACTCCACCACTGAGCTCTACACTACCACCACAAAAAGAAGTTTTGATCAGGTGGGAGGAGGGACATTGCCTCCTGTGGGAGGCAATCCCAAGTCAAGTACCCTTAGGAATGAATGAAACAACAGAACAAGAGGAAGAAAAGGGAAGTAGCAAATATTGAGTGTCCATGCTATAACAAATACTGTACTTTATACTCTATGTTGTTTTGACACTAAAAAAAATACATGAGATATCTTAGGTCAGGTGGCCCCCAGAATAGATTCTGAGATGGAAGTGTGTATGCAGGAAGCCTACCAGGGGGTGCTTGTGCAATTAACACTTGTGGGAAGTGAAGGATGTAGGACTGAGCAGATGGAGGAGCTGAACTCTGGATGCAGTTACAACAAAGGCCTCAGCTGACTCCATGAGGACCTCTGGAGCTGGGGTGCTCTTGAAGGGCTGCTCCAAATTGGGGCAAGGGGACTGGACTTTTATATGCTTTCACTGACTGACCATTTGTAAAGTATGGGTGGTTGGTTCTCAGGGAAGGAATTGGCTGAGGGCAGTTTACCAAAGAGGGACTCAGGTGAGAGCTGCCAGCCACCAACACTTCCAGCAACTGGAAAATGATTGCTTTGGTTCTGGGGAGATCTGAGCAGCACATTACAGTATCCACCATGCGAGGTATCTTGTAGTGCACTATTTTATAGGTAGGAAAACCACATTTCACCAACAATCTGACTTATCTAGGTCACACAAGTAGTGGATGAAACCTCCATAGTTCAAATCCATTTTTCTTCTGATTCCATCCTCTCTTGACTACATATACTTTTGCAATTTGGAAAAAAATTTCATTAGCATAAGGTCAAACTTGAACTGTCAGGTATTTTGGGTGGAGTGTAAGCTGTCATACACATTAACCCTTTGGGGAAGAATCTGAGCAATAGTGAGGCCAAATACTGAAAGTCCTAGATAGACTTCTGAGAAAAGACAAAGTTTCAGAAACTGTGAGCCTCAATGTGAAATTCAGGGCAAGGCAGGTGGGACCATGTTTATGGCAGGCCCAGCATGAGTCTTTGTAGAAGACTGGCAGCTGAAAAAGCCAGCAAGGCAACAATCACAGACCTGGGCCAGTGGCCAAAAATGGCCTGGGAGCTAGAGAGCTCAAAGGGCTGATGGGAGTAAGACAGAAGGCGAAGGAGTGAGACAGCCTAAAGTCAAGTGGAGGCAGTTCCTAAGAAGAGGACAGGAAATACTAAAGAAGTCAAGGGTCATAGACACTTTAGGCTATTTTAAATATCTGTGGATACAGGGTATAGAGCTCAGGAAGAATGTGATAATGAGGGCATAGGGTCATAGCTGTTCTCCTCCCCTGGTCTCTCCTTGTGCAGCCTTCCTGCCCCTGGACAGTAAGGACTTTGATAATGGCTTTGCTAGGAAGCAGGTATCCTTGGCAGGAGGTGGTAGAGCTCATATTCAAGTGCTATACTTGGTATTTATGGGCTGTGTGACCTCAAGCACATTATTTAACTCTCCAAGCTTCTGTTTCCTGATCTGTGAATTGGGGATAATAATAGGTCTAGACCTGGTGCAGGGCTCATGGGAAAAATAAGCTGTTTCTATTCTAGAATTCTCAGATTCTTCCACACCCATGACCGAACACACCTGAGTGGGCAAGCCAAATTTAGAATCCAGGCTCTTCAAACAGATTCTTCTTTAAAGAGTTTAGTAAGAAATATAAGAAGCAACATGACTGTTCTTTCTCCCAGCCCTCTGTTCCAATGTGGCAGTCCCTCCCGGGAGGAAGAGTGGACACTCTGGGATTCAGGGGGAACATCTGTAGAAGCCCCTGCTGGAGATTCTGGCTGGAGGGAAATTTGAGAAGGGCAGCTGGGTCTCAGGTTGCCTTCTGAGCAAGCAGGATTTACTATCCCAGCCACTTGGGTCCTGGATGAAACCAAGGTTCAGGATTTTAATGTCCTTTATCCTGGCTTTGCCATCAGAACAGGGAGCTATGAGCCATCCCTCTTGAAAATAAGAAAACAGAAATAGATGCCTCCTCTTAACTGACCAGAAAAATGTCTTAGGATGGGAACTGCTCCTTACTATTTTAACTGTTATCCTGCTTAACAGAACAAAGCTTAGAAATAGCAAAACTAAAGACGGAAACCTCTGTCTCTGGGTATGGTCTATACTTCTTTTATCCCGTAGAATGCCTTCAGAAACTTAATAATGTAAACAATCTCGTGATCTTCGTTTGCTCTCTTTTCAAGGCAAGATAATTAACACAATATTCTTTAAGAAGTCCTGGTTCATAACCTAAGCAATGCATATGATAACACATCTTTATATGTTATGTTAAACAAAAACCCCACTAAAGTGTGTGCACACCAGTCATTTTACTTATTTATATGTTCATGGAAGAGTAGCCCACTGAAGTCAGAAAAGACTTCATTTAAGCCACTACTCAGTAAGCAGTATTGCTTCCACAGTCTCCACCCTGGGTAGCCACATATTGACTATAATTTTTTGGAATTAGCCCAACTATCAGATGTGAACTTACGATAATATCAAGAGGCACTTTTTTACTTGAAAATTCATAATACATCAAAAAGAATACATTGAGGTGACCAAACCCACACTACAAAATGAGAATCCTGTGGGTATTTTACAAAGTTAGTTAAAATAAACAATAAATGCAATTACTATACCGTGTGATTTTGACATTGACTTCAAATCCTCCTACACATGGATTTTGCAAAACTGAATCAGGTGTGGCTGAGGAGTCAGTTCATATTTTTATTCTGTTTTCAATTTTCAGTTCTGATCCATATTTTATTTTATTGTTCCTGATATTTTTCTTTATAAAATGTGACAGTCTGTGCTGAGAATTTTCAATTCCATTATAACAGGGCTTTTAAATATTGACTGCAGAAATTCTACCTTTCTGTCCTCAATTGATGAAAGTCCTTAATGGCGCACAGTGTGCTTCACCTCTAATTTATGCTGCAAAGTTACTGTGGCTTCTTATAAAGAAGTCCAGGAATGACATCTCTTTCCAGGGTGCTTGAAGCATTCTGTCCCAGGCCTCTGAGGATTGTCCTTGATCTTGACCACAGGTAGTACTTCCTGTGCATTCATCACCAGCTGCAGCAACATGAGGTGCGTCATTTAATCACTCATGCCCATCTTTAGGAAGTAATGAAAATGACAGACACCAAGTGCAAAGCGGCCACCATACACCAGACACTGCACTGAACACCTTATTTGCACTGATGTCATTTAGTTCTCCCCAAAACCTTATGAGATGTTTCATCTTAACTATGTTACTGATGAGGAAAGAAAGTCTTAGAGAGATTAAATAACTTGCCCAAGGTCACATGATTTATAAATAACAGACTGAGGACTTAAACTCAGGTCTCTTTGACCAGAGAGCTGGAGTTCTGAACCAGTCTACTCTAGAGTCTTATAAACAAAGATGTGGAGGAGATTTGCAAACTTGAAAGCAGTTGAGACAAGATTGGAAAACTATGGAAGATTTTATTTTCTTTCTTTTAAAATTTTCTTCAATGCTATATTGCATTTGTAAAGCCTAAAAAAGGAGGTAGAACCCCAATATTTAAAAATCCCATTTCCTAAATATCCTGCTCTTAACAAGATATGTTATCTAAGAAATTCATCCAAGTGGTTGGTAATTAAATGTGTTAGTCCTTGTATGATTACATCATTAAAGGATGGTTGGAGTCATTATATTTTAACCCAGTGGAATGGTTTTCTCACAGTTAGTGTTGGGAAAGGCACATGGATGGAGAAGAGGAAGCTATTTGACCTCCTCTGTCAAGCTTTATTTGGGGCTATCCCCATGATTTATCCCTCTCTCCAGTGCTCCCAGCTAGAGTTCTTCACTGAAGCATTCTAGTCTATAGTTCGGTTTTCCAAATTGCTCAAGTATCCAAGCTTCTGTCTCCTCCCTGGACTCACTCTGAGTCGCTCTCAAGCATCCCTGTTCTGGGCTGCATACATGACCCATGAGCATCTCAGAGGATCACTGAATGACCTCATGGAGCATGCAGTGTTCATTCCCCAACTGCCTCTATCTCAGGGAAGCCACTGTTGGTTAGGGATGGGAATTATCCAGAGGGAAAGGAGAATTCTGCTCCTCACCAGCTTTTGGAGGAAGAATGTTCAGTGGAAATGCCAAAGAGCCTTCTAGAACTACCGAAGAGGAGGCCTTAGTTTGAGCTTTGTATGGTGGGAAGAACAAGGCTGACAGTGGTTACTCAGGGTTTCTAGGGTACTTTGCAAATTACTGTCAAATTGACCACTCTTGCCTAAGAAGGTAGATCAGAGTTATGGGAGGAGTTTTGGGTGCAGAGAAAAGGTCTGAGGCTGGTGACTCAACAGCCACTGTTACTGGTTCCGAAAGCCTGTTGCTTCCTAGGAGTGGAATGGCGCAGGCGTTTCCCTCTCTCTAGCAGCTTATGCCAGTAGAAAGCAGGCTGGCAAACTACGTGGCTGCCATGCAGGGTAATTTGGGGATATTATAATATACCCCCAGCCGTACCAAGAATGCTTCTCAAGGAGCTGTGGGGTCTTCGGGGACATAAGAAGTTCAGGAAGGTCCCAGAGAAGGAGAGATCCCCACACAGTGGGTGTGGGGTCTGGCAGGAGCATCAGTGGAAGTGACAAGTGTTTGGGGAGGAAATCCTCAGATTACAGATGCCCGTGAATCTCTCTCCTCAACTTGCAGACTTCAGTGCTCTGAACCGATCTGAACCTGGAAGAGGCAGTGATGTCGGAAACCTGGTAAAGGCCTTGGAGTGGGCAATCTGAGTACCACAGATCTGTTAAGAGCCAGAAGGCACTGCCAGTGGGCACCATTGCAGGCCATTCTGGGCCATGTCCCCAGCTCCCCTCCTTGAGCCTGGCATGGGTATTTGCTCAGGAAGGTAACTTTCTGAACATTCAGGGTAAAGATGTTGGATAAAATCTGGGTCTGGGTCTGGTTCTGAGCTAGAGCCACCTCATAGTCTCATTTTCTCCCCCGCCTCCCGTCAACCCTTACAATCCTAGCCCACAGCAGGGCTGTTTGGTACACTGGTCAGCTCAGCCTCCGTATCAGATACCTGTCTCCGTGGGCTTCCTCATCTTACCCAGCAGGGCTGACCCCAGGGTGTTTTTCCCAGTGCTTTCCCCAGGCCAGTTTTAGACTCTGCAGTCAGGTCTCCTAGGAGACGTTTCAGAGTTTGGGGGAATTTTGTACTTTCATTTTGTTTTCGTGGGGTTTTTGTTTTTTGGGCTTTTTTTTTTTTTTTTAAACTTATCCAGATAAATGTACTCATCATGGGCTCCAAGTGACCAGGTGGTTTGGACTGCTTTTCAGAGACCCTTCCTTGTGGGGCTGGGTTGTCTTGTAGGGACCTCTGATCAGAGGCCAGGATGAGAAAGGTCGTTAACTGGGAGGCCCAGATGCTCAGGGGCAGCCCAGATCCATTTCACTTTGCCACCTCTAGCCTTAAAGTGTCAGAATTGAGAGTAACTCGTCTCAGGGGGATTGCACGCTCCTGTTTAGGACTAGGGATGACCTCATTGTGCAGGCCACCTGAGACTGGGTTGTTTTCCACAGACAGACGGTCCTCCTCACTCTCAGGGTGGGGCTTCACATAGCCAAAGGGAAGGAAGTGGTGCTTTGTTACAGGTGATGGAGGTATGAGGCAGGAAATGCTGCTTTCCCAGGATGCTCCTGTTGCCTACGCCCCGCTCTGTGCCTGATGGAATGTTTCACGGATAATGGGCTGTTGACCAACACAAGCTTGAAGGCCGGTTAAGGTTCTTGCTCGGTGTGATGGAAGTGCCGTGGTGAGGGGATAGAACACAGACTCTGGAGCCAGACTAGGATTGAAGCCAATCCTTCCATTGTTTCAGTCTGAGCCATTGGACAAGTTATTTAGCAGCTCTGTACCTCAATCTATAAAATAGTGATAATTATGCCTGCTTTTTACTGTCACAAAAATTAATGGAATGATGTATGTGGAGGCCCCAAGCATCTAGGGAGTTCAGCTAGGGGAATTTCCCTCCTCCTACCCTCTCGAATATTCATGGGAATAATGAGTACACTCAGGGAAAAAGAAAGAGTTTTGACCCAGAGACAAGGTTCCCACGTTTGGTCCAGGCCCTGCCTTACACCACCACCAGCATTGCCTCCTTCATAGGGCTGTTGTAAAAATCAAATAAGATGGTGAATGCAAAGGCTTTTGAAAATGGCTTTGTAAATACAAGGCATTGTCACTTGTGTATCTTTGCTGTCGGTTGGTCAAAGTTTGCTCTGTATAGCTGACAAAGCAGCTTGGTGTGCCAGGCACAATAATCTCAAACCTCAGGTTAGTCTCCTTGCCCTTCAGGTCCTGTATTACTTTCCTGCGGCTGCTGTAACAAATTACCACAAACCGGATGGCTTCACTGTAGGCTTTTGTGGATATTCTTTATCAAGTTGAGGAGATCCCCTGTATTTCTGGGTGGTTAAGAGTTTTTATCATGAAAGTGTTCAATTTTGTCAAGTGTTTTTTTCTGCGACTATTAAAATGACCGTGTGATTCTTCCTTAGCCTGTCGGTATGAAGAATTAATTGATTTTCGAATGTTAAACCAGCCTTACTCATCTGGGATAAATCCCACTTGGTTGTAGTGTATAATTCTTTCTGTACATTGTTGGATTTGGTTTGCTAATATTTTGTTGAGGATTTCTGCATCTATGTTCATGAGAGTTATTGGTCTGTGGGGTTTTCTTTTTTTCCTCATAATGTCTTTGTCTGTTTTTGGTATTAAAGTGAGTTAGAAGATGGAAAAGAGTGAGGTAGAAAGAGTTCCCTCTACTTCTATCTTCTGAAAGAGATTGTAGAGAATTAGTATGATTTCTTCCTTAAATGTTTAGTAGAATTCACCAGTAAGCCCATCTGGAACTGATGCTTCTGCTTTGGAAGGTTATTAATTATTAACTCAATTTAATAGATGTAGCCCTGTTCTGATTGTCTGTTTTATTTTGTATGAGTTTTGGTAGATTGTGTCTATCAAGGAATTGGTCCATTTCATCTAGGTTATTAAATTTGTGGGCATAGAGATGTTCATAGTATTTCTTTATTAGCCTTTTAATGTTTCTGCAGTTGGTAGTGATATTCCCTCTTTCATTTCTAACACTAGTAATTTATGTCCTTTTTTTCTTATTTAGCATGGCTAGAGGGTCATCAATTTTGCTGATCTTTTCAAAGAACCAGTTTTGGTTTCATTGATTTTTCTCTATTGATTTCCTGTTTTCGGTTTCTTTCTTTCGGCTCTAATTTCGTTCTGTCTTTTCCTCTGCTTATTTTGGACTTAATTAGCTCTTCTTTTTCTAGTTTTATAAAGTAGAAGCTTAGATTATTGATTTTAGTTCTTTCTTTTCTAATATATGAATTTAATGCTATAAATTTCCCTCTAAGCCCTACTTTTACTGTATCCCACACATTTTGATAAGTAATGTTATCAAAGAGGGGTGATGAAGTCTCCAACTAAGACAGTGGATTCATCTATTTCTCTTTGCAGTTCTAACAGTTTTTGCCTCACATATTTGAAGTTCTGTTGTTAAGCCCGTACATGTTAAGGATTGTTAAGTCTTCTTGGAGAATTGACTCCTTTGTCATTAGGTAACACCCCTCTTTGTCTCTGAGAATTTTCCTTACTTTGATGTCTGCTCTGTCTGAAATTAATACAGCGACTTCTGCCTTCTATTCACTAGTGTAAGCATGTTTTCTCTTTCTCCACCCATTTACTTTTAATCTATATATGTCTTTATTTTTAAAGTGGGCTTCTTGCAGACAACGTATAGTTAGGTCTGGTTTTATTTGATCCACTCTGACAATCTCTGTCTTGTAATTATTTCATTTAGACCATTGACATTAAAAATGATTATTAATTTAATTGCATTAATATCTACCCTATTTGTTACTATTTTCTATTTGTTGCCCTTGTTCTTTGTTGCTCTTACTGCCTTCCACTCTTTTTCTGCTTTTTGTGGTTTTAACTGAGCATTTTAAATGACTCCATTTTCTTTCCTTTCTTAGCAAATCAGTCACAATTCTTTTTTTTTTTTTAACTATTTATAGTGGTTGCCCTAGATTCTGCAATATACATTTACAACTAGCCCAAGCATACTTTTAAACAGCACTATACTGCTTCATGGGTAATAATAACAAAATAGTCCAATTCCTCCCTCCTCTCCCTTGTATCATTGCTGTCACTCTTTTCACTTATATATAAGCATATATATACACAATATATATGCATAGGCACACATAATTTAATAAATTGTTGCCATTATTATTTTGAACAATGTGTTATCTGTTAGATTAAGAGTAAGAGAAATAATAGTTTATATTTTACCTTCACTTATTCCTTCTCTAATGCTCTTCCTATGTCGATCTGAGTTTCTGACCTCTATTATTTTCCTTTTCTCTAAAGAACTTCTTTTAACATTTCTTGCAAGTCACAACTACTGACAACAAATTTCTTCCATGTTTGTTTGCCTGAGAAAGTTTTTATTTCTCCTTCAATTTTGCATGATAATTTCACAGGATACAGAATCATAGGTTAGTTTTTTTTTCCTCAACACTTTAAATATGTTACTCCATTCCCTTCTTGTGGTCAATTTTTTTTAAAGTTAAATAAATGTGAAACATCAAAGATGTATATTACAACCTCACTTTCTCGTCAGTGACACTAGTGAATTTTTGCTGAATAAGATGATAGTTTTTGAGTACTGGAAACCTATTTCCTCATTTTTTAAAGTAAACTTTGTGATGTAAACCTACAGTCATGACACATTTTTAAGTTTAATATGCATCACCACCATTTTCTCTATCACTTTCTTTTTTTAACTTTTTTTTTTATTGATTTATAATCATTTTACAATGTTGTGTCAAATTCCAGTGTAGAGCACAATTTTTCAGTTATACATGAACATGTATGTATTCATTGTCACATTTTTTTCTCTGTGAGCTACCATAAGATCTTGTATATATTTCCCTGTGCTATACAATATAATCTTGTTTATCTATTCTTCTCTATCACTTTCTAGACAATCAGTAAAACAATAAATCAGAGCTCTGATTTATATTATTTTCCAACTTTCATGATATATGTACTTCAACCCTGGCTTATTACAAGCTACCAACATGACACTGAATGCAGAACTGGGAAGAGAAGTGTAGCAGCACATATGACCTGGTATTTTATTTCCACCACAGAGATACAACAGATATAAATGTCTTCAAGAGCAGAGATAATAGTAAAGTGTAAAGTAATTAAGAAGTAATGAGTTTTAAGTTTTTATTCCCTTAATTTTAATATAATTTATTTAATTGTAAGTTTATATAATTCACTTTTTAATAATGGTAATGTTTATCAACCAACCAGCTCACAAGATTCCTGAAAATGTAACAATTGCCTCTCATGAGTTGGTATTTGCTGGCTCCAGCACAGCACTGGGTAGTGTTGTGGGGAGGATGGTTGAGTGTTAGGTGTATATGTATGGGGCTGAGGGCAGGGACCCATAAGATTAAAGAGCAAATTCACGGAGTAGGGTGTGTATAGCTCAAGTGGTAGAGCGCACACCTGGCTTGCGTGAGGTCCTGGGTTCAGTTCCCAGTACCTCCCCTAAAAATAAATAAACCTAATTACCTTCCCCTCAAAATAAAACAAAACAAAAAAAGAGCAAATCCACATACATCACCAACTCTTATTACCCTTATCCTCTTAGGGAGGCCATTGGAGAGTACCTTTGACTCGCTAAAATGGACTTTAAAAACACTAGCCTGGTCTTCCAAAATTTCCTTGTGAGCCAGTAATAGCATCTTTCCTGTGTTTCATTCTTACAGCTTAACTTACGGAAAAGCACGGGATCTTCCTTCTGTCAATTCTGGTTCCTTCTCCTCAACAAAAAATTAGTTACAAGCTCGAAAATAAAGGCAGCCCCTCCAGACACAGTACAGGGCTCACCAAATTCTACCACATTGTACCCAGCAGGGAAATTGGGTTTCTGCCAACTGACCCACCCTTGCCCACTCCATCTCTCTGTGACTTTGGCACCAGGACCTGACTGCATGTAGAGGTGTCCTCTGAAATTATGGAACAAATCAGAAGTAAGAGGTCCATCAGCTCATCACAGTTCAGTCATCCAGGTTTAGCTTTGAACTAACCTACCCATATTTGGGGTGGCCAGACAAAACTGCATCTTTTCTTTGTACTCCAAGAAGAGTTACCAGACAGAACTGCTCAGAGAAGCTTGACATCCCTTTCCGGGAGACAGCTAAGAAAGGGAGGAGGGGAGCACGTTTCTTCCCAAAACTGAGGTTTGGCCGAGGTGACTACACAGCTCTCTTCCCGGCTCTAGTGGCCTAAGCACCTGACCCTGACTTCTTGGGAACAGCAGAGTGATTTAAGACCTGAAAGGAGATGAGCAATCCTGGAGGCATAGGCAGAAAAAGTCCCGGTGAGACAGGAAGCCTGCCGGTTCCTGATGCATAAACTAGACAGTAGAGGCAGCACTTGACTGACGCGGAGCTCACTCTGCTGCGGCGTCTGTGAGCAGCTGCCGGGTTCCTCACCAGGCTCCCCTCCCTCTCTTCACTGGCTGATGGATCCCAAGGGACTCCTCTCCTTGAACGTCCTGCTGTTTATCTCCCTGGCTTTTGAGCTGAGCTGCGGAACAAGTGAGTGTTCGTCTGTTTGAGGGCTTGGGTCTCACGATTCTCTGCCAGGAATCAGCTAGCCCCATGGATGGGGAGAGGACGCAGGGGCAGGGGGCTGTGATTCTGCTGCCTCCTTCTTAGAGACTTGCTCTGAGTTCCGCCTGCCTCTTTCAAAGAGGAAGAAATGTCATGAGTTGCTGGGCCCCTTGGCTCCAAAGCTCAGCCCCACAAATTTTAGTTTCCTAGGAAACCAAGAGCTCTAAGCCAAAGGCACCAGTCACATTCTAGACTAGCCACTCCGGGTGAGGGGCTCCAGTCAAAGTCCTGGCTGAGAGGCTGGTTTTGCATGGGTATCATTTTGGCAAAGACCCAGGCTAAGGGAATGAGCTGGGAAAAGATTGCTCCTGTACCCCTGTCCTGAATGGGGAATCTCACACACACACACAGGCAGACAAACCACAAGCATGGTCCAGCAACCAGAAGTAGCTCTAGTGGGAAGAGGGTAGAAGTGAAAACCCCAGGCATTGGTCAAGAGCAGATAGTGGCCACAGTGTGGTCATACTGGTGGCTACTTTCCTGGAAGAGAAGGTCCAAGGCAGCAAGAGGGGGAGAGGCCTAGATTTTTGTAGCCCAGGGCTGGTTACAGTAAGTGAAATATGAAAACTGGGAACCCTCGGGGTCAGGGCAGCTCCACGAGAGGGCCAAACATACCACAAAGCATTTGGAGCTAGGCTCTGTTCCTGTCTTTCTGGCTTGTCTTCCTCCAAAGGCCACTTGGTATTCTCTGTTTAGTAGTATCTGAGCTATGAGGAAAGGTGTCTGAGAAAGAAAAAAACAAGCAAGAAGTGGAATTTGGGCTCCCTGTGGAGTGGGTGAGAATCTCCTTTCTTTTTAAATGCCTTGGGACTTTAGACTGTGGGAGGCAGCCTGGAGTGGAAGCAGCATTAGGGAAGGGAGGGGGGAAATCCCGAGGCTCCAGAAGCTTTGTTCTTGGGGTTTTCAAGACCGCAAATCCATTATGGACTTTTCCAGGAAGAGTCCAAAGATAATGCTGGAGTTGTAAGAGGGGCTGCACTTGGGATATATTTTTTGCCAGACTCCCAGATGAAGAGCCCTTCCTTAAGTTCACTTTTCTTGGAATCAGGCAGATCCATGGCTCTTGCTTTCCGAGGTCTAAGAGAGGAATAATTGAGCTCAGGGCTCAGAAACCCAAACAGAAACACCTTAAGCCATCACAGGGAGAGTATACCTTCCTGGGCGTACCCTATGTGTGACTCCACCATTTTTGGAATTCTTCTGAGTGACTGTCAGGAGCTGTGGGGTTGAACAGTGAGCTGGACTTCTCCATCTCTGTGCTTGCTTGCCTCCTAGCCAGCCTGGCCCACGGCATCTCAGGTTCTGCTGATAGCTTCTCCCCTGAAGGCTATGGAGGTCACTGGTTAGTGAGATACAGCCCAGCCCCATAAGGCGTGTCTATCCAATTGGCAATGGCTCCCTTCCTTGCATTCATCTTCTCTGAAATATGTACAAAAATTTTAGTGTTTTTATTTTTAAATACGTACCCTTTTGTGAAACCCCAATAAAACCCAGACGGAACTGCTTTGCAAGTGGGACAGGTCAACCATGACAGATTTACCCAACCAAAAAGCCCAATTCTTGTAAAATCAGTACCCACACCTTTCCCCATGTCTACTCAGCTCACCTTCCAATAACCAGTCAGAATTACAAAAATCAAAATGTCCGCATGTCCCTTCCCTAGTAAAGTGAATTTTCTAATTCGCCCAATGATATATATTTTTTAATAGACTTCATTTTTAGAGCAATTTGGGGTTCACAGCAAAACTGAGTGGAAGGTACAGAGATTTCCCGCTCCCCCAACATATGTGTAGCCTCCTCAATTATCAACACCCCCCCGCCCCCCACCAGAGTAGTATATCTGTTACAACTGAAGAATCTGCCCCAGTGGGATTTTTCATTCCTCCTTGCGGGTCCTCTCCACCTCTTTCACACATGTGGGGGAGAGGTGAGGGACCAGTGTGGGGGTTCTAGACTTGGCCCATCCTTGTGTGTTCACTGGTTTATTCTATCCCAAGATGTAGATCTAGGCACTTTTATTTTTCAAAAGCTTTAATATTATGATACAATGTCATTACCTTCACTGTCTCCAGTGCTGGACTAGAAATCAGAACCTCAGGACTATTTGGTATTAGCCATAGGTTGACTTTAAAATAAACAGCCACGGCCCCTGCCTAGCACCTGACAGTGTCTGCTACATGAGAGCCCTTCCACAAATGTTTGTTGAGTGAATAATAATAGTATGCACAGCATCTTTGCAATATATCAGACACTGCTGTAAGTACTTTATGTGTATTATTCATTTAATTCTCATACCAACCCTATGAGATATGCGTTGTTATTGTTACCATTACAATTTTACAAAAGGGAAGAGGCACAGAGTAGTTTAGTACTTTCTCTGCAGTCACACAGCTTGATTCCAGAGGCCTCAATGAATGAAACTGGATAAGCTTATGTTTAGGGAGGAGGGGAATGCTAAAATTAGTATCCGCATCTATGAATATTTAATATGCTATTGATTATCGAAACATATGAGTTGGTTTTAATTGAATTGAAAGGACGTATAAGAATTTTCAAAAGGTGAGAGAAGTTGATAAAATTATAGGAGGAAATAGAAGGCATAATGGAAGTATTCGATCTAGAATTTGGAAAGTGAATAGAAACATCTTTCATCATGTAATATTTTCATTAAATTTTTTAAAACTAATTTGTTTATTGACAGAGTTTTACGTGTATGTCTATAAAATTTCAACAATTTATAAAAGGATATAGAATGGAGACCGATCTCTCTTTCATACGTCTCCCTACTGTTACCAGTTTTTTGCATGTCCTTCCAAATATATATGCCTGGTAGGTTAAATTTTTATGGGACTTGAAAAGAGTGTTCTAGATGAAGGCCCAGATGCAGAGGTAAAGTGTTGTGAGTGTTCAGGGGGAATGGTAAGCAGCCTGTTGTATCTGAAACCTAGGGTTCCGAACTAAGGACTTCCATCTCCTGACTGGCAAGTGGATAGAAGAGTCCTCATCATTTCCCTACATAAATACCTCTTAGGGATGTTATAAAAACAACAGAGTACACTTTGATTTTAGAGAGAGGATAAATTAGGCTCTGTGTTGCCTTTTGTTCATTCATTCATTCATTCATTCATTCATCTCATTCAGTTTTTTCATTCTCTTGCAACAAGGATTTACTGAGTTTCTACCATATCCTATGTGGGTGTTAGGATTACAGCAGTGAATGAAACAGACACAATCCCCACTCTTGGAAGCTTATAATCAAGTAAGGATGACAAGTACTGAGCCAGAGTGAAAAGTGTGATGAGTGATATGAAGGAGAGAAGCAAATTACACTGGAAACACATGGCAGGGAAACAGAATCTAAGCCAAGGGTCGGAGACCCGGAGGGCGGAAGGAGGCAAATAAAGGGCAGTAACAGGCTTTCAGGCTGGAGGATGGTGAGTGCAAATATTCTAAGATAGGAAGATGCAGCAGTGTCAAGGAATGGGAATAGGAGGACAGCTGGTGGGACTTCAGTTTAAAAAAGAGACTTAGACACGTTACTTTTTCTTTGTAGGCCTAGGTTTGCCATAAGAACTGTGAGGTCTCTAAGTCCTACCTGGAAGAAATGCTATAGCAAGGTGCTACAAGCACATGTGAAAGCATTAGGGCTGGACCAAAGAAAAAAAAGTTATCATTAGGTAAAATCCCATCTTGTGAAAACGTTGGCTAAATGCTACTGATTTCAGGAAAATATCCATGCGCGCATGTGAATCACTCTACTTTCTAAGCAGCATTACTGTGGAAGGAAAGTGAGTTGGTGTTAACAGCTACAAATGTTTCCTCCAGACTCTTTTAGTAAACAGGGGCTGACTGAATCACAGACCCACTGGAAAACACTCATCAGGTAGAGTGTTTCAGGAGCTGGGACTCCACTTGAAGGGGTTTACGAACCACTTTAATTTTCCACTCTTGCTTGGGGACGATGATTTCATGAACCCCCTGCAGACCTGGCCACTCACACATGTTCAGCTGTTACCTCACCATTCTTCATGTGGGTTGTGGGGTGTGAGGGTCTCTTCCTGGTGAAGTTTTGATTCCATTCCACATGACTGAGTCTACCTAAACCACTCGGCCTGTTTTCCTCATCTGCCCTCTCTTTCTTTCCCTCTTTCCACTCCTCTTTTTTTTTTAATTTTTCTTTTTCTGGGGGAGGGGGGGTTACTCCCTGCCCCATTCTATTTCCCCTCTCCCCCCAGCTACCCACCAATTCCAAGTTCTGAAAATCACCATGGTGTAATGAGTCTATTGGTTTAGATGGATGGAAGGGGCACACAGGAGACATAGGGGGAGGGGGAGGGTTATGGTCTGAGAATGGTCCATTTCTCCTCCATATCAAAATTGGTCTAAAAAATCACCAGGATGATGGTGATTCTCAACCTTGATTTGAAGCCCAGACTCCTTTGAAAGATGATATTTATGGACGTGCTACCAGAAAAACGTATATATGCTGATCTACACAGCTTCTGTACACAATTTCAGGGGGCCCACTTACCGCATGCACGGATTGTTCTAATTTTCTGTCATCCCTTTATAAGTAGAAGTTTAAGTTCAGGATTCAAGAGCTTACTCTTTTGGGTACTGTACCTATCAAGTTGTCTGGATAGCCAGGCATCCATAAGTGTGGCTGGAACAAATTCCATCATGCTGTCCAATTTATCTTTGTAAAAACAGCAACACGAACACCAACAACAGCATTTCTTGTCTAATCAATTAGGCAACAAGGGAGAGGACTCTAAAGAGTTGATGTATTAGAAACATGTAAAAGAACAAATGCCTAATTGTCTTTCTCTCTTTTCCTTAATAATTATCTGCCAATCGAATCCCTCGAATCCCATTTTTTCTTTTTTCCCAACCTCTGAATCTCTAGTCTGAGGTCAGCTGGGCCCTTTATAGGACAGCATTGGATCTTAGAGCATTTTGGTATCGAGAACATCTTAATCAGTTTGCCCAAATTTCCAACAACCCATCTTAACCTCAAGTTAACTGTGCCTTTTCTGGGTCGCTGCATTACTTAGACAGCTTTATCGTGCTCTTCTGACTTTCTTATCAACTAGAACAATCTGTGCTCTCTCTGAGTCATGGGCTCTTTCTTTTATAAACTTTAGCTTATGGTTAAGTTCAGTTATTAAGTTCTGTCACACACTGGGCAAAGCAAAATAAGGGAGTTTCAGGTAACACGGCTTTCAGCATTCCATAAATTGAATAGATATTTATTTAAAGCCAACTATGTGCCAACCATTGTTCTAGGTCATAGGGACCAAAGAGTGAACAAATTCTTCCTCTTGAGGAGTTGGCATTTTAGTGGAGGAGACAAAAATAAATGAATATACAGTATAACATCCGATAGTAAGAAGGGAGATGCCACTTTAGACAGGATGGTCAGAGCAGGTCTCTCAGAGAAGATAATTTTTTGAGCGGAAATCTGAAATAAAATGAGGGAATGAGCTCTTTAGCTATGTAAGGGGAGAGATTCCTGGAGAGGGAGAGAACAGCAAACGCAAAGGCTGTGAGATGGGAAGATTCTGGGTGAATTAAGGAATAGCCAGAGCCCATGAGGCCATAGCACAGTGAATGGAGACAGGGCAGGAGACGGAGCTGGACAGGAGCCAGGGACTGGGTTATTCAGAGTCTTTGAAGCCATAATAAGGACTACGGATTTTTATTCTATGGGTGCTTAGAAGGCCCTGGAATATTAAAAAAAAAAAAAAAGACAAATTTAATTACAAAATAGAAACACTCACAGACATAGAAAACAAACTTACAGTTGCCAGGGGGAGAAGGGGTGGTAAGGGATAAATTGGGGGTTCAAGATTTGCAGATACTGACTACTATATATAAAATAGATAAACAAAAAGTTCATACTATATACCATGGGGGACTATATTCAATTTCTTGTGGCAACTTATGATCAAAAAGAATATGAAAATGAATATATATATGTTTATGTGTGACTGAACTATTATGCTGTATGCCAGAAATTGACACAACATTGTAAACTGACTATACTTCAATTTAAAAAAAGCAGGAGAAAGACAAAATCTGACATTGTTTTTAAAGATTACTCTGTCCATTGTATGGATGCAGGGAGATTTGTTGGAAGACAGTGGCAGGGCCCAGGCCTGGGATGATGGTGGTAGAAATGAAGGAGGTCGGAAGTGCTCAGTTGCCAGGTATATTCTGAAGGCAGAGCCAACAAGATTTGCTGACAGACTGAGTGTGGAGTATGAGAGAAAGAAAGGAGTCAAAGATTATTCCAGTGTTTTAGCCTGAGAATTTGGGGGAATTTAATGTTGTTTGCAGAAGGAGCTATGGAATCAAGAGTTCATTTGCTAAGTTTGAGATGCCCTTAAGACTCCCAAATACCTATTATGTGTGGGCAGTTTTGAGTACAGGGAAGGGTTTGGGTGGGAGATGTAGCTCTATAAGGATTCCAAAAACATGTCAAACTGCAACTGGGTGAGTGTGGCTGGTAGACCTGGGAGCATGGCTGTGAATGGGTCTGAGTACTGAGTCCTGGGATGCTCCAGTATTTAGAAGTCTTTTAGAGCAGAAAGTTCCAGTCAAAGAGACTGAGAAGGGGCAGCTAATGAAATAGAAAGAAAACCAGGAGGTAGTTTAATGAAGACGCTATTTCAAAGGAGGGATCTGAACTATGCCAAGTGCTCCTGAGAAAGCAAGATGAAGATAGAGAATTGACTTGGTACCATGGAGATAAAGTGACCTTGACAAGAGTGGTTCTAGTGAGTAGTAGGGAAGAACGCCTGTTTGGAGTGGGTACCAGGAAAAATGGATCAGGAAATGGGGACAGAAAGCATACAGTATAAAGTATACCACACATTAAAGGACTTTGTGATAAAAGAAATCAGTGAAATGGGGAGGTGGCTGGGGGCGGACCTCGGATCAGGGGAGCAGTCTTCAAGTTGAGGGAAATTACATGTTGGAATGTTTTGTGTTGGTGGAAATAACCCACAACATCCCATACCAATAACGAAGGTGATGATGCAAGGGGTGGGGGGCAATTACAGGAGCAAAGCCTTGAAGCAGGTGACTGCTCCATGAACGAAGATGCTACCCTTAGCTGGGAGCATAGATCATCCATCCAAGTAGGTAAATTGACTTGGTGGTGGAAACAAATGGAAGTTCTCTTTTGTTTCTTCTTCTTTTTCAGTCATCAACTGAGGCTGTGGGTTTAAAGAGAGAAAAGGTGTTAGATAGTCAGCAGTAGGATCCCTTACAGTGGTTTGAAAGGCTTGGGTGGGTTTTTTTTTTTTTTTTTTTTTTGACTGTTGTTGTTGGCTCAGCTTTTTTGAAAAAGAGAATAATTTCTCACCCTCAACCATACTAAGTATCTTAATGATTTTTTTTTTTTTTTTTGGAGAGCTAGGATTCCACGGTTTGAACAACGGGCCCACCCCCTCCCTGACTCCACATCCCTCAGATTTTCCTCTTTCCTCCTCATCTGAAATGATGCTTCTGTGACCGTGGTCTCCTGGACTCACAAGCTCAGAATCACTTTCATTTACTCTCCAACCTTCATGCTGTATATCCAACGGTGATGAGATGTCTGGTCGAGGAATTAACAGACCTGGAGTCTAGTGCAGTTACTAGCTATATGACTTTAGGGAAGTCACTTAACTTCTCTGTGCCTTGAGTGCCTCACCTACAAATCTGAGTTGATAAAATTCCCTCCTAGATCAAAGAAACCCAGTGTCCTAGTTAGTCTGTACAGCTCTCTCATAAGTCATTTTTAGGTTTCCACTGGGGTTTTTGAAATACTGAGACGATAGTGGGATTCTCATGACAGTCCTTATAAAGTGCTAAGGGCCTAGCAACCCCAGGGATAGCCCAAGAGGAAGAGGGAGATCCTCCAGTTTGTTATTCCTGATGACTAGGCGGTGTGGTTCTCAAAGGCTTCCATGATAAAGGACTTCCTCTGCCTTCCTCCTGCAGGTGAGGACTTGATGAACTGCCCAGAGATCCCTGGCCGGCTGGGAAGCAGCGTGCTGCTGCCCCTGGCCTCTGAGTGGATGATTAAGAGCATGAACAAGAGCATCCACATCCTCATCACAAAGGCAGAGTCACCCGGAAGCAAGGTCAAGAAGAAAATAGTGTCTCTTGATCTGCCGGAAGGGGGATCTCCAGGATATCTGGAGGATGGCTACACATTTCACCTGGAAAACCTGAGCCTGAGGATCCTGGAGAGCAGGAATAAGGATGAGGGCTGGTACTTTATGAGCGTGGAGGAAAACGTTTCAGTCCAACACTTTTGCCTGCAGCTGAAGCTCTATGGTAATAATAGTGGCTTCCCCGGTCCACGCTGGAGGGCCAAGAGAGTGCTTTGCCCAAGTATGTAGGCCTCTCTCAGAAGCAAAGGGTATTTAGAATTGGAAGCAACTTGAAAGATCATTTAAGTCAAGGGGGAAACTGTGCTTCAGGAAGAAGTTTTAGCAGTTCACAAATCTTTTTTTTTTTTTTGTCCAAATTGCGCATTAGTGATAGCTTTACTCCCATTTTCCAAAGAAAAGGGGACCAGCTGCCGATAGGCTGGAGGTCCTGGAGCCCCAAGAGTCTTGCTTTGCAGATGAGATTTTCTTTGGAAAAAAGGGTTTTGGTTTTTTTTTTTTTTTTTTTTCTGATTTTTAGGAAGTTTGAATATCACTGACCGAGTCCAACCTCTCACAGAGGAGGACATGGACATCTGGAGATAAGTGGTTTGCACATGCCTACTCGCATCTGTGTAGGTGGCTCACTACACTAGGGGTCCTGGGAGAGGGAGAGCTGAAACTCATCCCACACACCACTCGCCAAGCCCTGTGTCCTGGCATAGGATTGCATCTGCCTGGTGGAAGAGGCACCTCCTTCTTATTTAAACAAAGGCTTTGGTTATAAAGTTTCTTAGTTGCAGAACTTAACTGGAACCTATGTCCCTCTGACTCTAAGGTCGGAGATTTTTTTGAGCCTCTTTAACTGTCAACTCTTTTGAATGTACCCAGAGTTTGTGTCTCTTAAGTCCAGAGGCTCCCTTGAGTTCCCAGGGATCCTGGCAGCCACTTGGGCTGTCCTGCTTCTTCACGGTCACTTCCTTATCTCTGAGGATGGAACAGGGAGCCCCATACACCCAGCATTACTTTGAAATCCTCAGGTACCTACAGGAGAGACAGCAATGCCCTTCCACCTTTCCCCTCGCCCCAACCTTCCCTTCCCTCCAAACAATGTAATGCAGAATTCCCACAGCCCTCCACCAGGTACCAGGGGAGTCCTGTTCACTCCCACAGTGTCCCGGGAGCAAGGCTGCCATTAGCATGAAGACTACATATGCATTTTTCTAGAACAGTTCACTGCGTTTGTCAAATCTAATCATATTTTATGATCAAATTCTTACCTTGGAAAATATGGTCTCTGCAGCCTTGCTATTTTTCTCAAGTCAAAGAAAGAGGCTGGATTTTGGAGTCAGACAGATGCAGGTTCAGATCTCAGCTTGGCTGCTGAGAGGCTGAGTGACATTATGTAAGACATTCTACCACTCTGGGACTCAGTTTCCTCATCTATAAAATGGGTATAATTATAAATAGGGTCAAAATGGCTGAAAAGATTTAAGAATATGATGAATGTGAAATTCTGGCATTATGCCTGTCCTATAGTAGTTACTAAATAAATACAGCTTTCCCTTTTACCTTGCCTATTTCACAGAATTAGAGTGGGATTAGCTGATGAGACCTATGGCTATCCCTATTCCAGACACCCTAAAGCTCTTGCTATTCACACACACACACACACACACACACCCTCACAGAGTATAGATGAAATCCCACCACCAAAAAGTAATTCTTTTAGGTCTAGAATGTAATACTCTAGCAAAGGACACTTAAAACCCATGGGGGAATTAACCAACAGCAAACACAACAGTTAGAATACAGGAGAGCAACCTAGATCAGGAACAACAGGAAGGGGCATGGGGAGCCCTTACAGTATTGGTAGGAGGGGACTAAAAGACAATTTTTTCTTCTCTATTTTATTCCAGGGTGGTCCTGGAAAGGAGTATGGGTTTGGGGCATAGGGAGACAGATGGTGCAAAGCAGTAGGTCCCCATTAGGAATAAATCACACTGCGGACCCACTGAGAGGGAAAAAGCACCATTAGACTGCATTTTCTTCTGACAAAGAAGGTGAGTCAGAATTCCAGAGGGTTCCTTTCAGTGATGGCTCCCTTCCTCCCCCTCCTGACAGAGCAGGTCTCCACTCCGGAAATTAAGGTGTTGAACTCAACCCAGGAGCACGGGAACTGCAGCCTGACGCTGGACTGCATAGCGGAGAAGGGGGACCAGGTGGCTTACAGCTGGAGCGAGGAGGTGGGCACCCACCCGCTGAGACTTGCCAACGGCTCCCGCCTCCTGTATCTTACCCTTGGGCCCCAGCATGCCAACAATGTCTACATCTGCACTGTGAGCAACCCCATCAGCAACCGCTCTCAGACCTTCATCCCGTGGTCCACATGCTGGCCTGATTCCTCAGGTGAGTGCCCTGGTGGTGGACAGTGTGCCACATTAATGATGTAGGCTCAGTCCCCACCTGCACCAATTGTTCTACTTCCATAGCTGTGGTCTTCACCTTGGTAACAACAGTTTACTTTTTCTCTACAATTCATAAAAGCCTCCCATGTCCATTCAGTGAGTGCCCTCTGCTCATAATGACCAGGGTGCCATTATGCTCAGTTCACAGCTGAGGTAACCAGTGAAAAATGATGGAGACAGACCCACAGCCTAGGTCTCAAGTTGAGATCCTTCCTCTCCCCTCTGGCCTTGGCTCTAACCTGCAGTGGTGGCTGGGTGAGAGAGTGCAGGGGGGCAGGTCCTGCCTCCCAAATCCATGCTCCACTAATGGTGGGATGGTTCTACACCATCAGTAAGTATTTATCAGTTACCTATGGGATAGGAAATTGGGAAAAGATATGATACATGACCTCTGCTCTCCAGCAACCTGTCATAAAGTTAAGACATGAGACATTTGCTCAATAATGAATAGCAGGATATAATAAAGGGTCACATTTCAGGAAATGGACTGTGAATCCCAGAGCTGGTCAGAGGGCCAGGAGAGTCGGCTCTCTGATTAAGACTTGGACTATAAAGTTTGGGGATAATGATAAGTCAAATAGCACTTTATTGTTGGCAAAGCACTTTCAAATGTATAATCTTTGTGATCCTCACAATAGCCTTATCAGATAACTGTTGTCATCATCGTCATTTTACAAATGAGGAACTTGAAGCTCGTAGCACTTAAGTATCCTCCTCAAGTTTCTTCAGCTTATAAGTAGAGGAGTCATCACCTAAACCTAGTTCTTCTGACAGCTCTTTCTCTGGAAAGATAAAGCATAATTATTCTGTTCTCAAAAGGAAGGAAGGGCTGATTATGTAAGCCCATCTAACCACTTGAGATTGGACCCTTTTCACTGATAGATCTTGTGTCCATGCTTCAGGTAGGGTCAGGAACAGAAGAACCAAGGTGCTGGTCCTGCAAGGCATGATCTATGCCCTGACACTCTTCTCTCTGCATCCACTGAGGAAACAACAGGAGTCATTCCAAGAAGACTCCTGTCTGTGATGACCTGGTGTATATATGGAGGGCTTTCCCAGATGACCGGGGATGGGGGACAGGGGAATCTAGCCAGGTCATGCCCTTGGGCATAGCATGTCCAGTCCCCTGACTGAGGTTCCCTCAGGATAGAGACCGCCCCCCACCCCCGTGTTTCAGCAGAAGCAGCAGAAACACGGTGTCACAGGAAAGCTCCATCAGGATCTCAGCTCAGTCAGTGAGACAACTACCCAGCAGCCAGTTCACTTTCTTGAGCCTCTGTTTCATCATCTGTGAAATAAAAAGGGTGAACTAGTGAAGTTCTTTCCAGAATAAATATTCTATGATTCAGTTTGGATGTACATTAATAAGAAATGTTAATAAAGGGTTGTCAAGGTACATTAGTTTGCTAGGGATGTTGTAAGAAGCTGCCATGCACTGAGTGGCTTCCATAACCAAAATTTATTGGCTCATAGTTCTGGAGGCTAGAAGTCCAAAATCAAGTTATTGGCAGGGTTTGTTCCCATTGAGGGCTGTGAGGGAAGGATCTGTTCCAGGCCTCTCTCCTCGACTTATAGGTGCTGTCTTCTCCTTAAGTCTCTTCACGTTGTCTTCCCTCTATGCGTATCTCTGTTCAAATGTCCCCTTATTGTAAGGACACCAGTCATGTTGGATTAGAGCCCATGTGTAAGTAGGGCTGCAATAACAAAGTACCAAAGACTGGGTGACTTAATTAATGGAAAGTTATTGTCTTACAGTTCTGGGGGCTGGAAGTCCAAGGCCAAAGTGTCTCTAAGGCCTCTCTCTCTTTTCTAGATGGCCACCTTCTTGCTGTGTCTTCACATATCCTTTCTTCTGTGCATGCCCATCCCAGGTATCTCTTTGTGTGTCCAGATTTCCTCTTCTTATAAGGACACCAGTAAGATTAGATTCAGGCCCATCCTAATGACTTCATTTTAACGTAATCATCTCTTTAAAACCCTTATCTCCACATCGGCCACATTCTGAAGTGCTGGGGGTTAGGGCTTCAACATATACATTTGGGAGGGGATGTAGCTCAGCCCATAACTCCACCCTAATGACCTCATTTTAACTCGACTACCTCTGTAAAGACTCAGTCTCCAAATAAGGTCACATTCTAAGGACTTCAACATACGAAAGTTTGGGGAAACACATTCAACCCATAACACAAGTAGAGATCCCCTCTCTTGCCTCCAGAGATGGGGAACCACAGCACGTCAGAATCAAATCGCACAGCTAGTTTATGGCATGCCATTCGCAGTACAGCAGGTTGCCTAAATACAGAAAACAGTTTTATTAGTTCATTGATTCATGTTTGCAAATGAATGTTACGAATTTTTAAGATACTGTGTTTAGTTCAGTAGAAGATTTATTAAGGTTCTGCTATGTTCCAATATTGTGCTAGGTGCTGAGTATACAAAGACCAAATGACAGGTCCTTGCCCTTAAGGAAGGAGATAGTTTTATAAATAACTAATTATCCTAAGTCACATAGTGTAATAGGTGCAAAGCAGAAGTATGTGCAAGGTACCCAAAAGGAGGGAATGGTTGACACTGTCTCAGGGAATCAGAAAGAGCATTACAGAGAATGTGGCAAACTAGGTTTGAGGAATAAATAGGAATTAACCAAGCAGATAAAAGACAGATGTTCTAGGCAGAGGGAAAGGCAGATATAGCTGGTCTTATTCTGTATTATCCTGTAGGTGAAAAGAACTAATAAAGGGTTCTAGCTAAAGGAGTGATCAGCTTTGCATTTCAGAGAGGAAAATCAGTGGTGCAGAGAATAGACTGGGGCAGGGAAGAGGCAGAAGAAAGAGAAACTAGTTTTTGAGGGAGGGGTCATTGTTACAGTAACTCTTCAAGAGATGAGCCAAAACAGTGGCTGTTCCTTTAACAAAGATTCCATTCAAGGGAAACCCCAGCCTTGGGATGAAGTGGTGGGGTGTGAGGGTTTATTAGAAGTCACTTTGCCATCTATAATGAGGACAGTGATTTTAAGACATTTTTCACTTTCATCAATGAAAACTCGAGTGGCAATGATGTGATGAGACCAAATGCAACATGATGTCAACATTGTCTCTTGTCAGGACTCCCTGAAACTAAACTGCACAAAAACATATTTGTCCCTCAAAATCTTTTTTTTTAAACAATCGTCCAGGCTCTCCATCATATATTCATCTTTATTCCAATTGCTATCTCAGTGTTTTGCAGTAAGTAACACTTTCATGTCTATTGTCATTAAATATCTTTACTGTAAAGTCCAAATCCAAGGGTGCTACAAAGCATTTTCTCTGGGTCATGCAGAATATGGTGATGTGGGTCAACACTGGACAGTATGTGACAGCATGACTTGCTGCCATCCTCCATGACCGTGTTATGAAATTGTTATGTCTATGCAGAATGAGTAATACTGAATTTAAATAACTCAACTACAGAGGAATGCCCCTGGAAGCTCATCTTGAAAAGAGGACCCCTTTCAGTACATTAGCAAAAGGTTGGCTCAGCAAGTCTGGGTTAACTCAGTGGAAGGAAAAACTGACACCCGTCAGCAAGTTCCGGGGGCTCCCCCTTTCTTACAAGGTCATTTCATCAAAAGGGAGCTCCCAGTGTTACAGAGTCACCTAGCTGTTCCACGCACAGGGGCAGGTCCTTCTGCATGGTGTTCCCAATCCAGCAGACAAGACAACAATGATGGAAGGATGGAACCTGGGCACCTGTCATGGACCAGAGCCTTGTCACATGGCCACAGGAAGCCGAGAAATGTAGTCCTTAGCTTGGCAGCTGTGTGACTGGACAAGACTTACATCGCCATGGAATAATGAAAATGACACTGGGGGTCCACCTAGGAACCTCTGCAGCACAATGCTGGATGGGGTAGGCAAGTGTAAGGGATGTTTCTGGAAGCTATGAACCCTGTAATAATTTTTACTTGGATGGTCCCAGATCTTAAATTAGTATATGGTTTAGGAGCACCCTTCCCCCACACCCAATTCAGAGTGGAAACCGCCCACCAACAAGAAGAAATCTCTTGAAGATGGTTGATTTCTTCAAGTAGATGTGCTCCATGCAGGCAGCTTTGCTGACAGAACCACATGAAAGGCAGGAAAGAGATCTGGCACCCTTAGACCGTTATATTAGCATCTCAGTATCTCCTGGGGTGAACTACATTTGTTTCTCAGATTCTTTTTATTTTCTTCTTTATCTCCCTTAAAGAATAAAGGTTCAAGGACTTGAGGAGAAAGAGAAGCTTTTGTGTTTCTGTGGCAGCAGACTTTCAGAGACAAAACAGGCCCTTCAGCATTATTCTTGGAGGCGTGGCTACAGGCCAAGTTATCATATTTAAACCACAGCCAACTGAGCAGACTACCAAAAGGTGGAAGATCATGTAAAACACTCTTTATAAATGGCGCTGGAGTTCTCAACCAGCCTGCTCAGCTACTTCTAAGAGGCTCCAGTGGGGAGAACCTCCTAAACCCCCGGTTTAAGAATGTTAAGATAGGGTTTCTTTGTGGACGAAGAATGGGACCTGTGGACCCCAGAACAATGTTGGCCTGATTTCTGAGCATCACCATCCTGAGGGTCCTCACTATATGACTGAGCAAAAAGAGGGAGAGCTGGAGTTTCTGCCACAGGAAATGGTGGTTTTAAAATGGGAACACAGATGGTGCTGAGAGCACAGATGCACACCTCCTTCCTGGTTTGATTTTGTTATTACAAAGCACATGCCAAGTAGGTCATTGCTCATTCTCTTCTACTCTTGCCTTGGGCCAAAACAGAAGGTGACCCTGCATTCCTTCTGAGACCTTTATATTAAGTATTCTGATAATTAACAAAAGGGTACATGACATTCTTCTCCCAGCTTCTTTCTATGGCCTCTGATTTAACTTACTCCATCACTTGCATATTGAGTGCCCCCTGCCCTACATCGCACCAGGTGGACAGGGGGATGCATATGAAGCCGAAGGCACAGGATCTACCTTTAAGGAGCTTACAATCTAAATAAGACTCCTAGACCTTACTAGGTGGAAAAATATCATTATAAAATGAAACCACTACTAGAATTCCTCTTTAGAAGGGAACAGAGTTTGTTTAGGATGGGGCTTTAACAAATGCTAGAGGGCAGAAGGTGAGACTCCCTGCCCCCGCCCCTAAAGAATCCAGCTGTAAGTTAGATGGTTCCGTGTAATAATGGGAGAAGATGTTGCTCTTGCAGATACAGGAAGGTGAAGAGAGGATCTGAGTCTGTCAGATGGTGGAAAGCTGCTCCCAGCTTTCACGTTGGAATCTGCTCCCTGGTGACCTTTCAAATCTACAGAAGTGGATTCAAACTCACAAAATTCTTCGTGTAGGGTTTTGTTTGTTTTGAAATGTGTGTGGAAACTGATGAGGGCAGTGAACTTTGCATGCCAGGACAGCCCAGACTAGAACAAGTAGAGATGCAGGAGCGAAGACTTCAAGGACCACAAGCAAGTTATGCCCAGAAATGACAGAAATCATGGGCAGCCTAACCCCAACAAGCTGTAAAAGTATTATTTTTTCCATATTTACCCCCAATTCTGGAGGGCATAGAGACCCTGACATTTAGTTTCCATATATATATATTTCATAATTGGATAATAGCACCAAAAAAATGAGTACCAAGTGTAGAAATACTTAGATCTGCTAGAGAGATAGGGAAAGTAAGTCATAAACAAATGACAGGATGGGGCTGAAGCATCCCTGAGCATCAGTGAAGGGACTGCTTTGGACTTGAGATCAAACCTATCGCCTTGTCCTTCCAATCAATCAGCAAGAATTTACTGGAGACCTATTATGTTCCAAGTTCTAAGAGAGCTGCAAAAAAGTAAAGAGGTGGTCTCTGGCCTCCAAGAACCTAGCAGCTAGTTGGGGAATTAAGTTGAAATTTATTTACCACATGCAGGATTCCAGGCATTGCTCTGAGTGCTTTCCCTGCATTACCTCATTGGTTCATCAGAACAACTCTGTGAACTAAATGTTTTTATGCTCAGTTTGCAGATGAGGAAACTGGAGCCCCAGTGGGTATAAGCGGCCTATCTGAGGTCACAGAGCTATCACGTGGTAGGCCCAGAATTTGAATCCATCTGTCTGGCTCCAAATGCCCTCAATGAAAAATAGTCTCCAGAGCAAAGATAATTCTAAGATGCAAGACGTAAACCAAGTGCTTCAGAGTCCAAGGGAGAGGGAAGAATGGGAGCTGGGAAGGTCAGGAAAACCTACACAGAGGAAGCAAGATTGGCTTGGGAGTTAGGGCCCGGCAGACAGACGAAGGTGCAGCAGAGGGGAGAGCAGAGGACAGAGCATATGGGCCGGTGTTGGATGAAGGACAGTGGAGGGAGGAGTTGGCACTTGGAGAGTTTTTGATTCACAAGGTCTCCCAGGCGTCTCTGCCTTCCACTGCTTTCCTTGTGGGGACCCCGCCTCTATAGGATGAAACACAAACTGTAAAGTTTGAAGATCTTATCTCATTCCACTTGGCCATCACCTTCCTCTGTAACTTTATGTACACTTATCAGAGTCTCAGTTGCCTCAACGTAAAATTAGCAAGTTGGGTGAGAAAAATGCTATAGTTTCTTTAAGGTTAAAAAAGGCCTGTAACTTAAATCCTCCGATAAGATTCCTATTCTCTGTATCCAAAGACTAAAAGAAAAATCAGGGCTTATGAAATACATTTCAGGACCACGGCCGTGTTGCCTCTCAGATCTGGCCGGGCTGGCAGAAGCTGGTTATTTATGTCATAGGACAAGGAGAGCAGGTAGCTTTCATCCTCCTGAGACCCTGAAAAGAGAGAGCTGGTGTCATTATGCCCTCTGGGCCTCGGTAAAATGCCCCTGTCATTTTTAGTTTATGCGAGTGGGTGAGCAGCTGAGCTGTCAGCAACAGGACAAAGTCTCCTTTGGCCAGTGTTACTGATGCATTTATGTCATCTGCTATTTTCTAGCTTTGTTTGTTTGTTGTTTGTATAGCTATTTAGCTATTTTCTAGTTTTAGGTGCACCGCCTTGTTGATTTTACTTTTATCTCAAATGAAATTTGAAAGAACTATTACCTTTAAAAATGACTTAAATGGTTGCAGTGTTTGTTCTTAAATTAACTGTTGTTTTAGAAGATCTCAAAATATATGAAGGAAGAAAAAAAGAGGAAACACTAAGTGCTACTATAACAATTTGCTGGGTCAGTTCATTAGCTGGGTTGATGAACATGTGGCACTTAGGCTGCTGGCTCTGCTTCTTTATTTTAGGATTTGAAAGGTTTCTCCATGGGTTTCTGGTGTTGGCATCATAAGCCCTGAATAATCAGATAATCAGTCTTTCTCTCACTGTCTCTCAGACACACACACACACACACACACACACACACACACACACACACACCTGTGCAGACGGTTCTCAGTGACCATAAGCCATCGAGAGTGGTCATTCAGAGTAGTGCTGCTCAGAGGGCAACTCCAGTCTTCAGTCTTGTGATTTCATGCTCACATTTCAAGCTTAATATCAATTCATGAATCTTATTACAACCCTCTGCTTGCCCCCTCGCTTTTTGATCAGGTGGTATGACTGTCTGCTGAAGTTGGTATCTGACAAGGTTAAAACATGTTTGTTTTGAGGAAGAGAATCTATAATCAGGATGTTCACAAAGCCAGTTCAGTGAGGTTCCTTGGGATGACTTGATGTGTGAAAGACCTAGAAAGAAAAAGCAAGCCTTTCCAAACCCAAGAGGCGACTTCTGGTTATCTATCAGGCTGAGGGCCCACTCAGATCATGGTGGGATGCCTTTTATCAATTTGTTGAGACTTCAGTCTGTATCTTTGGTCGACTCTGTAAACATCTGAATTGTGTCTGCAAGCCCTCTACTCCTTTGTAACCCACCTATTCCTTCCTTCCAACTTCTTCCCAACAAACCCATCACAGGTTCAACAACAAACAGGCTGATTCCACAACCATCCTTATAAGTTACCCTTACACATTAATGTTAACTCCTGGCATTATACTATTTAAAATGTGAATGCTATTACTTTACTTAGAACCCTAGTGCTTCAGGTTGGCCCCCACTGTTCATTACCCTGATGTAACTTACCCCAAGCCCAGAAGTCTCCTTGACTTTCCAGGAAGTCTGTCTTCAGCATTGTTTCGACTCCTAGACCAAACTCAAGTTCTTGAGGATCTCTGCATCTGCTTCCTTATCCACAAAATCAGAGTATTAAGAGCACTCACCTCATAGGATTGCTGTGAGGATTAAGTACATTAATAAACAGGATGCAGTAAAAATTGCCTGGACCATTGTGAGTGCTCTGTAGTTGTCTTTTACTATCTTGTTGAGTTAAATGTCTCACTTACTGGGGCAATAGATCTCATCACTGTTTTCCAAAGTGCTGCTTCTGGTTCAGAAGGATTCAGTGAAGGGGGTAAAGGAAAAAAAGCAATAAAAAATGGGCTCTCTGAGCTTTAGCTTGGGTGATTGTTATGCTAGTGCTAATACTGAACACGGGAATGATTCAGAGGAAAACTATATACTTTTCTGTCAGCTTAGGTCTAGTGCTTTCAACACAGTTATTTGCATGGAAGGACGAAAATAGCACTGCTATGTTTATTTTAACAAAAGGCAAAAGTAGATTCTTCCTCCTCCCAGGGTCTCATGAGAATGGTGTGGGAGTATGGGGAACATGAAGCCACCATGTTCTTTCTGCCCAAATGGATACAGGACAAACTAGAGACTTAAAAACAGAGACACTGGGCAGAGAGTTTGGACTTAGGAAAAACAAAGTTAAGTTTAATTTTAGTCTTGTAGGAAAATGTCTAAAGTGAAGTGAAAATAAAGCATTTGAATAGAAGAATCTTGAGAGAAATTGGGAGTATGAGAGTCAAACATAGTGAGAAAAAGTAGGATAAGAAAACAGATCTGGCAGTCTTCAGTAGTCTACAGCTGATGTCTAAAACCATGAGAATGAACGTCTCCCTTGAGAAAGAATGTGGATAGAAAATGTGGGGCTGTGTCTCCTCACTTCTGCGTAGGATGTTTCTAAACTCACAGCACTGTTGAGGTTGCCCTTTGACTTTTTTTTTTTTTTTTTTTTTTTTTTTTTCAGAATCAAGACAATGGGGACTGTATGCTGGACTGTTCTTAGGGGGCATTGTTGGTGTCATCATGATTCTCGAAATGGTAATACTCCTACTGAGAAGAAGAGGTAGGTGTCTGACAATAAAGAGATATTTATCAGACTCTGCGGTAAACAGGGGACCTCTCCCTACAACTGCTTGCTCTCACCACTTTGGCTTTTTGCAGGAAGCGCCTTTGCAAAAACACTCAATAAACATATCCTGTGACCTTGCTCAATCCAGTCTAATTCTTCATGTTTTGCTTGGTCCCCTATAGTAGGCTATGGGGATAAAAAGCAAGATGAACCACAGGTATCCAACATGGGAGAAATTACACAGATAGATTCAATATGCTAGCACTGCAGCAGAGGCATGTGAAGGATGCTGAAGAGGTCTGGACAAGAGGCCTAAAATATTCACTAGGAGCAGAATTCAGAGGACTCTTGGATCTTGTTCAAGAAAAGTTATAATTATCAACTAAAAAAAAAGACATTATAATAAGGTGTTTTAACCCAAGGGTTGGAACCTTTCTATAACTTATTTTTATCCTTACGATATCCCTCTGAGAGAGGTAGGGTATAGTTGTTCCTATGTGACTTAGCAATGGGGTAACAGAGGCACAGAGAGGTTAAGTGACTCCTGCAAGGTCACCCAGCTGGCTGGTGAGGGTATCAGAGCTGTAACTATGTCTTCCAACTACAAGGCTGTGTTCCTCTGGGAAGGCCCACAGGTCATCAGAAGACAGCGAAGGGAACATGATTTCCTAAGATTTTAGCACAAATTCTGATTCACCCTGGGGAAAGTGTGCAATCCATGAGGTTACATAAGCTAAACTAAACAGTTATAGAAATCACCCAGGGTAGACTAAAATCATTAAGGCTCAATTACTCCCTTGCCATGTAAATGCCTAGATTTAGTATCTCCTGTCCTCTCCTCCAAGTTGTCCTATGATTCAATATCTCAGGGCAGCGTGCTCCCCTTGGCCACACCATCCACCACCTACCCATGCTAGAGTCAGAAGTTCCTGCCCCAAGTCAGGGAAGATCCCTGGGCTGGGGTTCCCATGGGGAGGCTAGAACTTGATTCTCACATTGATTTCATTCTCAAGTAGATCAGTGTTCTCCACATGTAATCTTCTTGAAAAAGCCCTTACCTCAGCGCTCTGATGTTGGTTTTGCTTGTATAAGAAAATCTAGATCATAGCAAGCCGCCTACCTTGTCTCATTTCCTTCATCTAAGAGGCAGCTGGGGAGGAGATGGTGGGTTGGCAATTCAGACAGAAATCCTGTTGAGACCCTACCGGGATGGGGCAGGGCAACCACATTTGGCTTGGACAGTAAGGAAGCAGTGAAATACAGCGATGAGAAGGCTGAGAGGACCATACCCCCATTAACCTAGCTAGTGAAGGTCCTGGGATCCTGACCCACACTCTTTCCTCAGCTACATTCTGCTCAACACATGTTTGTGCTCTGAAGAGAGTAGTCTCCCCTCCACTGTAATTCCCCACCACTTTTCCCAGCACACATACCCATCCTTCTTCTTAATCACTGTGTATTCCCTGTAAGCCAGGAACACAGAAAAACCCTGCCCCAGATCTGTGGAAACAACCCTATGCTTCATTGCTGTACCCTTCATAAGCCTTTGCTCAAGAGATTCTATTAACAGCTTCTAATGGTGTCATCTGTTGCCTGACTCAGAGGCTTTCAGGAGGACCCTCTGGCAATTTCATGTCTAGAGATACACTGATTAAGAACATAGACTTTAGCATCAGACAAATTTACTTTCAAATGCAGACTTGGCCACTGACAAGCTGTGTAGCCAAACGATTTAACCTCTCCTCTGCAAAGTGGGGATAATATTATGTACTTCATGGTTTTCTTGTGAGGATTCATGGGTCAATACACAGGAAGCACTGGACATGGTGGCTTATATGGGTATATGATGGATGACAGATAAATAGGTGGATACATACATATATACATATGTACACACATACATGCGCAGAAAGACATCTCTTAATATGGACATCAGTATTTAAGTCCTATTGCCAGCAGAGGGCAGCACTGGAAGGATCCAGGGACAGCACCTTGAGCAGATTTACAGGACTCAAACTTAGAGTACTAGACAACTTTATGCCTGAGGTGAGAGCTGAAAAGGACATTAGACAGTCTACATCTTCATTGTACAGTTATGTTAAAGGAAGAGACCCTTGAGATGGCCTGTGTTGTCTAATGCCACACAGCTAATGAGGGCTAGAATGTAGCTGCCCCAGTTCTAAGGCTAAGACCTTTTTCATTAGATCCTAAGGCCTTGCTGACTTTGAGTCAAGTTGAGCTGGCTCCTGGAAACCTGTTCTTGCCCCGGGGGTAAAAATAGAAGTGAATTATCTTGATTCAGTCTTTGAGAAGCAAAATTCAGCCTTACTTTTTTCATCTGTCTGACCATGTAGAGCTGTCCCCACAATTGTAATTTCCAGCTTGAGCTGACCTGAAAGACAGAAGTTCTTTAAGGACTGAGGTCTGTTCTCTGTGCTGCTTGTTCCCCTACAACACCTAGGACAGTGCTGGGCGGGCATGGCTAACTTCACACTCACTCACGGATTTGAACTGAAAGGTTGTAATTCTCAGAACTAACCTGCAACCCCATCCTCCATTCTATACACACACACACACACACACACACACACACACACACACACACACACACACACACACATTCCTCAGCCAGCATCAACCCTGACCAAAAAAAATGAAGTTGGAACCACTAGGCAGGCACAGGAAAATCATACATCAGCTTCTTTGAATTCTTCATGCTTCCCAGCCGCTGCCCATCAATTCTTCCCCAAGGATCACTCATGCAGCATAAAACCACCTTCTCTGCATACATACACTTTCCCCTTCCAAGCAAAAATATGCCTCTCCTAAATGCTATTCCCTCAGAGACATGCTCCTAGATTTTTAAGAGGATAAATTCATTGGTGTTAAAATAAGTCTATCCTAAAGACTTTGTGTGATTGCTCCTGGGTCAAGCCTCCATTGCCTCTGCCTGGACTTTGCAATAGTCCCAAAATAGACCTCCATGCTTCCATCTGTTCCTTTCCCTCCATCCTTCTCACTTCTACGTGATGCATGCAAAGAATACCTTGAAACGTTAGAAAGAATGAGATAGCACTAGCATGGAAAATGTCCTCAACACATTGTAAGTGAAAAGGTCAAGTTACAGAGATAGCATATGCAAATGACCCAATTTGCATAAAAAATCTGTGTAAGTATAGCAAATGTTCGGAACTGCACTGTCTTATATGGTAGTCACCAGCCACATGCGGCTGTTTACATTTAAATTAATTAGAATTAAGTATAATTTAAAATTCAGTTTCTCAGTTGCTTCAGCCATAGTTCGGTGCTCAATAGCCACTTGTGGCTTGCAGCTACCATATTACACTGCAGATATGGAACATTTCCAACATCAAAGAATGTTCTATTGTCCAGAGCTGGTCTGGAAGGGTATATACATCAAACTGTTCAAAGCAATTATTTCTGAGAATGAAATTGTACTGATTAATGGGGGAGGGAGGACATACTTTTCAATGTATATTATTTTAAATTTTGTAAAAAAAAATTATTTTTATAATTTAAAATGAAAAAATTCAGAAACTGATTAAAAATTTAAATGTTTTACAACATATTAATTTCCTGAGACCCAGGACCCCGAGCAAAACTTCCAGATCGTAGGCATCAGAATGTCACTGTAGCTTTATTTTCCGAACAGTCCTAGGCAGATCATGCCTCTTAGACCCCTTTCCCCCTACATACACCCCAAAGCCCCCCAAAACTGGGAGGTGAGAAAGCTATGAGTGAAACAACATACTACGAGCTGAAGAGTTCAAAAGAGATATAAATAACTTGCACTGCCCCTAAAGAACTTAGAATCCTATCAGGAGGCCAGATATGCACATCAAACAATGGAGATCAAAACCATTGAATGGCACATCAATTACACCTAACACATTTAGGGAATTTACCACGTGCCAGGCACTGTTCTAAACACTTTACAAATAATATCTCATGGAATCATCATAATAACCCTGTGAGGCAAGTATTTCTATCCCGTTTTACAGGTAGGGAAATAAGCCTAGAGAGATCAAGTATCTAACCTAATGTCATACGAAAATATTCAGGGGGCTTGGGGCTCAGTGCTTTGTTCCTATGGTCCCCCTGGCGGTGGCGGGCGGGGAGGGGGAAGATCACATGGGTCTGAGTAGAGAGTTCATGCTGGGGACCAGAGAGAGATAATCACTATGATTTCTTTTCCCCAGGTAAAACAGACAGCTGCCAGCCAGCAGTGGAAGCAAAAAGCCTTACTATCTATGCCCAAGTCCAGAAATCAGGTGTAAGTCCTATACTTTCTTCGTCTGGGGTAAACCTGTCATGTTTCCCATGGGATCTGTATATGTCTGATCTTTATGGGTCTATGTGGGCAGAGAAAATTAGGGAGGCAGAAGTCAATAACAAGAGCTCTCTAAAAGGGCATTAAACTTCAGGATCAAATGGGACTATTTATTACTCAAAATAATGGGAAATACTGGGTAATTTTCTGGTCATCTGTTTCTTCATAGGAAAAAAATGAGGAAGCTAGAAACATGTGACATATGACTCCTTCCAGCCTGCCATTCTAGAAGTCTGTGATTCTGTTATCAAACTCTCTCCTTCTCTAGGGAAGAGGGTGCAAACTTTTTTTTTCTTTTTTTGAGTAAAGGTAGATTTATTTAGAGAGATACATACTGCATAGAGTGTAAGGCAAGAGAAAAGCAAGGAAAGAAGTGTGGGAACTGGGTGCTCAGGTTAAAGCAAAAGTAGGTACACACTCCATAGAAAGAGTGCGGGCCGTCTCCAAAGAGGAGGGAGCAAAAAAGGCCAGAAGAGGGTGCAAGCTTGAAGAGAGAAGGAAAAGCTGAGGAAGGCTATCGTGTGACATGTTGGTCTGATCCAAGTTTAGGAGTTTGCAAAGTACCAAAGAGACAGGGAAGGATCTTGAGGAGTCTGCCTAGAGAGTGGTTGGAGAGATGGAAGATGATATGTACGCTGGGGATGAAAGAAAGCAAAACTGTGATGGAGTGATGGTTGAACTAAGACAGAAGAGATGGACTAAAAAAAAAAAAAACAAACTAGAGTCATGATGAAGTTGAGGAGCAGATATGTTAGAAGTAAGAGGGAAGCTAAAAGGATTATGGTCAGATATGTTTCAGACATGAAGGCAATTCTAGGTGATGAATAGGCCAGAATCTGGCCATTCAGAGTGTAGGGAAAGACAAATTCTTGAGTAAAGCATGTGAAGGTAGAGACAGCTTTGATTAATACCTTGGAAAATTGTATCAGATGATGGTAAATGCATTTCTGATAACCAGAGATAAACTCTTGGACAAAGCTCTTCTTTCTGCTGTCCCCCTAGTGGACTGGAGGGTTTGTTACACAGGCCATGACCACAGCTGAGAGCTGAGAACCAAACTCCATTTAAATAGATGAGAGTCCCAAGAGCAACCTCCACGTTTGTACTTACACATTTTGGTAATCAGGTTCAACCATGGTGCCTTTCCTGTCTATTCTATCCCATGCTGCTAGCATCCCTATTTTTATTGTAAATTATGGCATAACATACCAAAAAGTGCACAATATATAAATGTCAGCTCACTGAGTTACCCCATCTTGGTATCTGGTAAAGCAAGTCTTCCTACCTCATTTTTCTTCAAGAGTTTTTGGCTATTCTTGTCCCTCTGTACTTTCATATGGATTTTAGAATCAGCTTCTCAAGTATCATGAAAAGGAAGAAAAAATCCTATTAGGATTGCATTGAATCCACAGATATAGTTGAGGAGAAACTGTATCTTTCAGTATTGAGTCTTCTAGTACCATGAAACTACCACTCAGATCAAGGAACAGAACATTGCTCATACCCCCAGAAGACCTCTTTGTGCCCCTCCCAATCACTATTTTCTCTCTCCTCCCTAAAGATTCCACTATTATGACTTCTGAAAATATAGTTTAGGGTTTTTGGGGGTTTTTTGTTTGTTTGTTTTACTTTATGAAAATGGAATCCTACAGTATTTTTCCTTTTGTGTCTGATTTCTTTTGCTCAATATTACATTTATGAAATTCATGCATGTCTTTTTTTAATTGTTATTATTTTGGGCTGGTGGGGGCAGTAATTAGGCTTATTTACTTTTAGAGGAGGTACTGGGGATTGAACCCAGGACTTCAAGCATGCTAAGCATGAGCTTTACTGCTTGAGCTATACTCTCCCTCATGCATGTCCTTGAGCTTAGATATAATGCATTCGTTTTCATTGCTTTATAGAATATCATTGTACACATATAGTAGAGTTTATCCAGTTGACCATGTGTTGGACATTTGGGAGTTTTTTTCAGTTTGAGACTATTATGAAAATTGGAGCTATGAACATTCATATGTATGCTTCTTAGTAGATATGTGCACATATTTTTGTTGGGTATATTCTTAGAAGTAGAATTGCTGAATCATAGAGTATGCATATCTTCAAATTGATTAGATAAGGCCAAACTGTTTTTCAAAGTGGATGCACCAATTTACTTTTCTGCAACTACATACAAGAGTTTCAGTTGCTAGACATTCTAATCAAAACTTGGTATTATTGGTATTTTAAATTTTAGTCATTCTGTTGAATGTATCTTTTCATAGTTTTATTTTGTATTCTTCTAATTATTAAAGATGTTGAACAACTTTCATATGCTTATTGACCATATTAATAGCTTCTTTCTTAAGGTGCCTCTTAAATCTCCTGCCCGTTTTCTTTTGAATTTCAGGCCATTTTGGGGCGGGTGGATTGATTAGTATAAGATCTTTAAATATTTTTAGCTTTTTGGCAGTTATATGTTAGCACATACCTTCACCCATCCTGTGGTTTGCCTTTGCAATTTCTCAGAGATATATTTTGATAAAGAAAAGTTCTCAGTTTTAGTGCAGAACAATTTGGTAATCTTTTCCTTTGTAGACAGCACTTTTTATGTTCTGTTTGAGAAATCTTCCTCTACTCCCAGGTAATAGGATACTCTTTTGTCTTCTTCTAAAACTGATTTATCTTTTACACTTATATCTGTTATGTGCTTGAAAATGATTTTTGGAGTACCATGTGAGATGAGTCAAGTTTTTTTTTTTTTTTTCTGAATGGATAACCTATTGAATATTTATATTTAAAACATTGTTCTTGGCCTGCAGGGCAGCCTTTATCATAAATCAGGGGGCCATATATGTGTGAGTCTATTTTGAAGTTCTCTATTCTTCTCCACTGGTCTATTTGTACATACTTGGACCAGTATCATACTGTTAAATCTGTGATTACAGATTTATTAAAAGTTTGATATCTGGTAAAATGAGTCTTCTCACTTGTTCTTGTTCTTCTTTGAGTTCTTGGCCATTTTTAGTCCTTTGCATTCTCATATATACTTTAGATTCAGTTTGTCAGTATCCCCCTTAAAATTCTGCTGGAATTTTAAATAGAACTGCATTGATCAATTTTGAGGAGATCATATATATTTATAGTACTGAGTCTTTCCATTCACAAAATGATATATCCATTCCTTTATTTAGATCTTCTTTAATTTCACTCAATTAATGCTTGAATTTTCTTCTACAACATTACTTCCAAAGTGCTGGCTAGCTCCTTTTTTACTAAAATATGGTCTGTGAACAAGCAGCATCGGCATTATCTTGGACCTAATTAGAAATGCAAAATCTCAGGCTTCCCCTGCCCAGATCTTCTGAAATAGAACCAGCCTTCTAACAAGACCCCCATATAATTGATAAGCACATTAAAGTGTGAGAACCCCTGTTCCACCCCAAGCACTTCCAGTCATGGGGAATTCACTGCCTCCCAAAGCAATTCACCTCACATTTGAGCACCTCTTACTATTAGAAAGACCTTCATTTTATTGAACCAAAATATTTCTCTAAAATTCTAACCTTGATTTAAAGCTGAAGGACTCTACAGAACAAATCTAATGCCTCTTCTACATGGCAGTCCATCAGATATTATTAAGAGAAAGATCATGTCCTATCTTGAATCTTCTTCCCTTCAGTAAACTTTTCCAGTCCTTTACCTCTCCCATCAGGTGACAAAATTCCAAGTTCTTTCCCATTAAAATCCATGTGCTTCGGCTTTAAGTCTCACTGTATTTCAAAGAAAAGTGGAGAGTAGCATTATCCTACCCAGTGCCCGCAGAGTATGTTAAAAGGATGACTTTCCTGGCATTAGTTATGCCATCTCCATCTTAGAGGATTGTGGTCTCAATTTACCCCCATACCGACGACCCTGGTATCGTGGGTTTTAATGCATTCTAAGTAATGTCAACAAACATCAACTGAGGTTTTCTTATGTGTCCAGCACTGTTTTGTAGGGAATGCAAAAAAATATATAGGCTATTTCTCAAGGAATTGATGGTCTGTTTGGAGAAGCAATGTGGAAATATATCAGAGTGTTTTAAATACAGTGTACAGTTAAGTGTTGTAATGTATGAATTAGACTTTAAATACCTGAGGGATTTAGGTAAAGAAGAGGTCATTATAAATTGGAGTAACCAAAGAAGAATAATTTTTTTGGAAAGAACATGCACTTTAAGTTAAAAGACCATGGTGGGAATCCTGGCTTTGATACTTTTTTGCATGTGCACGTTAGGAAAGTACTAAATCATTCTGGGCTCCTTCACCTGTAAAGTGTGTGTAACAATAGTATTTAATATATAGAGTGGTTGTGAGACAAACGAGAAGATATATGTGAAGAACTTTGTAAACCTTAACACGCTTGGACATGAGGAGTTATTTTTAAGCTCAATATTAGGGCAGGAAAGAGAAGTAATGAGAAACCATGTTAGAGTGAAGAATGGCAGGACTTCCATGTGTTGTGGGTGGTATGAGTGAGACTTAAATGCTATGAAAATCCCATTCTTGTTCACTGTTTGCGTAAGAGCCACACCTATTCCAGTTCACTGTGAGGAAGACTTTTCAAACATCTGGGAAGAGGAGGGGTATATAGCTCAAGCAGTAGGTTCAATCCCCAGTACCTCTCTCAAACTAAATAAACAAATAGACCTAATTACCTTCCCCTGTCAAATAAATAAATAAATAAATAAATCTGGGAAGCAGTAATAATGAATCAGGCTGTCTCACAAGGCTGTGAGCTCCAAGTTATCACTTGGGGAGTCCAAACAAAGCCTGGAGAATTGAGTTCTAAGGAACTGGGAGGAGAATTTCCACCTGGAAAGGAGGCTGGACCGAATGACTCCAAGGAACTTCCTTACTCAAGGCTTCTTGGTTCTGCGCTTCTCCATGGGGACCTGGATGGGAAATAACTCTCTCCACAGCTAATCTCCTGCTTTCTTTGTTTCCCTTGTAGTCTGTTCAGGAGAAACCTGATACCCTGTTGGCTCAGGACCCCTGCACCACCATTTATGTTGCTGCCACAGAGCCTGTCCCAGAGCCTGTCTCAGAGCCTGTCCCAGAGCCCGTCCAGGTCCAGGTGAGGCTCTCTGTGTCTCCTCTCTGTAGAGAGGGAGTAGGTGGAGGAGGCAGAAGGGTGGGACCTGAGGAGAGCTCAAATGGAACAGACTCCTGACGTGAGAAGGCGGGCCCTAGCAAGCAGGCAGCAAGGAGCATCTGCAGCCTCAATTGCAGGGCTTCCAGGAGACCCCTCATGGCTGCTCACCTGGGGTCCCTGCTCATCAGTGTTTCTGTCAGAGGTGTCCAAGGACCACATCAGAATCAGCTGGCATATCTGTTAAAAAACCAAAGATTCCTGAGGCCTTTCACCTAGGGTTCTGTTCAATCAGAGTGTCTACCTAGAGGAACCAGGAATCTGCACATTAAAACACAACATCCTCCAGGTGATCCCCGTGCACATTTAAGTTTGGGAACCGCATCTTGAGTCCAGGAGTTCTCAAGTCCAGCCACGTAGCAGAATTGCCAGGAAAGCTTTTTAAAAGTGCTCATGCCTAGTCTCCATAAAGCCCTATTTAATCAGAGCATTTAGGAGCGGAGCTCGGCTTTGGTGGCAAGCCTGGAAGAGGGTATGACGTGCAGCCCTGAAGGAGCCTCACCTATTCTGCCCCATTGCAAGATCGGTGTGGACTAAGTTTACCTGACAGGAATCTTTCCTCTTACTAAATGAACAGAAATAAATTCTGGGCTGAAATCTCAGCTCCAGTTGGGCTCTATTAAATAAAGCATTTGAGGAGACAACGGAGGATTAAAAAGCAACAGAAATGCCTACGTTTATCCATCCTCTTCAAAGCTCCTACTATGCACATACCCAGCAATGCCTGGGAGGGTGCCTTGTCTTCATCTTGAGGTCTATTCACAGACCATTGTCCTATCTAAAACAAAGTGAAAACATAAAACTGACTTTAAAAGCTTTAAAAAATAATGTAGTTTTTTTAATGATGTTTTCTTGGGGAAGAAACACAGCACTTGGTGTATTTCATATTTTTCAGCAAAACCCCCTAAGTTCCCCCATTCCTGTCTCTTTCTCTGACCCTTGAATCTCCTCTCCCTATGAGAGGTCTTTGCCCACAGTCATCATCTCCTCCCTGTCCCTCTCTCCTGCCTGAACCACCTCTCCCTCCTCCTTTTGGGTCTCACTAACTCTTTCATTAAAGCTTGGTAACTTAGAACTCTCTTGGCTTCTCCAAACTGAGTGCAGGTCCTCAGATGACTATGACAGGCCTCCCAGTCTCCCTGATGGCATGCGTATGCTTGAAGGGAGCTGAAGTCCACCTTGTGGGTGGGCAGGCAGTCTGGGGACCTCAGTGCTGCCTGCATTAATACTCAGCTGTGACAGACCCTGAGCAACTTGCTATGCTACGTGATTCTTGAGATCTTTTCCTTTTCCTAAGCATCACTATTTCCACTTACAGCCTGTGAACCGAGTGCTGGTCTCTCCACTCACAGACTTCTGTTTTGTGCCTAGGAGTCAAGCTCCATCACAGTCTATGCCAGCGTGACACTTCCAGAGAGCTGACACCACAGACCCAGTAAAGGGAATTTTGGAAGTAACACGGAGGAGCCAAAAAAAAAAACCACTGAACTTGGTCCCAGGTCCCAAGTTAAATGTGACATCTTACACATCTGTGCTCTTCTTGGATCGACTCCCTGGTGATGTTTCTTCCATACCTACCTGTGGAATGGACAAGGAAGTGAGGCTATCCAAGCACTTAGCCTGCTCTGCAGAGGGCACAAGCCCAGAACAGAAAGCTACCGAGTATAGCTTTCCATCTCTGCGGTGTAGCAGGCAAAATGGATAATGCCAGTCCATGGAGTCCAGACCTTCAGGTGTCTTGCTCTTTGCTGGGATTGGACAATAAAAGCCAAAGGCAGAAAGCCAGAGCAAGACATCCAGTACCTGTCTCAGACAGATGACCACCAGCTGCAAAGTCTGGAACAGCTTACACTTTGGCTGCCTGTACTCAGTCCAGGAGCTGCTCTCACTCACCATGCAGACTTGATCAAGGCTCTGAGCCTCAGTTTCTCTCTGGGTGGGCAGTGAAGGGTAAATTCCTCATTGTATGTAAAACACTGAGATTATTCTATAAAAGAAGCTAATAGAATATTTTATTTGTAAATACTGGAAGCTAAAGAATTAATAAACTGAAAAGACACTGAAATCTCTGTGCTTTGAATAATGGAATGAAAAAATTCTAAGATTCTTAAAAGTGTAGTTCTGTGCAGTGGCTTTCAGATTTAAAGAAAAGGAGCGAGTGTTTGGTGATGCTGTTACAAAGGAAATTGGAATAAGCAGAACTTGTCCCAGAGTGATTTTTCACTTCCCAAAATGATTTTTAAATCTTAGTTTTCTGTTTGCTCCATTGAGTAACAAATCTGGAGCCTCAGCTAAGACTTTCCAAACCAATTCTGAGCCCATTTTACATCCCCAGCCTCATGTCCTCAGGGTCTCTACCAAGCACTTCTCAATCCCAGCATACCTCTCCTCACACGAAATTTATCCTGAAGTTGAAAATTAACATATTTTGATCCAACAGCTTCAAGTAATTGAATGCTTAATAACTTAAGTTGCAGGATGCAGACAGAAGGAGCCTCTTCTGGTAAAGTCCTATTTCCCTTCTATTCTCTGCTTTCAGAGCAAGCCTTCTTCAAGGTAAGCTCCTCTTCTTTCTCATAGGGTCTTGTATGACCTTAGTGAACACTTTCACCAACTGTCTTACAACCGTATAACAATGGTCACCAACTTTCCAGCTCAAAACTTTGAGGCACTAAATGCCTTGTTCTTCACCTCCTTTACCAAGTCAATTCACATTTTAGTTCTGATGCCCGGTGTGTCCCATTTCCTGGAACAAAATTCAGTAAGACTGTTCTTATTTGCAATAAACAGAAATTAACTCTGGATTTTTTTTTTTAAATGTAGAAATGGAAGCTGCTGAAAAGGTATTGTTTGGTTCAAATAACTGCTAGGAGGATCTGTAAAATCATGGTTTGAAAACGAGAAGGAAAAAGGGAGACATAGGCTGTGGCTAGGACCACAGCCCAAATCACAAAACCAGCCCAGAGATGAGGATGCTGGGCACCTGATGTGCTGCCATTGTCTCCTTAGCACAAGACCCAGACTCCACCACTTCCTCCCTGCCTCAGCCGGGCTTGGAAACAATACTGCTGTTGTATCGTCTGCACCAAAGTGACTTCTCCAGGGTCCCTTCGTCCACCTTTTCATCTCTATCTTCTAAATAAGAGTCTGGGACCAAGTGGCCAATCCTAGGTCACACGTCCATGTTCTACCTCCAAGGGAGGCTGGGAATTGAATATCTGGCATTTCCCACTTTCCTAGTGGTTGGTGGGGTCTGTCTCTCTCTCTCTCTTTTTTTTTTTTTTTAACACTTTTTATTGAGTTATAGTCATTTTACAATGTTGTGTCAAATTCCAGTGTAGAGCACAATTTTTCAGTTATACATGAACATACATATTTTGATTGTCACATTTTTTTTTCGCTGTGAGCTACCACAAGATCTTGTCTCTTTTGAGTTAGGGAATTCCCTAAGCACAAGCAGAGGGATTCAATGCTGATTGGGCATGTGTGTGCACACACACCTGCACATGCACACACACACAATGTCCACCCTTATGTAACTTCAGGCTCAATAGCCATCTATACTCAAAAACCAAGGAGCTACTAACTGGAATTTTTAAACCCTGGGGTTATGAGTAATCACTCCTTTACTAGAATTCAGATTGTTCCCAACAGCTGGGTTTTTCCTGTGGCTGAAATCTACCTCATGGAAAGGCAGAAACAAAGGAGGAAAGAAGAAGCTATTCTCTCAAAATTCCCTGACTGAGGCTCAAGATCTCACTGGAGAGGATGGCTGTGCCTTGGAGTCTTTCAGGCCATCCTTCATCACCAGGCCTAGGGTTCGAGTGGGAAAGCAGAGAACCCCTCGGATTATTCCCCAGAGGCACTGTGGGTGAGCTGGAACTCTCTTTTTCCTCAGACTTGAAAAAAATAAAACTGATACTTTAGAGGCTGGTTTCCCCGTGTTTCTTCTTTACTGTTTTCTTTTGACTGAGTAGGTCTGAATTCTACAGAACTCAGGAGGAACAGACCCATTCTCAGATTTAAGGGACTGGGGTTCTGAAATTCAACTGGGCGTAGCCTTCAGCCTCTGCGACGCTTCCATATGCTGACTGAAAACCACTGATTATAGTAAGCGATTTCCCTTCTTCCAGATTTTGTTTCTACTGCCTGGAAATCAGTAAAATACAGACAGTCCATCCATGAAATTGCACTTTTGTCTTTGTGTTGCCTAGAGAATTCAGAACATAGCAGAGGGTGGGAAGGGACAGACTGGGATTTCAAAATGTGTAGATGCTGACAGGCATATGCAGAATAGATAAACAAGATTATACTGTATAGCACAGGGAAATATATACAAGATCTTGTGGTAGCTCACAACAAAAAATAATGTGACAATGAATATGTGTATGTTCATGTATAACTGAAAAATTGTGCTCTACACTGGAAACTGACACAACCTTGTAAACTGACTATAACTCAATAAAAAAAATGTAAAAAAAAAAAGAGCATAACAGTACAGCAAGACAAGTTTCATGACCTTGTGTCTCTACAGCTGTAGCTGTGAAACACTGAAGGTGGCTGATTTGATTTGATAAGCTGTGAGGCTATCTTATCCTGAAGGGTGGGTAAGCTCTGTACCCTCTTCACCAAAATGAGGAGCCATGCTCCACACAAAGATAACTGTTTTTAAAGGACTGCTTAATTTTTGTCACTGCCAGGGTAATTGCCTTCCCTGGATTCCTCCAAATTCCCCTGGTGGAGCAAATCTAGACTGGGTTTCTCAGTTGCAGCACTATTGAGATTTTGGTCTAGATAATTGTTTGACACGGAGGCTGTTCTATGCATTATGTGGTATTTGCAGCATCCGCAGCATCCTCAGCCTCTGCCCACTAGGTGCCAGTAGCACATCCTGTCCCCGGTCATGACAATTAAAAATGCTTCTAGATATCACGAGATATTCCTTGCTGGGCAAAATCTTCCCACTGATTGAGAACCACTAAATTAAGAACTGCTGGTCTAGAAACATCCTGGCCCTTTAGTCATCTTTGTGTAGACTAAACATACATCTACATACCAAGAAGCAAATTTATCAAAAACCATACTTTGAAAATGGTCATCTAGTCACTTAAGCATGGCTCACATCTGCCAATATTACCAAGGTTATATAAATATTTGAGCTCCCTGAGTAGCTTTTAAAAAATACTGATGCCCATATATCCGGAGGGAACTCTAATTCAAAAAGATATACGCTCCCCAATGTTCACAGCAGCACTATATACAATAGCCAAGACACAGACACAACCTAAATGTCCATCAACAGATGACTGGATTAAGAAGCTATTTCTATTTATATGGTATATTTATACAACGGAATACTACTCAGCCTCATAAAAGAATAAAATAATGCCATTTGCAGCAACACAATGGACCTAGAGATTGTCATTCTAAGTGAAGTAAGCCAGAAAGAGAAAGGAAAATACCATATGATATCACTCATCTAAATATAAAAAAGGAGAAAAAGAGGACACTAATAAACTCATCTACAAAACAGAAACAGACTTGTAGATATAGTAAACAATCTTATCATTACCAGGGGAGAGGGGGTGGCAAGGGATAAATTTGGGAGTTTGAGATTTGCAAATGTTAGCCACTATTTATAAAAATAAATTTAAAAAACAAGTTTCTTTCGTATAGCACACAGGAAACTGTATTCAATATCTTGTAATAACCTTTAATGAAAAAGAATATGACGATGAATGTATATATATATATATATATATATACACATGACTGGGGCATTGTGCTGTACACCAGAAATTGATGCATTGTAACTGACTGTACTTCAATTAAAAAAATACTGATGCCCAAACCCTACCCCAAACCCAAATGAAATCTGGGTAGAAATCTATAGAAATACCGACTTAGAGGCTATGGTTATATCCAGAAAGGATTTTGCGAAGAGTTCCACACAGCAGCCACAAGAGGGAGATGTAGCAATATAGTCCACCCTACTCAAGCATCCCCAGCACCACTTGCAACTGAAGGATGTGGATTTAGTCACAGAGTCGTTGAAACTGTGGCTGGATTCTCATCAGTTCACAGCCCTCACAAGCTGGAGGGAGAGCTGACCCCTCCCTTAGAGATAAGGAGGCCCAATGTAAATCGATGACAGACTCTAATCAAGGTTAACTACAGTAAGTTTAATTCACAAAAGACTTCTACACAATGCTTCATTCATTCAACAAATAGTTATTCAGTTCCTACTAAGTGTTAGAGGTTGTCATCCAGTGGGAGATACAAAGAACACAGGCAACTAAAATACTATGATAGGTAGACAACCACATGATCTACTGTGGTTACCCCTGGAAAGTAAAAGGAGATGCTATTAATAATTATACCAGGGCAATGGCTGGGCAAACCAGAATGTATAGTCACCCTAATGACAAAGTAAGGGATGTTCAGTAAGCACACAGAAGATGCACAAAACTCAAACTTCAAGAGTGAGAAGAGGAAGCTTATTTTCGTTAAAAAGTTTTAAGTAACAGTGGAAATGAAGGGCTCCTTCTCCTAAAATCCTATTGTGTTTAAGTCTCCTTTCTTCAATTATCTATGACATGACTCATGCCCCTTCTGTGCCTCTCCCACTGAACTGACGGCTCTCCTCTGAGCACAGTCTGGTTTGTCAATGCCTCTTAAAATTTGCTGCTTGAGATCAAACGCTGCTTCAGATGTGAAACATACTAATGCAGGCAAGAGCGGAACTGTTATCTCCCATTATATGAGCAATATACAGTCATTTTGGTTTTTTGGTTGGACTCAGGTCAACAGAATTGGATGAATACACTTAAACATATTCCTCAATTCATGATAAATAATCATCACTGGCCTATGTACCACACCTCTTTTATTCCTTTTTATTTTATTCTTATATTTTTCCTCTTCATACTACATCCTTGTTCTCTTTATGCTTCCCACCTCCATGTCCCCAAATAGACACATTCTCATCTGTCTAATGTGTGCCCTTTAGTCCATTATCCATACATTTATTTTTGTGTGTGTTTACTAGTCTAGATATATAAACCCAGAATTGTTTTCAAGTTACATATGTAGACCTCTCATTCTGCTTCTCAGTTTCATTTTGGTTTTGTTACTCAATATCGTGATTTTTAGATCTTTCCAAGTTGAAACATGTAGATTTACTTCAATTTTTAAAAATACTGTTCAGTATTACACCCTACAGACATGCTACATTTTTTTCATCTATTTCCTTCTTGATAGACATTGAAATTTTTCTAGCTGCTGAAGATGGTAACAATATATTCATATTTCAATGAGTTTTGCTTTTAACAGGAGGAAAGAAAATGAGATGGTATATGGGAGAAGAAATGAGGTCAGGATACTACACTTTGGGGGTTAGTTTATAAAGCATATTTGTTTGTTTACACTGCTGGCCAGTAATGAACTAGAAATTGGTGGTATATGATGGAGAGAGGAAAAAGAGTGAAGTCCAAAGAACAAGGAGGGAGACTGATCTTTCGCTCGGTGCCACCATATTGTCTCTTCTGGTAGACATATTTGTTTTTCTCTTCTTTGTTCTGCTTAATTTCCATGATTATTTGTCTTTTTGTTATTGTTGTTAGCATAGCCACATAAATAGAATAACATAGTAGAATAATTATTCCTGATACATAGTCATGGAATTTTCTTAGTTTTTGGCTGTATCTGTTTCTAATTCCAGGTTACTGGAATTTGTTAGAAGAATATATTTTAACTAATATTGATCTTATTGTTTTAAGTTAATTCCTTTATCCTCTCTTTAAATAATTTTTGAAAAAAATAGAACAGGAAAAAGAGTAAGAGAGAGGAATAAAGAGGAAGAGAAAAAGTTTTATTTAAAATTTATTTAAATTTAAAATTTATTTAAAATTTGAAACACTCCCTATGGATTATATGGATTATATGCTAATAAAGGACTCTGAACAAATAACTTAAGGAGGATGTGCACTTGAGAATTTGAGTGGTGGGGAGGGGCTTACTGTTCTCATGGTTTTTTCTCCAAATAACTGGAGAGAGCACTAATAAGCTTTAGTTGTTTCATGCTCTGTGTGATTAACAGTTAAACGCAACCAGCTATGTTTTTCAGGACCTCAAAATAGACTTTCATATATTGATATAAAGAAGTAATTAGCTCCTTTCATTTCAGCTTGCATTCTGAGAATATCAAAATTGTTGCAGAATTTATCCCCTCATCCACTGATATTTATCATGTTAGGTTACCCACAAGCTGCTGATGGTTTTTCAGGCTAGCTAGAAAAATAAAATCTATTAAATAAACAACCTCTAGGTTCATGGCCTTACACGCTAGGTAGCTGGGAGGATTTCATAAGAATGAAACACAGAAGTTTAAAATTTTTGGTTGGGGACATTCAAGATCCAACTACAAAGTGACCATTCTCACAATAATATCCACCTTTCAGCGGTCCATCCAGGCTTGGCTTGAAATCTTCTGTCTATTGTGGGATGCCTACCGTTGGTGGTGGTGGGGAATTCTTATGTTGAACTGAAGTCAGCTTTCCTGGAACAAGATCCATGGTGATGTATTCTGTCTCATGGAGACACTTTGACACCATCTAAACAGCAGCGTTTCAGATATCTGGCCATGGTTATTACGCTGTCCCACTCGCTGCCTTAGTCCCAGTCCCCTCACTAGGTTTTCTCTTTTTCAGACTAACCAACCCCAGTTCTTTCATCTGTTTCTCATATGGATGCTTTTAACATAGTTGTGGAAACAAACTTGGCCCTCGACAAATGATTATGTCTTTCTTATTGTTATCAGTGCCTGATGTTTCACCATCAGTTGCCCTCTGGTGGAGAATTTCCTGATCCTTAATGTTGTTCAAATGATGTGCTATTTACTACTCATTTCTCTCAGTGATGATAATATTATGAACTAACATTTATTGAAAGCTTACATGTGTCAAACACTTTGCCAAGTATTTACAGGCACTCTCATGGAATCCTCAAAACAAACTTAAGACATTATTGTGGTTTGTTTTTATTTTACAGATAAGGAAACCAAGCCTAGAATGGTTAAGAAACCTGATAGGGTAATATAGCCAAGGGGTGGGGACTGTAGTGGCCTGTATTTTCTCCCAGGCCTTCAACCATTTGTGTAACATTGTCGTCTTATAACTTTCCCCTTGTTTCTCATTTAAATTGTGGTATCCTTCTTTCACCCCCTTCTTGACAGCTTTTTTGTTGTTCTTAAACTCAAAGCTATGGTCATACAGGTAAGTGGATCTGGAGCCTCTTTATGCTACTTGATTACTACATTTATTTCTTTCGCAGAACCTAACCTTTGCTTACATTATTTGAAAAACTGCATATGCTCTTTGATTTCTCTTTTCATTATATGCAAAGTCAAAAATGATTCAACATTCCTTTCTTATGTAAACCCTTCTTTGTTCTAGTTGCATGGAATCACCTCTCCTGTTTTCCTCTGACCGCTTGAACAATTGTCTCTCAGTTTCCTTCTTTTCCAGTCATAGTTCTTTTCCACAGGGTTTTGTCCTTATGTTTTGTTTTTTCATCTACACTTTCTCTAGTGTAGAGAATTTCCAAACATAGAATTAAAGATAATCATAAATCAAGAATCAGCTACAACTGGAAGCTAAGAAAAGACTCTTGGAAAGTAAAGAATATTACCAAAATTTAAAACTCAAGCAAAAAGCTGAAAAGCACTATGCACAGGATTGAAATCCATGTTTGAAAGACATTCGATATAAAACAAAAAGACAAAGAGAAAACTGAGAGATGTTAATTCAGCCATTGGAGGATAGCTTCACATATTTTAATAGCAATTTCAGGAAGAAAAAGTAGAGAGGCCAGAAAAGAAGTAATAATCAAGGAAACAGAAGAAAATCCCCCTCTCCTGAAGAAAGGCTTGAATCATCAGACTGAAAATACAACCAGATGCCAGGCAGGGGTATATAAGGAAAACATACCTGGACACAACCTGGTAAAATCTAGGAATCCAAGGATAAAGAGAAAATCCTAAATGTTTCCAGACAGAGAAATTAAAGAACAAGAACAAAAACAGCATACTTCTCTTGAATGTAAATCTACATGCTTAAAAAAAAAAAAAAGGAGCGCATAGCCAACAAAGTTATTTACATAAGAGAACAAATGAAGACATTTGTAGATACTTATGGACTCAGAATGTATACTTCTCAAGTATACACTTTTAAAAATTTACTCAAGGGCACACGCTAGCAAAATAAAAAGTAGATTGAGAAAAACAAACAATCTGATTAAAAAGTGGGCAGAAGACATGAATAAACATTCTTCCAGAGAAGATATACAAATGACCAACTGGCACAAGAAAAGATGTTTGAATAGCTAATCATCAGAGAAATGTAAATCAAAACCACCATGAGATATCACTTCACACCTGTCAGAATGGCTATCATCAAAAAGAACACAAATAACAAATGCTGGCAAGGATGTGGAGAAAAGAGAACCCTTGTACACTGTTGGTTGGAATGTAAATTGGTGCAGCCACAGTGGAAAACAGTATGATGGTTTCTTGAAAAATTGAAATGGAACTAACATACGATCCAGCAATTCCACTCCTGGGTATATATTCGAAGAAAAAGAAAGCTTTGATTTGAAAAGATACATGCACCTCAATGTTCGTAACACATTATTTAGCCAAGATATGGAAGCAAACTAAGTGTCCATCAACAGATGAATGGATAAAGAAGATTATATATATATTCTGTTTTTATATATATATATAATCTTCTTTATATATATATATATAATCTTCACGTGTGTGTGTGTATATATATATATATATATATATATATATATATAAAATGGAATACTACTCAAGCATAAAAAAGGATGAAAATTTGCCATTTGCAACAGCATGCATGGATCCTGAAGTTATTATGCTAAGTGAAATAAGTCAGACAGAAAGATAAATACTGTATGTTGTCATTTATATGTGGAATATAAAAAATAAAACAAAGGAATCAATACAGCAAAACAGAAACAGATTCACATAGACAACAGACTGGTGGCTACCAGAAGAGAGAGGGAGGTGAGGAGAGATGGGATGTGGGTAGGGGATTCAGAAATACAAGTATGTAAAGCAGATAGGCTACAGGGATGTATTGTGCAACACAAGGAAATATAGTTATTATTCTATGGTGACTTTAAATGGAGTGTAATCTATAAAAATGTTGAGTTGCTGTGATATACACCTGAAACTAGTATGATGCCATAAATCAACTATACTTCAACTTAAATAATAGATTAAAATAAATATTTCCAAAAGGGAGAGAAGTTATGGAACTCAAGATATACTGGTGAGAAAAGAAAACAATAATAGTAAATTTCCAAACTGTTGACAGTAAAGTTGCTGATATAAGTATTCCTAGGAGGATTCATAAAACGGGAAATGGTTCCTTAAAGGAATAAAGAAATAAAACTCTAGCTTATTTCAACAAAATTAAGAGATTGAGAGAAATAAATGCTAATATTTCATCTTGCTGGGAGTTAGGGATATCAATACTGATTAATCCTTGTTACTGATAGAAAAATCTAGATTTGTATGTTTCCTAAAATGTTATGTGCGATTACTGATAGAACAGATTAGTTTCAAGATTTGGCTCAGTCTGTGAAGGCATTGTGACATATTGGTGGAAGAAAAAAAATGGCAATAGAAAAGCTGGTTTCTGGCCAACCAGTCTGTGGGTATGAGGCTAGGTACCTCCACTGCAAAGAAATAGAGGGAAACACTGCAGCGATTGGGTCAAGAGGCACACCACCATGAGAATGTTAACTGATCAAATTAATTGGAATGAAAAGAAACATGACTATCCTTCTGACAGACTTCACTTGTATTTCAAGCAAATTTTGCTTTATGAATGAAAATGCTATGTTGTTTGGTGCCTAAAGTTTTATGATCAGTATATCATTTAAGTAGATTGCATATACTTTTTATCCTTGTGCATTTTCTTATTCAAATCACACACTATAATGTGTTCATTGCACAAAGCTCACAATAAAAAAGAAATTTAGGAATTATGTTGGAGGTGTGGTGACACCCAGTGTCGACAATTTGAGATAAATTTGAGGACTTGGAATTACATGATACACCACCTATCATTTTCCAAAGAGAGGTGAAACCAGTTATTTGAAATGCCCAACAGTCATATCAAGAGCATGACATTTATGGATATTCAGTCAAATCTGCATACTTAAAACAAAAATTGTAAATAGTGTAAATTGAGTTTCAGGTACCCAAGTTGCTCTCTACTCAAGGGAGCACATGTAGGAGAATCCAAAAGTTCTTTGCTTAAATATGTGAATATAAACGTTTTTCATATATATATATCGAATAATTACTACACTCAAGATAATGAACACATCCATTGCCTCCAAAAGTTTTTTGTGTCCTTTGTGATCCCACTCATATGTCCACCCCCCACCAACCAGGTAACCATTGATCTGCTTTCTATCCCTATAGATAAGTTTGCATTTTCTAAACATTTTTTTTTTAGATTAGAAAAGAACTTTATTAGTTTACACTGCCATGGACAATAGTTGGCCACATAGCAAGAGGTGCCTGTGTGAGCCTGTAAACATTTTTATAACTGGAACTTAGAGTATATTTTGTGTCTGACTCCTTTCACTTGGCATAATTATGCTGTGATTCATCTATGTTGTCATATCTCAAGTGTATTAATGGTTCATTCCTTTTTGATACTGAGTAGTATTCTATTATATAACTATAACACAAAAATTTGTTTTTTCATTTACCTATTGATAGACATTTGGGTTATTTCCAGTTTTGGGCAATTACAAATAAAGTGATAATAAACTTTCATGTATAAGTCCTTGTACAGACGTATGCTTTCATATTCTTTAGTAAATATGTAGAAATGGAATAGCTGAATTCTATGGTAGGGATAGTTTGAATTTTTTAAGTAGTTGTCACTGTTTCCTAAAGTGGCTGTACCATTGTCTTAATTCCATTCAGGCTGCTGTAACAAAATATCATAAACTGAGCAGCTTATAAACAACAGAAATTTATTTCTCAGAGTTTTGGAGGCTGGGAAGTCCAAGATCAAGGTGCCAACAGGTTCTGTGTTTGGTGAGGGAAAATACCTGGTTCATAGATGGCTCATTTTGCTGTGTCCTCACACATAGAAGGGCAGAGGAAGCTCTCTGGAACCTCTTTTATACGGGCAGATTCTTTTCATGAGTGTTGCATCTTCATGATCAAGTCAATTTCTATAGCCCCCACCTCCTAATACCATCATATTAGGGATTAGGTTTCAATATATGAATTTTAGGAGGACACAAACATTAAGTTTATGGCAGCCATTTTACATACATACACACCAGCTGTGTATAAAAGTTCTAGTTTTTGCCAACATTTGGTGTGGTGAGTGTATTAGTCAAGGTTCTCCAGAGAAATCGAACCAGTAGGATTGCTACTGATATAACTAGAATGAGATTTATTATAAGAAATTGGCTCCTCTGATTATGGAAGCTGAAAAGTCCCACTATCTGCTGTCTGCAAGCTGGAGAACCAGGAAAGCTGGTGCTGTAAATTCCAGTCCTGAGTCTGAAGGCCTGAGAACCAAGAACACTGATGATGTAAATCCCAGAACAAGGGCAGAAGACCAATGTCTCAGATCATGCAGTCAGTCAGAGAGCCAGTTCAACCTTCCACTGCCTTTTTGTTCTATTGGCCCTCAATAGATTGGGTGATACCCACCCACTTTGGGGAAAACAACCCACTTTATTCAGTCCCCCTGTTCAAATCTTTATGTCTTCCAGAAACACTCTCACAACATACTCAGAAATAATGTGTAACCAGATATCTGGGCATCCCATGGCCCAGAAAAGCTGGCACATAAAATTAACCATCACAGTGGGTCTTTTTAATTTTAGCCATTTAATCTTGTTGTCAGCTTAGTTGTCAACCCTTTATCTTCTTTGGTGAAGTGTCTATTTAAACCTTTGCCCATTTATTTTGGGGGGTTGTTTGTTTTCTTAGTGTTGAGTTTTGAGAACTCTCTATATATTCTAGATACAAGTCGTTTATCAGATATGTAATTTGCAAAAATTTTCTCCCAGGCTGTGGCTTGTCTTTTCATTCTCTTAATGAAGTCTTTTGAAAATCAGAAGTTCTTGATTTTAATGAGGTCTAATTTGTCTATTTTGGTGCTGTGTCTGAGAAATCTTCATCTACCACAAGATTACAAATATTTGACAAATATTTTCTTTTATGTTTTCTCCCAGAAGTTTTGTAATTTTAAGTTTTACCTTTAGTTCACATTCTATTTTGAATGTAGTTTTTAAATATGGTACAAGTTATGAATCAAAGCTCTTTTTTGCTTTCTTTACATTCTTTTTCTTTCTTGTTCTTTTTTCTTTTCTTCCCTTATTTCTTTTTTCTTTTGCATATGGATATTCAATTGTTCTAAAACCATTTGTGCAAAAGTCTTTCTTTCTGTACTTTATAGCTTCTGTGCTTTCATCAAAACCCCTTTTTCCATGTATGTGTGAGTCTATTTCTGGACTCTCTTTCCTATTCCATTGATCTATTGTCTATCTTTAAGCTAATACAACATTATTCAATTCTAAATTTATAATTACTGAAATCAGGTAGTTGTAGCTCCCCAATTTTTATATTTTTCATAGTTGTCTTGCCTATTTAGGTTCTTTGCATTTCCCTTTTAAAATCAGCTCGTGCATTTCTATTAAAAATCTTGCTGAATATGAACAATTATACAACAACAAACTAGAGAACCTAGAAGAAATAGATAAATTTCTAGAAATATACAACCTACAAAGACTGAATCATGAAAAAATAGAAAGTCTGAACAGATCGATAATGAGTAAGGGGACTGAATTAATAATCAACAATATATCAACGTAGAAAACCGCAGGACCAAATGACTTCACTGGTGAATTCTTCCAAACATTTAAAGAAGAATTAATACCAATCTTTCTCAATCTTTTCCAAAAAATAGAAGAAGAGAGACTACTTCCAAACTCATTTTACAAAGCCAGTATTATTCTAAAACCAAACAAGGACACTACAAGAAAAGAAAATTAAAGGCCAATATCCCTGATGAACATAGGTGCAAAAATCCTCAACAAAATATTGGCAAACCAATTCAACAATACATTAAGAAGATCATACACCATGACCAGGTGGGATTTATCCCTGAAATCCAAGAATCATTTAACATCTGCAAATCAATCACACATTAATAGAGTGAAAAATAAAAAATAATATGATTATCTCACTAGATGCAAAAAAATTTGGAAAAAAATTTGATGTTAATTCATGATAAAAATTCTCAACAAACTGGACATATAGGGAATGTATTTTAACATTATAGAGGCCATATATGACAAGCCCAGAGGTAGTGTCATACTCAACAGTGAAGACCTGAAAGCTTTTCCTCTAAAATTAAGAACAAGACAAGGATGATCACTCTCACTACTTTTATTCAACATAGTACTTGATGTCCTAGACAGAGCAATTAGACAAGAAAAAGAAATAAAAGGCATCCCAATTGAAAAGGAAGAAGTAAAACTTTATTTGCAGATGGCATGATAGTATATATAGAAAACCCTAAAAACTCCACCAAAAGCCAGTTAAAACTAATTTTTAAAATTCAGTGAAGTTGCAAGGTACAAAACCAATATGCAAAAATTATTTGTATTTTATATGCACTAATAACAAAGTATCAGAAAGAGAAATTAAGAAAACAATCCCAAATACAATTGAATCAAAAAGGATAAAATACCTAGGAATAAATTTAATGAAGGAGGTGAAAAGTCTGTGCATAACAACTGTAAGACATTGATGAAAGAAAGTGAAGAAAACACAAATTAATGAAAATGTGTCCCATGCCCATAAATTAGAATAATGAATATTGTTAAAATGTCCATACTCCTCAATGAAAACTGCTATGAAAATTCCGATGGCATTTTCATAGAAACAGAAAAAAAAATACTAAAATTTATATGGAACCACAAAAGACTGAATAGCCAAAGCAATTTTGAGAAAGAAAAACAAATCTGGAGATATGACACTCCTGTTCTCAAACTATATTACAAAGCTACAGTAATCAAAATAGTACAATATTGGCATAAAAATAGACACATAGATTAATAGAACAAAGAGCCCAGAAATAAATTTTATAGCCAATTACTTTACGACAAAGGAGCCAAGAATGTACAACAGATAAAAAACAGTCCCTTCAATAGTGTTTGGAAAACTGTATATGTATTTTCAAAAGAATAAAACTGGACCCGTATTTTACACTATACACAAAAATCAACTCAAAAAGGATTAAAAATGTAAAACCTGAAACCATAAGACTCCTGGGAGAAAGCATGAACAGTAAGCTGCTTGACGTTAGTCTTGGCAATGATTTCTTGGATTTGACACCAAAAGCAAACATAGCAAAAGAGAAAATCAACAAGTCAGATTCATCAAACTAAAAACTGCACAGGAAAAGAAACCATCAACAAAATGCAAAGGTAACCTAAGTAACTGGAGAAGATATTTGCAGAATAAATATATGATAAAGGATTAGTATCTAAAATATATAAAAATTCATATAAATAAATAGCAAAAATACAAAAAAATCCAATTTAAAAATGAGCAGAGGAACTAAATAAACATTTATCCAAAAAAGACACAGATGGCCAACAGGTTCATGAAAAGTTACTGGTATTTTTCACAGTAAGAATCTTTGCCACAAGCAGTTTCCCTGCCCAGATAATTGGCCATAAGACAATTTGCCATAAAAGAAAATAACGAAAAATAAAATAAAAGACAGACACTAAAAAGGACATAATAAAGCATGAAAAATTAATGACAAGATTTTTAAAGATTTTATTGTGAAAAATAAAACAAAAAATATTTGAAAGCATTTTAAATATGTGTGGATTCCTGGTTATAGTTGTTTGGGGTATATCACAGAGAACGCAATGACACTTCCTTTCTCAAAGTCAACCACTAAGGATTGTTCAGTAAATGACTCCAGAGGCTCACACTGCCTAGGAATGAGCTAGCTGGCTGAGGATTCCTCTCAGTGGGCAAGGCTGTACATAATCTTACTTCCTCCAGATCTCAGGGCCTGTGTCTTCAGCTTTCCCTGCACTCCCCAAAGCAGCTAAGTCCAAACTGCTTGGCATCTGGACCCAAATATTTATTCTCATTAATAATGAAATTCACACTTCATATACATACAAGGCCTTTGTTATCCTAACAGGGATTGGGGGCCTCTACTAGAGAACAGTCCTGTGTTACATGTAGCTCAATTATAATTATATACATAATATATAATTTATATAATTATATATAACATAAGCATATGCTGTCTGATCACATACATATACTATTATCACATATAATTTTATAATGATTATATACGAATAACTATATGATTATATAATTCTATATAACATTAGTTTTTACCATTTATTAAGCTCCTATAGCATTAACACATCCTTCCTATTCCCTATTCCCTCCCACCTTTCACTTAATAATGCTAATTTACTCTTCAGATCTGGCTCAGCTTGGCTGTCAATTCCTTCAGGAAGTTTCCTTCAGGAAGCCTTCTCGACACTGTCCTAGCCTGTCCACTGCTCGTGCTACCCTCTCAGTTCCCCTTTTTTTCCCTTTTACAACACTTACCACACTATACTGCCTGTTAATTGTTGATTCCCCCCAACAAGAACATGAGCCCCAAGAAAGGAGGGAGACCAATTGCTTTGTTGCTGTTTATATTGCTAGTGCCCAGAATAGTGCCTGGCACATAGTAGGCATTCAATAAATATTTGTTGAATAAATAATTAATGCAAGGCACTTTCAACAACAGGAAAAACTAGCCTGTCTTACATCTGTTAGCTCACACTTCCTTTTTTAGATGTGACTATAAAAAGGAGCAAGAAAACTGAAAAGAAACTGGCTCCCTGTTGGAAGACTGCCATACACGTCCGAAGAAGATTGTACCCTGGAAGAAGATGGCGTGTCACCACCTGTGGATCTTACTCCTTAACCTACAAACCTGTGAGTTCTGATCCTTGCTGATCCCCACCTAGTTTTCTGCTAAGTTTTAGAAATTGCCCTTAAGGAAGACATTGAAGTGGCCTTTGGATCTGTTTTAACAGAAACACTCTGGGTCTCAAAAGAGATCCAAATGTCTGGGGAGAGACTTAAGATCTAAATAACTTTTTCATCTTTACAGTTTATTTATCTGAATTTTATCTGCACTCAGCCTCTAAAGGTCTGAGACAAACCCTTCTGTTCAGAAGAGTCAGCGTGTGATAGACTTGCCCAGAAAACCAACAAAAGAATAGATAAATCCAAAACCTGGGAAAACTTAAAAGCAATTTCTTTTCAGCATTAGAATGTGTTACATAGATTTTAAAAGAAATATGGCCTTTTTTAAAAAAAAATTCTTTTAGAAATATGCCCTTCTTAGTTATATTTCATTGCTCCAGCAGATTCGAGTGATGGGTGACTATAATCCGCACTGTAAAAACTTAATCTCTATAAGCTCACTTTATTTTCTTAAAAAAAAAAAAATCTTTTTAATGGAGGTACTGGGGATTGAAGCGAGGACTTCACTCCTTTTATTTTCAAAGCATATTCAGAGCTCTTACTCTGTTTCTGTCCTCCAAAAACTCTAAGATAATTGGATTATTAAAGTAATTGAGATTAATATCCCTGTTTTACAAATAAGTTAGTTCTCGAAAAAGAAACGAACTAAAAATTCTGTTTTTCTTACTTACGGCTTTAAAGTATAAAGGGCAGATGAATATTGGTGGTTGTTTGTTAGGACAAAGAAACTCTGTAACATTAACATAGCTCTGGGATTGTTTCATCGTTGCATATATCATCTCATTGAATCCAAACAACTGCCTTGTTTATATAAAAACTGACTCAGTTTGGCATTGCTAAATCTACTTACAGTATCTCTCACCAACCCAGGAAATGTAAATTCTTCCCCTGAGTTAGAACACAGGATCTAGTGGGTTAGAATTTCCTGAAAAGGAAGTATCAGTGGGCCTTGGTCTCTCTGGTTCCTTTGATCATTTAGAGCGCAGTTCCTTTAAGGTGAGCTTCATGGAGATTGCAGCCACTAGGCACACCAAGTTTTTGGAGCCCATGCTAGTCACCCTGACACACAAGTAGAAAATGCAAGTAGATGGCGAAAAAGCTGGATAGAACCTAAATGGAAATCTAGGGATGTCCCCAATATTCCAAAGAAGGGCTGGACAGGGTGGTATTTGATACCACTAATTTACAAAGCATTCTACAATTTTTATGCCTATGTTCTTATGTGAGACATACTAAAATCATTGAAATAAGAAGCAAGATAGATTTTATTAATCCCATCATGTAAAATAGACTAAGATTCAGGTTAAACAATTCACCTGGAATTTCACAACCTGAAATTGGTAGAACTGGAAATGGACATTTGTTCTTCTAATCCCAAGGCTATAGCTCTTTCTGCTCCACTCTTTTCTGACCTCTTCAGTCACTCAGTTTTAAAGTACTTGATGCTCTTCAAAGGGCTAACACGTGCTAAGGTAAAAGGTAGCACTAAGATACACTTGCCTCATCTGTGAAACTGAAATCGAAGTTGTCAAATCAGCTGTCAGTAAATCATTCATCCACTAGCTGGATTGACTTTGGGAAAGTTATATGAACTCCACCTGTTGTCAGGAAGGGGGCTATTTCCCCCTCTATCCCTCTTGAGTTCTTGTGGCTGGATTAATAATACAATTGACACAAAACAGATTAACAGGGGAAAAGAAACAAATTTTAATTGATGCACACAGAGGTCTCATAGAAATGGGAACTAAGGAGTGGCTAAAGCAGGCAACTTTTATACTTTTTAGACAAAGAAACAATAAATTTGTGGGAAATTGACAAGACAGAGATACTTAGGTTCTGGGTGCTTAATTAGTGAAGAATCTAAACAGAGTTTGGCTTGGGGTAGTAAATTAACGTTTATACAGGCTTCTTGCCCTGAGTTCCCTGTATCTGGCAATAAGGATGGCCTCTACCTTCAGATGCAGGAATGCACCTTGCACATGGAGATGTATTTTCTGCTTTCGGGGGGACAGAGAAGGGCCAGAGTTTCCCTCCTGCAGTGTCTGCTTCTTAAGCAACTTCAATTCAAAATAATCAATATGCCATTTTGGCATATTTTGAGGCGGCCTGTCCTGGGCCCCAGGGCTGCTATTTAGACTTCAAAATGGGGAGACCGTTAGTACCATAGGATTGTTTTGAGAATCAAAATGATAATTCATGTACAATGCTTAGCGTGGTACCTGAATATAATAAGTGCTTAACGAGTATCAGCTAATGCCGCTGTTGCTTTTCACACTTGCTTTTTACCTAGTGTTAGGAAGAGCCAGGGCTTTCTCCCACAGAGATCCTAGGCAAGATTCCTCTGTTTAGAATGATCCAAGGAACATGAGCAGGAGAAAAGAAGGTAGGAATATGAGCTGAGGTGTGGGCTTTTGGGGTTCTGGAAGAGGAAACCAGGGATGAAATGTTCATTTTGTCAGGGACCTGGGAAGGAGGGGTAGGGGCTTGTTTTTACAGCAGCAAAATCAGAAGTACTTTCATGTACCATTTGCCTTTGCTAAGTGGATCTGCTTGCCTCTTAAAAAGATTATTCCACAGACATATCCTGAGTGCAAAAATATACCTTAAACCCCTCCTGCTGCTCTTCCTGGCAGAGGTGGTCCCTTATATTTAGCATTGGGCTTAGAAGTCAACACTGACTTTTATGTACTTACCTGGAGTTCAAAGCAATTGAATCAGCTAAGAGGCAATGGGAAAACGAGGTCAGAAATCCCCATTTTTCCCTTGAAATAAGAGAAGTCTGAGTGTGCGCACTCATGATCATTCCATGTTGGAAAAGTTTTCTCTAAGAACCAAGACTCACTGTCTTGTGCTCTGATGTCAATTTTCTCATCATGACTTGTGAACACCGTGATTCTGACTGTCCCTCCAACTATTCTACTAACCGTCCACCCTTTGGGGTAGAAAGCAGAAGAGTCCACCACTTTTGCTCCATGCCCATTTCCCTCCACATGTTCTCTTTCACACTCCTTTAACTCTTTTATTTCCCCACGCCTTTCTTGCTTTAGTTTCTTCATTCTCTCCTCTTGCACCCTTCTCCTCTCTCCCATCAATAAGAGTTAATAACTAACCATTTACAGAACAATCACTACACAACTAGCATTACTCCAAGTAGCCTACATTTGTTATTTTGTTTAATCCTCACAATATCCTATGAGGTGGGTATTATTAATATCCAAATTTTATAAATGAAAATATTGAAACACAGAAAATTAGAGGTCATTTAGCCAAAAAGTGGAGGAAGCCAGATTTGAACTCCAGTGTCTTTAGACTTAACCACTGAGCAGTGCCGCCTTCACCCACTTTGATGCCAAAGTGGAATAAAATATTGTCCCTACTATTGATGGTTATCACACTTTGAGATTTATCACTGAAGAGTGGTGATGTATTCCCAACAAGAAAATATTATTCAGCCGAGGATGGGCCTATCTCTACACCCACCTCTATAGGTGGGCTAGTGGGCAGGCCTTTGCCAATAACAGGAGTTTAGACAGGCCAGCAAGGCAGAATAGCCAAGGAAATGACTGTATCTAGACACGATTCAAGTGCCGTTCACATCAGCATGATTTGGGTTGACTTGAATTAGCTTCTTCAGAACAAACAAGGGTCCAGTATCATCAGGGTCTTGATGTCCTGTTCAATGTAGAATACAATCACAGAGTGTTCCAGCAGTTGATGCTTTAAAGTCCAAGAGAAGTGAGTGGGCCCACCTGGATATCTATGCATGGGTAAATCAGCTCCGACCATCATCCTGGGGTTAGAGACAGGATTTCATGACTGGAGAAGAATCCTGCCAAGGGTTAATTTGCCACTGGTCCAAAGTCCTAATAGAGAAGAATCTTCAAGATAAAGACAAAGCCTCTATTCTAGAAAGAGATTTAAGCAGACTATTACTATGGACACTTAGAAAGGCCTTAAAAGCAAAAGCCCAGTTATAGCAGTTAAAGAAATGGAAAAGCATATTATGTATTGGGAAAACTGAGCATCAGGACATCAGCTTAAAAACCCATGATCCAAGGAGAGGCTGGAAGCTGCATCCTTGTGATAAGACACGACTCCAATCTGCCGAGGCATCCCTGGAGATCAATATGGTGACCCACAGAGCGGCCAAGTGCCTTCACAACAGGAGCCCTAAGGAATGCTGGGTCACTCAGGCTACTCAAGTATTTCCTGAGTCAAACCTTTTTTCTTTAGAACCTTAGAGGATGAATATGTAAGTTTGGGGGTAACTAGACTTGTCTATGTGGAAGCTGGTAAATAAAGAGGTATGAGCAATTAATTGGGGGACTGATGTTGGTGGAGGAACATACCCACTTTTCCTTTGTTATATTCAACTGTTTATTATATGCTTCTTGAACGGAGTAGTGCTAAAACAATGGATGGCCAGGATCCCATCTCTGTTTTGAGAATTTGTGTGTATATGTATATATACATATACACACACACACATTCTTTTTCATTATAGGTTATTACAAGATAATGAATATAGTTCTCTGTGCTATACTGTAGGACACTGCTGTTTATTTATTTTATATATAGTAGCTCATATCTGCTAATCCCAAACTCCTATTTTATCCTTCCCCTTGACCCTTGTTTTCCCTTTGATAACCATAAGTTTGTTTTCTATGTTTGTGAGTCTGTTTCTATTTTGTGAATAAGTTCATTTGTCTCTTTTTTCAGATTTCACATACAAGTGATATCATATGACACTTGTCTTTTTCTGTCTGACTTATTTCACTTAGTATTAGAATCTCTCAGTCCATCTACTGCTGCAATGGCATTATTTCATTTTTATGGCTGAGTAGTATTCCATTGTGTATGTGTGTGTGTGCATGTATATATATGTGTGTGTATATATATATATGTTTATATTTGTATAACAATTTCCTTATCCAATCATCTGTCAATGGACATTTAGGTTGTTTCCATGTCTTGGCTATTGTAAATAATGCTGCTATGAACATTGGGGTGAATATATCTTTTTAAACTGGAGTTTTCTCCAGATATACGCCCAGGAGTGGGATTCCTGGATCATAGCTCTGTTTTTACTTTTATAATGAACCTCCATACTGTTTTCCATAGTGACTGCACCAAATTACATTCTCATCAACAGTGTAGGAGGGTTCCCTTTTTCCCACACCTTCTCCAGCATTTATTGTTTGTGGACTTTTTAATGATAGCCATTCTGAACAGTGTGAGGTTGTACCTTATTGTAGTTTTTATTTGCACTTCTCTGATAATTAGTGACATTGAGCATTTTTCATGTGCCTATTGGACATCTGTGTGTCTTCATTAGAGAAATATCTGTTTAGCAATTCTGCCCATTTTTTGATTAGGTTGTTTGTTTTTTTGTTATTGAGTTGTATGAGCTGTTTTGTGTACTCTGGAAATTAAGCCCTTGTCAGTTGCATCATTTGCAGATATTTTCTCCCAGTCTGTAGTTGTCTTTTTGTTTTCTTTATGGTTTCCTTTCCTGTGCAAGAGCTTGTAAGTCTGATTTCTTTATTTTTGCTTTTATTTCTATTGCCTTGGGAGCCTGACCTAAGAAAACATTGCTACAATTATGTCAGAGAATGTTTTGTCTATGTTTTCTTCTAGGAAATTTATGGTGTCTTGTCTTATATTTAAATCTTTAAGCCATTTTGAGTTTATTTTTGTGTATGGTGTGCGAGAGTGTTCTAACTTCATTGATTTACATGTGGCTGTCCATCTTTCCCAACACTATTTGCCAAACAAACTGTCTTTCCTCCATTGTGTACTCTTGACTCCTCTGTTGAAGATTAATTAACTGTAGGTATGTGGGTTTATTTCTGGGCTCTCTATCCTGTTCCATTGATCCATATGTCTATTTTTGTGCCAATACCGTGCTGTTTTAATTACTGTAGCTTTGTAGTATTGTTTGAAGTCTGAGAGGGTTATGCTGCCAACTTTGTTCTTTTTCTTCAGTATTGCTTTGGCAATTCTGGGTCTTTTGTGATTCCATAAATTTTAGGATTATTTTTTTCTATTTCTGTAAAAAGTGTCCTGGGTAATTTGATAGGGGTCACATTAAATCTATAGATTGCTTTGGGTAGAATAGCTATTGTTAACAATACTAATTCTTCTAGTCCAGGAGCATGGGATATCTTTCCATTTCTTTAAATTATCTTTAATTTCCTTTATGAACATTTTATAATTCTGAGCTTCTAAGTCTTTCACTTCCTTGGTCAGGGTTATTCCCAAGCATTTTATTTTTTTTGATGTAATTTAGGTTCCTCCTTTTAAAAACCATATGACCAAGGGCTTTTCATCATCATGGAGAATGACACAAAACTTATGGCTGCTAACCCTTTGCTTCCTCTTTGCCTGCTACTTCCCTTCACTGAGAAAAACTGATTACAACCATCACCCTTCTGAGTACCACGGAGTGTGTCTACCTCTGGTCACCCTTCTAGGCCTGGATTAAGGGAAGCAGTAGATGGGAGGAGAGATGGGGAAGGTTAGTTAGTGCTGAAAAAAGAACAAGAAATGCTTATTTGAAGGATCCTAAAGAAATGAGGGGGTGTAGGTAGCTGTTAAGCAACCATACACCCTTCTTTATTTCCACGCTTGTGAATACCTTCATGTTGAGCTTCTCCAAGATCTTCCCAACACTCCAACTCTTCTTTTTCCCATAAGAGTTGCCTGGGGCTGTTATTTTAATCTCTGTAACAGTGCTTTTTTGTTTTATATAGCAAACACATATGGTGCCTAGTAGATGGCAGGTACTTTTCTAAGAGGCTTACAGATATTAACTCATTTAACTGTCATAACATTTCTTTGAAGTAAGTGCTATTATTAGCCTATTAGCTTCATTTTGAAGCTGATAAAACCGAGACACAGAGAGGTTGTTAACTTTCCCATGGTCTCCTGGCTAGAATTGGGCAGAAGCAGAATTCAAGCTCAGGCAGCCTGGCTCTTCATCACTAACTCCTAGTGCCTGACACGGGGGCAGAAAGACAGTGCTCCTCGGGGCAAGACTCCCTTTGGGGTCTCTAGATTCTTCTCTGTTACTGTACACACTTGACAGCACTCTCTTGTCATTTGATCCTCATAATTTCTCAAAGTGGAGGAGGAATTTTATTTAATTTACCAACTAGAATCCTGAGGTTTAGCAGGTAAGTGACTTAGTCATGGTCAGTTAGCTGGTTGGCAACAGAGCCTTGACTAGAACATGTTTCTTGATCCCTAGCTCAAGACACTTTTACTAACCAGGTTATGATTTCCCCAGCCCGAGGATCTACACACAAAAAAATTTGTTAACAGCGTAAGAATATTGGAGTGGAAAGAAGTTGCAGTTAGCCAGTTGCTCTTCCTTGTTAATCAGTTTACATTCCGGACATCCCACACTGAGACCCAGAGACCAGTAGAGTTCTCTCTTGCCCTCAGTCTTACTCTTGCTCTGAATTTTCTACCTTCCTTTTTATTGCTAGAAAGTGGGTAATTGGGTCAGTAGCCAAAAAAGTATTTATTCTTTCAACAAATATTTAATAATCATCCACTAACTGTTAGGGAAATAATAGTGACCAAAACAGACAAAGACTGCATTTATGGCAATTATATTCTCATGGGAGTGCGGGGTGGGATAGACAGTAAGTAAATACGCGCAATGTTTTAGTAGTCGTTACGGCTAGGAAGAAAAAGGAAGTAAGGCAAGGCAATAGAGAGTGATGGGGAGGGGAGTGCTACTTAAACTGGGCGATTAGGAAAGCTCTCTCTGATGAGATGATATGGGAGCTGTTTCACAGTGAGGGAGTGCTGGAAAGAGTGCTGTAGACAAGGAGGGCAGCAAGTACAGAGTCTCTAAGGCAACAGCAATTGTTCCCAACTGGTTTGAAGGATGAGGAAGCCAGTGTGATTGGAGTGAGTAGGGGAGAGAAGGGTAGGCAACGAGGAGGGAGCGGGAGGGACCAGAACAGACACGGTCTAGAAGAAAATGGCAAAGTATATGAAAGGAGACTAGGGAGCCCCTCAAAACCCCAAGTGTATGCTATCTTTGTTTTTAATAGACTCTAAGGAGAACTACGACATTTTAGGTCTGAACACCCATCCATTGTCATCAATATTTGATATTTCAAAATCACTTTGGATTCCACCCAACACTTCTTTAGTAAGTTTCTCTTGCTCAGCTATGAAGAATTTTCTTCTATCCAGTTAAAGTCCTCCTATTCCATCAATATTTCTAACCCAGATGAAGTTTCTGATTGTTTTTTTTTTCCAAACACATTTCTTTTTCTCATATTCTCTTTTGCTTTCTTCCAGTCAGTGGTTTTGGTAGCTACTTTATCATGAATGGTATATTTGTAAAGTCCATCCATACGCAAGGCTTCATCCAGGGAAACAGGAGTGACCACCTAAGACATAGAAAGGTATATTAGGCTGGGAAAAGCCCCCAGCTTCTCCTCCAGGAGGGGAAATCCAGCTCCAATAAATAGGCTGTTCACAGTGCTCTCTGTCCAAACTGGTGTCACCCTACCCCTCAGGTTCCTTCTTCACTATAGCTACCTGGGGTCACAGTGAAACATTTTTCCATCCAAGCCCACTCCCCAGGGTTCCAGCCTTTTCTTGCCTTTGCTTCTTCTCTAGAAGTGTTGCTTTTCTCTGACCCTTCTCTGCTGTGTGGTCTGGCTGTGGGAGTCAAGAAATCACACTCATTGGGGGATGTTTTGACTGTGGGTCATCGCTTCTTCATTGGGCTCCTAAGGCTGCTCGACAGTCCCTTTATCCCCATAATCAATCTCTTCTTAACTCCCTAGGGTGTTCCTTAGAGTTGCATTTCCTCAAATGTTTTATGATCATCAAAAATAATAATAGCAACTACCATTTATATGTGCAAGGCATTGTTTTAAGTGCTTTATCTTCATAATTGCACTTAATAATTATCCACATTTTAGAGGTGAGAAACCTGAGGACCAGAGAATTTAAATAATTTTCTTAATATAACATATCTAGGTTCAAATATACCTGGATTCAAAACCTGCGACCCTTACCCTTGTATTTCCTAACTAGTCCAACCCTTGCCCATTCTCGCCTCCTACATTATGGAAGAAGTGAAGGCCAGCAAGCATGACTGTCTGCTATTTTATTCTCCCTGCTCCAAAATGCCCACTATGCATTAAGCACCTTCTATGTGCCCTCACAATAATTCTGTGAGGCAGACGTTATTACATCCTAGCCTGTAGTAAAGGAAGATAAGGGCCTCCATAGAGTCAGGGGTTGAACTTGATCATACACCCATCAAACCTGTGTTCCCTCCACCTCACCAAGCAGACTTTCTTCAATCCCTACCCCCCAAAACACCTCAAAATACCCTTATCATTCTGCTCTTCCTTTCCTTTTTTCCTTCCACTTCAGATGAAGACACGGCCTTCCTCTGGTTGAAAACCTTTCGCTGTGTGACATTGCCATTCCATCTTTTGTTCCACCCAAGCATTAGTGGCCACTGTGCTGGGTTGGGGATTTGAATTCAAGGTCCCCAGCTTCAAGTGATTCACGGTGTCCAGAAAACAGGATTCGTGACTACCACCCAATGTGGCATGTACTATGAGAGAGAAACACAACTGCATGAGTAGGAGCACCTAACCTAGAGCAGATGCCATCAAGGAAATATCTCTCTTCTCTCCCTCCCTACCACTCTCTCCCCACCAATATCTTTTATTTTAAAATAAAATCCAATAAATCAGCTTTGCTTGACCCTCTAGCTATGGTTCTATTTTATAACCTTTCTTTCACTATCAGGCTTCTCCACTCCCTTACCACCTATTTTATCCTCAAATCCTCTATACTCTGGCTTCCACTTGAAACATCTTAAATTGCACTACATTCTCAAAGGCCAACAGTAGTCTCCTAATGGGCAGATTTAGGGGCCATTTTCAGTCTTTATCTCACTTGAACACTTTGAATAATTAGACATCAGACTGACTAATCAATTAGACATCTTCTTGAGATTCTTTCTCCTCTTGGGTTCCAAGATATTACCCACCATTGATGACTGTCTTGCCACTCCTACCACTTGGTCTATTCAGTTTCTTTTGATAGTGCCTCTTCTATGACTGTGGGCACGGTTCACGGGCTCAGCCTTGGACTTCAGCCTTACTCTTCCCAAGTGACCCTCTTCTTCAATCACCTCTTTTCCATAGATGGTTCCTAAACGACTTGGATTTCAGTTTGATGGCAAGTGACAGAGACTCAAAAATAAGAATGGCTTAAAGAAGAAAGAAGTTTATTTCTTGCCCATGTGAAATATCTGGAGTTGGCAGCTCCATTGGTAGAATAGTTCACAAGATCATCAGGGATCCATACTTTTTCAATCTTCCTGCTCCACAATTCTCAATACTTGGCTTCCTCTTCTTGATCCAAAATGTCTGAGATCCAGTTGTCATGGCATTCCAGCCTGCAAGAAGTGAAGAAGTGATGAAGAAAGCCAAGTGTCCTCTTCTTAAAGACATAAAAGTCAATACAACATTTTGAACTTTCATCCCATTGACCTGAACTTAGTCACATGACCAAACTGAGCTAGCAGAAGGCTGGGCAATATAGTGTTTATTCTGGGTGTCCATATTCCAGGCTAAAAATTAGGGGCAAAAAGAACCATTGGAAAGCAGTTAGCAGATTCTGCCACAGCCCGCCCCAAAACAATACTTTAAACCCATTCTCTCTTCTTATCTACCATCCTTCGAACTGCTTACTTAGATGGTCCATCATCATCCCATATTCAGTATTTTTAACCCTAAACTTGTCTTCTCCTTTTGGTGTCTTTCCAGCATAAACTTAATCAATTTTCCTGTAGTCAACTTAATTAGTTTTCTATTGACATGAAGTAGACACACAAAATATATTGTTGAACAGCTGAATTTAATTAGATGCCTCCTTATTGCTTGCTTTTCTTTGCACTATCTCTCAAATACAGCCCTTCCTTTCTATTCTTATTATCATTCCCTGGTTCATGCCCAGATGGCTACAATAGCCTCTGACATGGTCTCTCAAGTCCAGTTTCTCTTTCCTCTCATTCTTCCCACACTTCATTACCATATCACTATGATTCTAAAACATTATTTTAATCTTTATTCTCAAAAACTTTAATAGCTCCCCTCTGCCTGTGGTATAGACTTCAAACTCAAGGCTGTCCCAAATCTAAACCTAATTTATATCTCCAGCCTTATCTATCTCTACTCTGTTATGCAAATCTATGCTTATGCAACCTACATCACACATTCTTCGCTTCTAAATTTTTATTCAGGGCCTGAGGACCCAAGACACCCATCCTTTCCCTCTATCCAGTAAAATTCTACTCATTCTTCAGGTTTTTCTTAAATTCTGTTTTCTCCAAGAAGTTTTCCCTGACCACTGCAGCTCAAAGTGATCTCTCCCTTCTTTGAATTCCTGCTGCAATGACTGTCTCTACCATTCATCTGAATTTATTATGTACCACCTAACATTGCAAAGGAGAGTTATGTGTATGTGTGTGTCTTATTTCCCTTACCAGATATGAAATTTCTAAAAAAGACAGGGAAATTTCTTGGTCATAGACTTGCATAATGCATTTCATGGTAAGTCCTTAAGATATTTTGTGCCACAAGTTCTCTCTGAAATTGGGTTTTCTTAAGGTCTCCTCCAACACTAATATAATGTTTGAGTCCTTTCAGGATCTAGAAAAATAAATATTGGGGTTGGTTGATATGGGGATTCTTTTTGTTTTAACTGCAGTCTTAAAGAGAAGAATAAAGTCTACCAGGTGGAGTGAAACCAAAAACTATCCCTCTAGACTTTACTTGAATCAGCCCTTAATAATGGCTCTTTATAAATTCTTCAATATGGTCCTGGTGTCACCAAGGCCATCATAGAAATGGGTTAGGGAAACCCCAAAGGGCATGTACTAATTGTTAAGATGATGATGAAGATGAGAGTCATTATCATTAATAGCCTCAGAAATAACTGACATTTATTTTGCTGTGATGGTTAACAAAGCATTTCCACTCATATTCTATGATTTTCTGATCACTAATTAGATAGGCAAATTTTATAGTTATTGTTTCCATTCTATGGATGAAAAAACTGAGATTCAGAAAATTCCTGTGACTTTAATAAGGTTGCCCAGCTCATAAGTAGAAGTACTGGCACCTATGTCTTCAGCCTCGCTATCTTTCCACAACATGCTATGCTTTTGCAGCTGCCTCTTTCAGACCTCACTGGAGTGTTTGAAGGTGACAGAACTGCAAGCCCTACGTCTGTTCTCAGCAAGCCCAACAACACCAGAGTACAAAAAAGCAGCAGGACTTCCCCCAGCTTTGCCTTTCTGCCACTCCCACCACTTCACCCCAGCATCACTTCCTGAATGACTTGCTACAGGAGATAAGACATACTTCAAAATCAGCATCATACACCAACCAACTTGTGACTGTACTACTCCCCTCTTACTGAGAAGGTCTCAGCCTTAGCAAACTGCTTACACACTTCCTGAGTTTGATGAGAGAACCCACCAGAATTATAAATATATGGAACCCACCCTTTTTTGCCTTCTCACATGTGAACCTGAATCCAAAGTGTAGAATGGAAATTAGGTACCAGGGCCTGATATCAAAAAAAACAAAAACAAAAACAAAAACTTACAAGATTTGGGAGATCTGACACCAGGACCAGCTATATAATTTGCAGAACCCAGTACAACATGAAAATATGGGGACCGTTGTTCAAATAATATTATGAAATCCAAAGTGACACAGCAGCATTAAATCAAGTTCAGGTCCTTCTGAGCTCAAGGCTCTGTATGACTGCACAGGCCACATGTCCATGTCTGGGACATTCAAAGATGTAGGCTGGGACACTCCAAGTGTCCCTATTCCAGACATCATCAGCCCAGTGGAAGAGTTTATCTGCAGAGAATTAATGTTCAAGGAAATGGATTTTGGTAAACTTTGATTCCTGCCACCCAAGGCAAGCTTAGTCTCTCCTTCTGTTCCCCCTGTGGTTTGCTCTCACCCATCACATTGTGTTATTGTTCAACTGTATACACAAATGCCTTATTCCCTGGGCTGTGAGCTCCTTGGGTCTGCCACCTCCTAGTTACCCCTGAGTCCCTAACACAGCATCTGGCACTTAGTTTGCACTTAATAAATGTAGAAAAGGGTCCTTAGTGTACCCCTTTCCCCCAGGACTTTGTTACATCTCCCTCTGCACTTAGCCCACCCCAGCTAAGTCTCCAGTCCTTGCCTAGGATCTTCCTCCTAAGGGAAAATCGTGGGTGTTCTGAGAGGAAATAGGTATAGATCAGTAGTCCCTGGCCATCCAGGAGTTATGGGTTAGAGGGTAAGGTGGCCATAGTGAGACACCACCATCAGATTAAGAAATCTCTTTGTTCTTCTGACATTTCAGAATAACTTATATTCTCAGTGACCTTTATTCTTGCCCTCTTTATGCCAAGCCTTGGATAAACTTTAGGGTCACTCTGAACTCACTTACGTGGGAAACTTTGGTTCTGCTCTTTGGGGCTTACGTGCAACCAGTACTCATTAGAATGGCCCCATTATTGTTAATGTTTATGACTGAAGCCTTTTCTGATTGGTCAGTGCTGTGTTTATTGTTTATTAAGGATTTTGAATATCACTCATGCTGGCTCAAAATGCTATTTCACACCAAACAGAGCTCAGTGAGAGTAACAGAGCAACGAAAGAAGAGGAGGAAGAAAAGACAGTAACACTTTGTGATTATATTGCCTTTCATTTTATAAAATATGTATCAGATGATTTTATCTTTGTAACATGAAGAAGGGGAAGAGAAGAAGATTAATTTTTCATTTTTCCCGTGTTAGATTTCAACAAGAACTCACCCTTCAGCTTTTACCTGAAAGTATTTCTGGATTCCCAGAACAAATCAAGTTCCCTTCCTATTCTCTCTCAAAGTACAGTGACATTTACGTCATTGGTAGTTAGTTACCTGATCAACATCTTTCTCCTCCTTTAAGGGTTAAGTTGCAGAGAGCAGGAACTGCATCTATTTTTATTCACCATTGTCCCCCCCCCCCCCCCGGCTCCTTGCCTCAACAAACATTTGTATTATAAACTAATAAATACCTACCATAGTATCTCAAACAAAGCTGAACTTTAATAAATACATTCATTCATTCATTCATAAATGAACTTTGCTTACTTCAGAAGTTGTTCCAAGAGAGCCTAGGCAACACATAGGTGAATTCCATTTATTAATTCATTCCACAAATATATACTAAGCATCCACCCTGTGTCAAGTACTCATCTAAAGACTGGGGATACAGCAGTGAACAAAAAAGACCCCTCAAAATTACCAACGTGGGGAATGTTTACTCCAGAGCCTCTAAAGCACTCTCTGCCTTCTCAGAATAGAGGCATAAATGTTAACTTTGTTTTTTGTGAAGACCATAGTAATCATCTCAGGCTCTTGTCCCAGGTCTTCCGCCACTTGACAATATGATCCTGGGGAGAAAAACACTTAATATCTCAGATCTCTTGGAGGTTTATGGTCTCAAATTCCTTTTAGCTCTCAGAGTCTATACGTCTAGATAAATATGTTTTTAATGAAATGGATCCCTTAAAATTTACTGGGAAACTTAGTTTTTGAATAAGAATCTTTTAGAATATACCTATAGTAGAATGCAAAAAAAAAAAAAAAAAAAAAGATATCCTCAAGAAACTGGATGAGCTGCCCCTCAGGGAGATTCAAGCCTGGGGAGACAGGGAACTCTAAAAGATGAAAAAGTCAAATGGCTGTAATTTTCTATTTATGTCCTTAGATATGGAAGCAGCTGGAAGTGACACAGACATCCTCATGTTGAATGGGATTCTGGGGGAGTCAGTTACTTTCCCCTTAAATATCCAAGAATCACAGGAGGTTACCAGCATTGCTTGGAATTCCAAAACATCTGTTGCTTTTGTAGTACCAGGAAACTCAGGAGCAGAACCTACAGTTTCTATAACCCACCAAAATTACCATGAACGAATAAATGTCTCAGGTCAGAACTACAACCTGGAGCTCAGAAATCTAAGGATGGAAGATTCAGGGATCTACAAAGCTGACATAAATACAAAGACCCCTGAGAAGTTCACCACCACCACCAGGTGCTACAACCTTCAAGTCTACCGTAAGTTGTGGGAAGACAGGGCTCGTTTTTCATTTTTACTTTGCACTTTTCTATCCAAAGAATATCTATATATCTGACAATTGGGTTCCCTAAATCTTTTTATACTTATAACTACTTACATAAATATATCAATACTTATCAAGAGGATGTGGCTTTGCTTGCCTTTAGCTATATACTCTTCCTGTGGGCTTTATTTTCCTTTTCTATAAAGTGTGAATAATCATACTGTTTACTTCCTATAGTTATTGTGAGGATCAAGTAAGATAGTGTATGCAAAGTACTTTTAATAACTTTTTTTATTTTGAAATAATTATAGATGCATAGAAAAGTGTAAAGAAATGTACAGGGAGGTCCTGTGTGCATGTCACCCAGGCTCTCCCAGTTGTAACATCTTCCGTACGTACAGGACAATGTCAAAACCAGGAAATCAGTATTGGCACAATCTATTGAGCTTATTTAGATTTCATCTGTTATACAGGCACTCATTTACGTGTATATGTGTAGCTCTGTACAACAGTTGTACAATATGTATCTTCGCATAACCACTACTGCAATCAAGATACTTAACTGTACCAATGTTACAAGATTCCTTTATTCCTTTGTTGTCTCATTACCACCTCCTTTCCCCTCCCAAACTCCTGTGAAACATTAATCCATTCTTCATATCTAAAACTATGTTACTTCACGAATTTTGCATATATAGAATATGCAGTAAGCATGCTTTTGAGATTGGCTTTTTTCACTCATCCTAATTATTTTTTGAGTCATCCTAATTATTGCAAGTATCAATAGGTTACATCTTTTTATTGTTGGATAGTATTTCATGGAATAGATGTACTACTTTGTTTAACCATCCACCTATGGAGAGACATTTTAGTTGTTTCCAGTTTGAGGGCTATTATAAAAAAAAAAAAAAGCTGCTATGAATGTTTGTGTACAAGTTTTTGCATGAGATATGTTTTTGTCTCTTGAAAATAAATGCCCAAGAATGAAATCATCTGGTAAATCCATTTGTTAAAATTTTATCATGATAAAATATGCGGAACATTTAACATATTCATCATTTTAAGTGTACAGTTCGGTGGCTTTAAGTATATTCACATTGTTATGAGATCATCGTCTCTCTTCAGCTCCAGAACTTTTTTCTCCCCTTTTTAAATAGATTCTATTTTTTTAGAGCAGTTCAAGGTTCATAGAAAAATTGAGTACGAAAGTACGGGAGTTCCCAGTGGCACCCTGCCCCCCACAACATGCACAGCCTCCTTCATTATCTACTTTTCCCATCAGAGTGATACATTTAGTACAATTGATAATATACAGTGATACATCATAATCATCAAAAATCTATAGTTTACATTTGGGTCTACTTTTGGTGTCATACATTCTATGGGTAATGACAAATACATAGATAGTTAGCCACCATTATAGTGTCATTCAGAATCGTTTCACTGCCTTAAAAACCTCCTGTGTTCTGTTTATTCATTCCTCTCCCCAGCCCCTGGCAACCACTGATCTTTTTACTGTCTCCATAATTTTGTCTTTTTCAGAATGTCATGTAGTTGGAATCATACAGTATGTAACCCTTTCAAGTTGCCTTCTTCCACTTAGTAATATGCATTTACATTACCTTCATGTCTTTTCATGGTTTGATAGCGCTCTCCAGAACTTTTAAGAGTCATCTTAGTTTTAAAAGAATTGCCAAACTATTTTACATTTCCACCAAGAACATATGAATGATCCAATGTTTCAGCATCCTCACCAGCATTTAGCGTTATCACCATTTTTGTAAATTTGGGCCATTCTGATGGGTATGTAGTATATGTCATTTTGGTTTTAATTTTAATTTCTCCAGTAGCTAATGCAAAATGCTTTTAAAAGCATTATTATCATCATTTAAATTACCACAATTCACTGGGAGATATCCATGGTGTGTTATGTAATGCTATTCAAAGTGTGGTCTGTGCACTGGCAGCATCCGCATGCCCTGGGAACTTACTGGAAATGCGGATTCTAAGGCCTCAACTCTTATCTTTGGTGGTGAAGTCCAGGAATCTGTATTTTAACATTCTCTCTGGACTATTTCTACGTGTGGTGAAGTTTGAGAAGTGCTAATCTAGCCTGTGCAATATGGTAGCCACTAGCCACATGCAGTTCTTAAGTATTTGAAATGTGATGAGTACAAATTAAGATGTGCTCTAAGTGTTAAATACACACTTGACTTCAAAGTCTTTGCACAAAAAAAAAAAAAATCCCACAAAATACCTCATTAATTATTTCTATATTGGTTACAGGTTAAGATAACATTTTGGATATATTGAGTTAAATAAAATACATCATTATATTACCTTTTTTTTTTTTTACTATTTCAATGTGGCTATTAGAAAATTTTAAATTATATAAGTGATTCACATTTTATTTCCATTTGGATAGGACTAATTTCTAGCACAGAGAATATTTGAGCCATGACTCAAAGATTTACCATCCATCTGCCCCACCAGAAATGTGGCTAATATATACAATTCAGGTAAACAGTTAATCCACTAAAATTCCAAGTTCCATAAAGGCAGGGACTTGTATATGAAGTTTATCACTATTCCCCAGCGCCTATCTTGCCTGGCACATAGCAGGTACTGCAGAAGTATTGACTGGAGAAATGAATTAATCATAATAGCCTCAGGTTCTAATACAGTGCTTGCAATTGTAAGTGCTTAATTAACATAGCATAATTGAATCGTGTTGTATCCGGATGGAAGGCATACTGGAAAGAGTATTAATGTTGGAATTAGAACTCTTGCCAACTGTGTGACCTTGGCAAGTTGTTTACCTTCTCTGTGCCTAAATTTCCTTATCTAAAGAACATAGATTGTAATAGTTGGGATAAAATGAGATAGTGTTAATTGAGCTCCTAGTACAGTGCATGGCCTTAGATACTTAATAACTAGCAGTCATTACTAATTTTTTAACCCTTAGCCCCTTTTAGATTCTAGTTATGAAGGTTTCCCTTGATGAAGAAGACTCTGAATTGGGCCTGAGTGACAAAGTCAAAGAATCATATCCAAGTGTAGACACTTCAGAAAGTATCTGACTCATTCAGGAGCTTTGGTTGAGAAAATAAAGAGGTCATTCAATTTTGTGACATTTGTTTTCATACCTTTATACATTTAGTTTTACCCACTCAGTCTTTAGGAGGTGTTACACCATCAGTAATTAGGGAAGACTACTGTAAAATCTTAGAGAAAGCTCTTACAACAAAATCTGTACTTTGGGGCCAGTTAGCTAAGAAGGCAAAGAAAAGGAGACTGACATTTATTGAATACTACCTATGTGTCTGGGCTTCTACCACCTAATTTTTAAAAATACATGAAGATTATACATATTTAGGCAATATATGCAGAAAGAGAGCAAAAGATAATACAGTGAAATACAATTCTCCCTTCCCAGAGGCAGTGACTGTTGTCAGTTTATTTTGCCTCTCCAATAGAAAATTAATGTACATACAAGCACAGGTAGACTGATAATTAGATAGACAGACAGACAGATAGATAGATAGATAGATAGATAGATAGATAGGTGCATAGATACACAGATACATAGATACACAGATACATAGATACATAGATACACAGATACATAGGCAGACAGACAGGTCTTAGAGTGGTCTTTATAAATCACAACCACTCTAGCTGGAGAAAATTGTTATCCCCGTGTTATAATTGAGGGCACTAACGCTTGGTGAAGCTGGATACCTTCGCCATCATTCCAAAGTTAGGCAATAGTGGAGCGTGGATTCTGAACCAGGTCTCCAATGGCTTCCACACTCTTTGACTTGGAAGGATGAAGGCTTGTCAGCCACAACTTTGACCTTCTCTGCCCATCAGTTTTGCGTAGGTAACATCTCTGGTCCTGCTGAGAAAAATGAGATGGGATCCTATTCTTCACCACCATCCCTACCTTGACACCCACACACACAAAAAGTCTTTCTAAAAATAAGTGAACCAAAAGCAGAGATGTATATAAATCAATTATATAAATCTTATAAATCAAGTTTCACATTTCATTATGCATACACATATTCATCACTGTTAGAGTTAATCAAGTCTTTGCTCCAAACTTGTTTAGAAGTTCTTTTGCCAAGCCTTCACTAATTCTGATCTGGAATGGTTCCCTCTAAGAGACTCTTAAGACCAGGGTTCCTGGTTAGGTTGGATTCAAAGACCTGCAGCGCTAACTTCCCAGGTTCTACTCCCTCACAAGTACCCACAAATGATTCCTGTATTTACACTGCTGAATCTTTTGCCTCTATAGACTGCATGTTAATTAGAAAGCTATGTACCGGTTCCTTCCTCTATTCCCTCCCTCACATGGCTGTAGTCGAAGGAACAAACCGCAACACAGCAGATTTGCCAAGAACAAACTAAACTTACCAACTCTGAATGTGGTCATTTTCTTATCTCCTGGTAAAAGAGCTTTCCTTTCCTTCTGTCAGCTCCAGATCTAGCCATTGCCTCAACTTACATATAATTGCTTTTTAGTAATCTTGTATTACTTACAACTTTTACAGTTTACCTTTTGATTGCTTTAGTAAAAACATTTTTTAAATGAACTTTTAAAGAGGTTTTAACTTTCACCATGGGCACTTTAAAACAAAACTAAAAACAACAACAAAACTTAAAGAGGACACACATTCACCAGAAAACAGAGCCCAAAAAAAGATTCTTAACGAGTGTTTCATGCAGTGGTGTGCTGATAAATGTTCAACTGATTCTTAATGGTGTCAGAAAGGCTGTGTGTGCACACTGTGAATTTTATTTCCATAAAAGGTGTATGACACCCAGTTGCACAAGTGATAATTAAATATACAATAGTTTTTAATGTAAATTCCACATAGTCAATTGTCACAGAATGCCTTCACTGGATATCTTTTCATTTTTCAGTTTTATTAGGTAGAAATGTTACAATGTGACTGCACATATACAAAATATTGCATGTAAATACATACACACAATATACTGCACATATTTTTTTTTTTTGCTTTCACTGATTTTTGATGAACAGTTAAATCCCAGCCATTCTACAGCTGCAATTGATGAATGAACCAACATGAGGAATGGATGAATGCAACCAGTATGAAGATTGGTACATGCATTAATTTAACTAATAAGAAAAAAGTGATTCAACAAAGACATATGTATCGGAACTTCACTTGTTCGTCAATGATGCGAGCAACTTCTTTGCTGAACTGGATAATGGTTTTCAAATACTGGAAGAACATTTCCAACATTTTTGGTGCTGTTCATAATGTGGCAGCAGCAGACGGGATGCACTTTTTAGTTTAATTTGCTTTAGTACCCTTTCGTCTTTTGCTTTCTTAAGTCTAGAGTGACAGTCAACAAAGCAGAAAATCAAGCTACTTTGTAGCATTTGCCAAACAATATGGTGTAAATACTCCCAGGGTGGCTGATTTTAAGACATGCAGAGTCGGGAAGACTTTGCACATCATTACCAAGGACAGATATACTAGATATAAATAACTTCTAGAGCATAGATAATAGTAAATTGTCCAAAAAATTTAGAAAGTGATGAGTTTTGAGTATTTATTAGCTTTGTTTTTAATATAATTTATTTCACTGTAAGTTTTTAATAATCATCATGAAAATTTTCTGAAAACTTAACAGTCAGTTCTCACAAGCTGGTAGAAGCCAGCTCTAGCTTACCCCTGGCTTGTGTGTTTTTCCCTTCATAGGTCGGCTTGGGAAGCCAAAAATTACTCAGAGTTTAATGACATCTGTGAACAACACCTGTAATGTCACACTGACATGCTCTATGGAGAAAGAAGAAAAGAATGTGACATACAGTTGGAGTCCCCTGGGGGAAGTGGGTAATGTCGTTCAAATCTTCCAGACCTCTGACAACCAAGAGCTGACTTACACGTGTACAGCCTGGAACCCTGTCAGCAACAATTCTAACTCCATCTCTGCCCTGCAGCTCTGTACAGGTAACCAGCTCTGTCCCTCTCTCCTGGAGTCTCAGATATGACTCTGACTCTGACCTGCTGGAAGGCCTGAATCTGGGCCTCGTCCTCCCAGGGAAGGTGCTTCCTTTATGCCAGGCCTGGACCCCGGGGGCTTCTCCTCCCAGGAAGCCCTGGAAAAGAGTCCAAAGCCTTCTGAGAGATGCCAGGCACATCAGGGTGCTCTGAGGCAGCCTCCGCTTGGCTCTCTGATTCAGTTTCTGATCCTGACTTTTAATAGCAGAAAGCAGTTTCCCTCAGAGTTTTGGCCCTCCCTTAGAGGACACCCAGAATCGATGGCGCCCCGAATGTAGACAAGCTTGCCAGCCTCTTGGGACTATTTCCCCAGAGTCAACCTCACTGCATCTTCTATTTGCAGACATCGCATTGGGCCTCCATGCACGCCGCACTGGGCTGCTGAGTGGGCTGGCTGTACTCGCTCTGTTGATAATCATTCTATCTTCAGTGCTTTTGTTCCTTTTATGCAAGAGAAGACAAGGTATGATTTTCCCAGACAGTAAAATGTGGAAATGCACCTTCCTTCCTTCTGGGACTGAAGTCATTTATCCAAGGTGGGGCGGAAATAAATGTCCTTTGTTCCAGGGACTCAGCCTTCCTACAGTCCCCACCCCACCACCTCACCTTCTCCCAGAAAGATGGCCCTAAATGCTTATGTCATTACCCTGAATGGTCTTCAAAATCTGTTACTGAGATCACCAGGGTGTGGTGGGCCCAGAACTTAGGTTCACATTTAGCCCTGTCATTAACAAGCTGTGCTTCACTGAACATGTATCTTTACCTCTCTGATTCGGTGTTCTCACATGTGAAATGAGGACTGGACTAGAGGGTGTCCTGGGTCTCTTCCAAGGCCATGCTATTTTGACTATGACCTTTGGAGGTCATTGAGGGACATGTACTAATTTTGTATTCCATGGTCATTAGATCCCTTTAGATCATTCTGTAATTGTGCCATTTGCAATTAGGAAACCTGATCTTAGGCCCCAGGGGATTACTATACTGTCCCATTCCTCCTAACCCAAAATGTCCGCCCCAAAATCTTCCTTTCCCACCAATCCTAATAACGAGCCTGGATGTAGAGAGGCTGTACCTCTGAGTCCACGTTCCTGACTCTCATTGTGTTTGATTTCTCAGGTTCCTACTTGAAGATCTTCAGTAAGAACCCTGGTAAGTTCTCAGTCACAATTTTCCCCGGATGATGACTAGAAGAGATGAGTTCACAGCAGAGTAGTCAAGCCTGAGCTCGTACTTTGCAGGCAGTCTGGGGTGAAGGTCCCAGCTTGACCTTTTATGAACTACCAGTTATTTTATCACTGTAAGTCTCCATTTTCTCAGTGGTTAAAAAAAATGTATAAAAGTAGGGCATGCTGCATAGACTTATTAAATGGATTAAATGGAATCACACATATAAAATCCTTGGCCCAGTGCCAGGTACATCATAAGTATTCGGTAAATGTTGGCTACTCCACTTGTAACTGATGGGGCTGGGCTTGACACAGAAGGAGGCACTCTGGGGGAAGAGAGTTGATGACACGAACCGTAACTCAAAGAGTCTCATGATGGGGAGAAGTCACACAACCTTCCCGGGCCAGAGGTGATCTTCAGGGTTCCTCAAAGACACATCTGTTGTCAATCCCTCACAGCCTCTTGGGAAGGAAAAAGGGCTGTTTTTCATCTGCAAATGAGATAAATGTGGAAATGCACCTTCCTTCTTTCTGGGACTGAAGTCATTTATCCAAGGTGGGACAGAAATAAATGTCCTTTGAGAGCATTCCGTCTGGCTCACCCACTAAGTCTGAAGCAGGGTCTGTGGAAGGACTAAATTCTGAAATTGGATCCTGTAATAGTGCTCAGCTCAGACTTGTTGTCTGTGGATATGTTGGTGTCCTGGACTATGAAGACCCCAAATTCTGGCCATCTCTTTTCAACTTGACCCTGAAATGTTCCATATCAGGAGGAAAGAAAAGCAGTACAGGGGGAGAAATGCCTCTACCAGCCTATGAGTTCTTCAAAGTAGAGACTTATCTCTCCTGCCTGCTTCTCAAGGACCTCACAGAGCTCGGCACAGAGAGGGAGCTTAACAAGTGTTTGACTGTGTGAATCAATCAAGTGAGCAACGCGTGTTTGTGGAGCACCAACTGTGTGCTTAGCACTGAGGCGGTAACATTAAGGTGTGCACCACAAGAGTCCCACACAGTGCATACCTAGAAAGACTCAGACTAGTGGAAAAAACTAAGACCCTCACATGGAAAGACAGCTAGCCATGCAAGGCAGTGGATGCGAAGTGCCAGAGACACTAAGGAAAGCCCTTGGGTCCCCACACCAGGATTAGGGAGGATCTCCTTATCCTAATGTGGGCTCTGGGGTTAAAGAGGAATTCCCGGTGAACTCTGGGCGAGGCCTGAGCCAGGCGCTTCTCCTACCACCTGTTATCCCTCGAAAAGGGACAGACAGTCAGGGGTCCAAGCATCCATCTCAAGAGGATGGGAGTCACTTAACCTCTTTGGGTGTCGTGTCTCCATCTCAAAAAGAGAACATTAGGATAGATCATCTCTAAGACTTCAGCCACCTTTCACAGACTGTGCTTCTATGTTTGTTTGTGACACAGATGCTGCCTCAAAGAGAACTGTATACGCATACATCACGGCTTCGAGAGACACCCAGCGAGCAGAGTCGAGAATCTATGACGAAATCCCCCCGTCCAAGGTGAGGTGACAGGAGTCGGGAGCAGCAGACCTCTGCTCACTGCTGCTTAGACAGCAGCCTGAGCCAAGGGCCTGGGGGGTCCGACCAGGAAATGCCATGGAAGGGAAATGTCTCCCTGAGTCCTTCTGTGAGAACGGAGTGTGGCCAAGTGTCACCCCATGGCAGCCCCCAGTGGTTGAGGCCCTAAGCTTCCACGTGGAGGCCCGACTCCAGCTTAGATGAGAGTCATGACTAAGAGTAAAGCACCCTCTATAGGGGACCGACAAGGGGGTCCCTGCAGTGAGGTGAGGGCTGTTACGTGGTCCCTGACTTGTGAATGGGTTGCTAAAGGGGTTTCAAGGGCACAGAATGGAGAGGGGTCCCCTTGAACTTGACCTGTTGGTCTGGCTGCAGCAGCAGCTGGCTTTCCTCACGCTGATGCACTGTCTCACTGCCTCCCCTCCCACTCGTCTTTCACCTGCCTGCCCCCCCCCCCACCCTGAGTCAGGGTTCTCCATGGTATCGCCTTCTTCTGTGCCCCCACCAGACTGCTCTCCCGAAGTCTCCAAGGAGTGAAGGGGAAAACGAGGTCTGCCTGGTCAATCTAGCACTGTGCTTGGGCTGATAGGTCAGCTGGGTCCAGCAGAGCCCGTGGAAAGCTAAAAGTCTGGCTAAGACTGAGCCCGACTGCTACCCACTCTTCCCTGCTCCCCGCCCGTGACCTGACCCTGATCCTCTCCAAAGCTGGATGAAACCAGAGCTGAGGCTGGGAGAGGAGGCCACCTAGTGAAGGTGGGACCAGGGAGAGGTGATGGGCGGGGGCAGAGGTAGGAAGCGGGACTCATAAGGTTGTGCCTGGGCTCCCTCACTGAAGGGAAGGTGGGTGTTTTACAGGTGCTCCCCACCAAGGAGGAGCCAGTGAACACAATTTATTCCATGGTGCACTGCTCTGATAAGGTAAAGCCTTTCCAACTTTTTATCCCTGTTGTCCTGTCTGTTCCAGTCTTTCTGCTGTACCTCGCCCATTCAGCCAGGTGCCAGCTGGTCCCTTGGGGCTCTATGCTTCTCGGGATTCATTGCCAAGGGCCTGGTCCGCTTCCACACATGCACATAGCCCTGTCCCCCAGGTCCATGGCCATCCACAGGCTGGCCAGCTTGAGTGCTGAGCCCACCCTTCCTACTGCAGGAGACTCCGGGCCTCTGAACTGCAGTGTGGAAACTCCAGCCTCTACAGCACCCAGGGCCGTAGATGGCTCACAGTGTAAAAACTGGAAACCAAGTGCCCCCCTACCCAACTCTAGGCAGACACAGGCCCACAGCAGGTACACAGCTTGGCCAGTAGAATACAGGCTGAATTTCAGTGTCCATTTCCTCCCTCAGCAGGCGTTCACAGTGTGCAGCCTGCACAAGCATTTGTAGTGGTCCAGTGACATTCACAGTTCCCTGTACCTCAGTGTCCTCTCAGATATACAGATAAGACTTTCAGTTTTGGGGACCACATGAGGGGTTGTCGCTGTCTGTGGGTCCTCATTTCTGCTGTAGTCAGGACAGCTTTGGGATCTCTGGGTGAATCAAACGTTTTGTAAGTGTTCCTGTTTAAAAGCTGAGTTAATAGGCAGGAAGCTAATCAAGAAAGAAACTGGAATCCAGAAGTCTAAGGGAAAGGGATAATAATGATAACATAAGAATAGTGGGAGGAAATGTTGGGAAATTGGAATGGAATGCAAATGAATCCATGAATAAAAATTAAGAGCTGATTCTATAAGGCATCTATGAGCTGGACAAGCAGGAAGGTTGTAAGGGGACTCAATGCATGGGTCAGTTTGAATGTAAAAAGCCAAGAGCCCTGAAGAGCAAGACAGAAGGACCTTGACTTCCTCAGTGATCAGAAGAGGGAAAGAGTAAGAAGAAAAGGAAGGAGGTGAGTGATCAGAGAAGAGGAGGACGAGGAAAGGGGAAGGGGAAGCAGGAAGTGAGGAGCAGGTGCCTGCATGTTTGAGCCGGGATCTGAAGCAGAGTGGGAGGAAACCGAGAAGGAGATACAACAGGAAAGAACTCTACTTGAGAGATTAATCAGGGAGCCCTGGACTGAGACATCTCCAAGTAAATCTAGACAAGCTGAAGGACAGTTATTCACCTGACAGTATGTAATTCTAAATCTGAGACTCCTCAAGCCAGTGGGAGGGTTGCCTGCAGTACTCTGGGTAACGAGCACATGACACTGATGGAGGTGACTCACCACTACATCTGGGCCAAGGGACAGTTATTAGGGCACAGAATGAATGAAGGCTCGAGTAGGAACCAGGAAGGAAGGTAGCCTGAGCCTGGATGTTGCCTCAAGTCTATAATCAAAATTAATGCAAATATCCCCATTCCCTCCTGCTGCTGTTTTCTAGGCTAAGAAGTTGATGACCCAAGGGCTTGCAAATGGGGTGGCTGGAACAGAGCTGAGGGAACTCGGCAAAGGGCAAGGCCCTGCTACCCCAGATCACCCCAGAACAAGGGAAATCTAAGGCATCTCCCTGTGCCATTTACATAACTCTCCTGGGTACCTCGTGGGACTGGAATTCCCTAGCAGCACCTTTCAGCTAACATGTCCTCCATCTCCCTTTTGTGCAGTCGGAGAAACCCAGCACTCAGGACAGCAAACCTCCTGGGACTTCAAGCTATGAAATTGTGATCTAGGCTCCCCGATGGCGTTCCTCCCTATGGAAACTGAGCTACAACTGTAGATACTGGCAGATGCCCCAGACCCAGACTTTCTCGGCCATGGTTTTGCCTGGAGATTGCAAATCACCAAATCCCAACACATAAGCAAAGAAGGAAGCACTCTGTTGCTGGGTATAGCTTGTGCCTAGATAGACAAAATGGACACATGCCCTTTCTGGAATGGCTCCCTTCCAGATGAATGACAAGGCAGGTCCCCTGCCATAGTTCTTCCCAACCTTCTTCATATTGCAGCACATGAAGAAAATAATATTTTTATGGCACGATGGGCAAACAGCCAAGATTGCTCATGTCTGAAGGCTGCCTATGACTAGAGGAAATGACCCTTCCCAGTAACCCCATATGTGGAAGATCAATATTTTGCACACCTGTAATATGCCAGTGGCATGCAACTTAGGATTCTCTACTCATGCTCAATATATACTGTTGTGGCCAGCACAACAATGGTTCCTGTAAACGGATGGGTGACGTGGCAATTAAGAAAGACAGACACAAGAGTCAAATCAAAGATGGGACCAGGGGACTCAAGACCCCCATGGACCAAGAGCCCTGAATGCCCGGTCTGCATCATATTTATTATGATTCTCTAGCCAGAAATAATCTAAGAATAGTTCTGAAGATTACTGAAGCCTAATAGCAATCACCAGGCCCCCAACAGTCTAGAGTAGTCATTAAAATATAGTCATCATCCTGTCTCCTCCTGGCTTCATTTTTCTGACTTGTGAATAGGTCAGGTCTGGTCACAGATAAGCTTTTGACTTCCCTTTAGCAATGGCAAGGTTTAAGTGCCAGAGCAGTTTTCTGCTCGTTAGCTCAGTTTTCTGAGACTAACATTGTTTGCCTCCAGGAAGCATTGGTTTCTGTTTAACAGCCTTAACCTGTCACAAGGGAACTTTGTACATTCCTTATTCTTTAGGAGACCTCACATTGTTCTGTATTCCCATAATATACGAGGATCCCTGGTGCATGGTCTCCTCCCCCAGTACGCACGGCACCTCGGGCAGATGAAGCCCCTCACCTAAGTGCATGGCTTGGTGTGTAGAATGAGGACTGCATTTCAACCTCTGTCTTTCCCTTTGTCTGGAAACCTTTGTGCAGGGTACAACTGTCTGGACCAGCCCAACCATACATGACTGTGTCTCATGGAAAGCCATCAGAGTTGTGGCTCTCAGCTATGCAGACACACTCTCCAAATGGAGTGTTGGAAAATGCTCTTTCTAGAGGCACTAGACTGCTGGGGCTTTTTTTTTTTTTCATGCTCTACTTCAGAAACCGCATAAGATTTTCTTTCTGGCCAAGTTTTCCTTCTATATCACTCTGTGATGTGCCAACTTGACTGGGCCATGGGGTACCCAGATATTTGGTTAAACATTATTCCAGGTGAGAGTGTGAGAGTGTCTCTGGATGAGATGAACACTTGAATTGGTAAACTGAGGAAAGCAGACTAATCCTCCTCTCCAGCATGGAGGGGCATCACCAAATCTATTGAAAACCTGAATAGAACAAAAAGGCGGAGTAGGGGAGAATTCATTCTCTCTCTCTGCCTCACTGTCTTTGAGCTGAGACATCAGTCTTCTCCTGCCTTTGGACTTAGACTTGGACTTGGACTGGAATTTGCACCCTCAGCTCTCCTGGTTCTTAGGCCTTTGGACTCTGACTGGAACTATACCATTGCCTCTCCAGCCTGCGGACTACAGATCTCGGAACTTCTCGGTCTCCATAACCACAAGACTTAGTTCCTTTTTATATATAGCTGCTCCCTGTTGGTTCTGCTTCTCTGTATAACCAGGCTATTCCACACTCCAAGCAGGCTTAGCAAGAAGAGGAAGCCATATCCAGTACACTCATTCTCCAAAAGAAATTGCTTAGCTATATTTCTGGCACTTTAGGGGAATTCAGCCATCAAAACAAGAGACCTCGAAGGAAGTAGTCTCTCTCGAGGGGGAGCTTGCGAGATGACAGTGTTGATGATGAAACCTGATTCGCCCCAGTTCCTGAGGCTCAGCCCAGGGGGCCCTGGAGTTCAAGCTGAGTTTAGTGACCCGCCCCTTCTCCCTGCCAGCACTTAGGAGGAATCACCCATGGCTGAGCAGAACATTCAAGTAAGCATTTGAGAAACTGTTTCCCTTATGTGTTAGCAAACATAACCAGCTAAATCCTAAACCCTCATGACCAATCCCAGGCTGGACAGCAGAAATAAACTGCCTTTAGGCAGAATGAAGGTTTAGTCCCAGTTAATGGATCCATAGAACTATCTAGCCCCAACTGTCATTAGCACTGTGTTGGAGGCTGCAACGTCTCCAAAGTATAAGATGAGCATAATGTCTGCCCAGGTCTAATTACAGCATAGACACTACAGTTAAATCCTGAATTCCATGCTGCAAGGAGTGGCACAAGCTAGCACAGTCAGAGAAGACCTTATGGAGGAGGTGCAGCTGAAGCTGGGCCTTAAAGAGTGGGTGGGATTTAGTAGAGAATGAAGAAGACAGAGGGCATCCAAGTGAGGAAAGCATAAAAGAGAGCAAAGGCCTGGATCTGTGTGGTGTGTTCTGGGCACCTCCTCAGATACACCTATGCATGGCAGAGCGCCTCAGCTGGAACGTGTGCCCCCATCCCCTGTCCATCTACACACCCTTCAATACTCAGCTCAAATGTCACCTTCTCTTTGAAGCTTCTCCTGGTATCACTAGTCAAATTGATCATGGCTCTTTTTGCACTTCTTCCTTACCCCTTTGGCCCTTCTATCACTAAAGCTCATTTCATTCTACCTTACAGTATAGAGAATTATTTGCTTCCTTCCACATTGTCCATTACTTAAAGGGCAGGTCCATGACTTCATGGTCATGAAGTGATCATGAGAGATGATAACTTTCATCTCTGCATCAAACACCAGCCAATATGGTGCCTTGCACGTACTCTGCTGGTGAGCTACAAATGCTGTTGAATGGAATTGAAAGTGACCAGCCAGCTTGAAAAGAAGGTACATGTTGGAAGCATTGATGGATAGAAGCCAATAAAAATAGTGGAATCAAATTATGGCAAGCATTAAATATCAAGATGCAGACATCAGAGGCTATTTCAAGTATAAGAGCATTTGGGAGGGCTTTAGACCAACTATGATGTCAACTGAAGCAAGGAGCCTGGTGTGAGGAGGTGAAAGGCAGTCACCCTAGGGAGGGACATGAAGGAAGAAATAAAGAGATCTGGTCCTAAAGGATGGAGAAGTTCCAGAGTCACAGAGAACAAGCTGAGTTTCTCCTAAAATTAAAGCATTCCTCACCTTTACATGCATTGAGGGATCACTCCTGAACATCTGCATTCTTGAATCTGCTGTCCCTGCCTCTCTCTGGTGTGCTTACTCAGTCAAGTCCCTAGGGTCCGAATGCCCCAGTGGAAAGTGCAGGGAGAAGGAAGAAGGAGGAAGGAAGGGAGGGAAGGAAGAAAGAAGGAAGAAGACCCAGAAGCAGGAGTTCCTTAGGTCTCCCAGGAGAACAAACACGAGAAGGAACCAGTGCACCAGAAATTCTTCAAGTGGCCTTTGGGACTCAAGACCACAGTGCTTATCTCTCACTCTTTCCTACAAATCTTCTGATTAATGAAGACATAAGCTACTTCCATTCCCAAGGGCTCAGTTCTCAGATTCTCCTTCTGTAAAATGAGTGCAATTTTATTTTCCCCTTCACAGCTTTCCAGACAAACTAGATGATGGCCAACAGGTTTATAAAATCAAAGTATTCTTTCAGTGGAACAGGATCTTGTATCAGGGAACTGAGAAATTGAAAAACATTGCAGTTAATGCTTCTCAGAAATACAAAGTGAAGCTGATTCAAAATGAGGGCTCTTTTTTTTTTCAAAGCTATAGAACACTTTGCACAGTCCACGAGAGAAGAGCTTGACTGGGCCACCTCTAGAACGTGGGCATGGGAAGAAGGAAAGAGCCTGGCTGGTCCAGGCTATGTCAACAGAGCACTTCTCATATTCCGCCTGAAGAAAAGAAATGGCAAGCTATATTTCTTCAAGATCCACTACTTTTCTTCTGTTTGACTTTTTCCTGAACTTCCCTCAATTTGTAAATAATTAGTGACAGTCCCTACTGGTTATAATATGAAGCTTGAAGAAGGAAACGATCAGAAGAAGTGTAGAGCGTGGGCACAAATGCGGGCTCTGATGCTAGAGTACCTGGATCTGAATCCTGGTTTCCTAGTTATGTGACCTTGGACAAGTTATTTTAACTTCTCTGTGCCTTGGTTTGCCCATCTGTAAAATGGGGATAATACTGGTTCCTATTTTGTAGTGTGGATGTGGGGATTAAATGAGATGTTACATCTTTGCACATAGTAAAGCCCTGGATCATTGTATCAGCTTGTTCTTATAGCCCTGAAACCTTCACGAGATGCTAAACCAAAATTATGAAATAAGGTTCTTGCAACAGAAATGTATCTGATATTATGCTAAATTCATGCCATACATCAAACTTTTAACTCTCAGTCCTCCTAACTCAATGTCTTCTTTCACTTACCACACTACACCCTAATTACCTGATCCTATACCTTGTCTCCTCAACTAGACTGAGAGCACGAGGGCTATGTCTGAATAATAATGATGGACATGGAGAGCTGCTTGAGGGCAGGGAGCCTGTAATAGTTAACTGAGGGTGTACTTTATATACCAACTGCCACACTAGATGCTATAAAGTAGAAATTAATTCTTGTATTTTACGTTAAGCCTGAGGCTGAGGGAATAAGTACCTTAGCAAAGTCAGGAAGCTTGGGAAGACAGGATTTGAACTCAAGACTTCTTATCATAGAGGACCGTATTCTTGCACCTGACTGTGTTGCCACCCTTTACCTGCTCTGGATCCCCACCACCTGGCACTTTGCTTCAGGTATAACACACACCTGGCATTTTGCTTGACACATAATAAGTGGCCCACAAATATTTGTTGAATGAATATATACATATAATAATATTTTAAAGACACTGAGAGCAGCTCCAAGTAAACGTGTTCATATGTTAATTCCTTTGTTCTCTGGGTAATCACTCAACTCTCCTGTTGGAAACATCCATTAAAGAAGCTTGGATAGAGCTCTTTGTCTGCATTTGGGGCAGAGCTGGCTTCCTAGCAAACAAGGGATCCAGATCTTAAGCATTTCTGATGAATGACAAAATGAGAGAAACACAGTGTGAACTTCCACAGTTGATAGCACAAGAATAACAGAACAGGAGAGGTAAGAATTGAAGAGTTGTGCTACACTATTTCATGGTTAAGAAACAGCTGTGCACCTTTAGTTTTTAATGATCCCCCATCCAAATGTGAGGATCCCTGGATGGTCGTTCAAATCAAATTAGAGAGTTAGTATATTTTGACAAAGGACCATTCATAAAAGTCCTGACGTTCTGACTTGAGGAAACAAAGTTATGGATTAGTACATTCTCTAGAAATTTGCAGACTTTGAGAAATTTATTTTGAGACTGCATAAGAGAACAGAACTATCTCCTCTTTGGATGATAATTATTAACTCTTGCTGGCTGATTCCCCAGACAGTTTTGAACAGCTCTGTGCAGGTCTCTGGGTTTGGATGCATCAATGCTGGGCCATATCCTTGCAAGTGAGAAATAGAGATTTTTCTTATGAGGTCTTGTTATAGACAAATAATTACATAAATAGCCTGTCAGAGAAATTTTTAATACATATAATCTCAATCATTTCATTTATTTTCAACTGTTTGTGGGTCATTTCTGCATAGATGTCGGAAGTCACCTTAAATTCAATATGCCCAGAATTGAACTCACAGATCTTTCCTTGACCTCCCTACCTTGCTTTCTGTCTGTTTCCCTGATACTAATTAATGACCCACCATAATCTTAATAGCTAATACTTCTTGAGGGCTTACTATGTACCATTCTCCACCCTAAGGTTTTATATGTATTTCCTCATTTAAAGTCTACAAGAAACATTAAATCTCATCTACCACTGATGTAGATGCAATCATCCTCCAGTTTCCAAATTAAGAAACTGAGTTACAGAAAGGCTAAGTAACTCATCCAAATAAATATTAAAACCAGGAATGAGGGTGGGGAGGATATAGCTCAGTGGTAGAGTGTGTGCTTAGCATGCATGAGGTCCTGGGTTCAATCCCCAGTACCTCCATTAAAGAAAGAATAAATCTGGTTACCTCCCCCCACCAAAAAAAAAAAAAAAAAAAAAAAAGATTGATCTGAAAAAAGCCTTAAAAAAAACTGAAATAAATTCTTAGTCTTCCAACTCTAAGAGCTGTGTCCTGAACTGTTATTTTTCACTGCTTCATCAAATAGCAGCTACCCAAAGCAGAAAACTCTTATCCTAGAGTCTTCTTTCTTTCTTCCTGTCACCTCTACTCATGGCTACATTTAATCAATTTCAACTCCTCTGTGCGGCTCCTCTCAACCATGTCCCCTCAGTCTGGCTAATTCTCAGACACACCCTTCCTCTCCACACCCACACTGTCAGTTCTTTTCCTTACCATTTATTATCCAAGTTGTTATCCTAAAGAATAATCTTTCTAAAACATGGAACTTATCACTTCATTTTCCTACTGAAAATTTTTTCCTGTGAGACAAGACTCCTTAGCAAGCTGACCCATCAGATCTTCCAGGCCACCCTCCTGCCTGCTCCTTAGGTTCCAGCCGCATAGAGATACCATGGGTCCATGAACTCACCAAATCCTTTCCCATTTCCATGCCTTTGTCCATGCTGTGTCCTCCACCTGAAATGCCTTTCTCTCCTTTCCATCTCTGGATCTTTCATATTTCAGAGATCAGACCAAGCATCCCCTCTTTGTGTAGACTTCCAAAGCCTCCCACTCACAGCTAAATCTATAGCTCCCTGTTTATATTCCTATAGCATTTAGTACCTAAGTGCATAGTAGTAGCATTTATCGCATTCTAGGATAATTATGTAGCTTTTTCTTAAATGTCTCCCCAACTGGCCAATAATCATTTGAGGTCATAAACTTCTTCCTCTTCTTTGTGTCTACAGTGAACTTAATGAACCTCAGATCCTCAAATAATCGAATAACTTAATTAACACAAACCTGAAGATTATGCTCACTGGTAGCAAATGCTGCTAAACCTGTTTCAGAGGCTAGATGCCATGTTTTTAACAGAGTATTGTATCCTTTCTACATGTTATCTTTTATTTCATGCATTTGTAAACTTCCACTGATAAAGTATTGGCTACACCTTGTAAGTGCCTAAAAAATGAGATCACAGACTACGTTTCAGCAAGTAAACACAAAAATATTTGATGATGTATCTATTCTTTTTGTGTCTTATTTTGCTTTTTAAAGAAGAGAAAAAACAAGTAGCTGAAGCAGCCAAGGCTCTTTCAACAACATGACAAAGGCTGTGTGCAGACCGAGAACTCAGACCCTGAGTAGACGCAAAGGCACCGAAGGACTGAAGGTGGTAAAACAGAGAATGGGAAAAGGAAGTCTGCTGTGAGAAAGACCACCAGGATCCTGAGGAAGGATGGGAAAGCTAGAGAGGGAGGACCAATTCCAGAAACAACAAGAAACCAGAGCGCAATAGAGGCTTATGGCTAGAGGTAAAGCAGGTAGTTCTGCCTTGATCATCCTAGAGACAGAGGAATTGGGCACTTAAATCATGTGTTTTGGTTGGGGTCCATCTCTCTCCAGGACAACAGCTTTGTCTTACTCCTCTTTCCACTCACTGCACTTCAGCACAGAAACCAATGCTTCATAGAGCTTAATAAATATTTGTTGAACTGAACTCAGACTGGGACCCAGACATCAGGAGTAAAAAAAAAGAGTCTTGGAAACCACTTTGAGTCTGTTTCTAAGGAATCGGAGAGTAGGGGTTGTCTAGGTCACACACAGTGCGACTTGGAGGAATGAGATAAAAAAGCTAGGCTCTCACTGAGGAGATTAAGGGTGTGGTTCCCTCAGAACAACATGCGCAGGGCCTCAGGATGTTTTGTAAAACGTTGAAGGAAAAGTGATTTGCTAAGAAGTGGTATGTGAAATAGCAGATAGAGGCTTCTAGATCTGAAACCACTTCCTTTACTTGCTGCTTATCAAAGAAGCCTCAGATCCTCTACTCAGAACAACTCTTCGCAAATGTGCTGGGGCTCCAGCTCCCTCAGCAGCATTTCTTCATCCTTTTCTTGTTGACCTGATATTGAACTACTACCCGGAAGATTTTCAGAGCCCCTGTGTAAAACTCTGTAAGCAGATACCGGAACCACTTGAGATTATTTTTTTTTTTAATTTTTAGGTGATGTTTTTCTAGTGCCCTCTGAAGTTCTGGAGCATTTCATCTAATTTAATCTACACATTAGCCTTAGGACTCTCCCTGTGCCTGAAATACTTTATCTGCTTCTCATTCCTGAGAGAAGTCTCCTTGTTGCCTCCGACCATGTCTGATGCCCATTTTTGCTTTCATCGCACTACATCTCTTTCTGCTATAGCGGCTTTCAGATTTTATCCTTAAATATTTCTCCTTGTGGTTATTTGGTTAATGTCTCCCTTTCCCCACTGGACTGTGAGCTCTAGCAGGACACAGACCACAGCTGATTTTGCTCACCGATTTATAGCCACAGTGTCTCCTGTGCTGCTAGTTACAGAGGAAGTCCTCACTGTACAATGTTTTGATTAACTAATGAAGATGCAACAGTTTGTGCAGCCTTTAGCTGCCTTCCCTTCACTGGAATGTGGCAATCCTTTGTCATACGTCTCAGTGACAAAGGAATTTATTCCTAAGTATATTCCCTTAATAAGTTTCCAGCCTTTGGACAGAAATGCAGTAGAAAAAAAAATTGCCTTGTCTACCTGTACAGAAAACATAGTTGAGATTTAGAAAACACAGAAAACAGTTAACATTAACAATGTAGGCCTAAGACAGCTATTCTCTGAAAGGTAGGCTTACAAGGTTGGCCCTTAGTTGGTGTCTGAGAACTGGGATCTGGGGGAAGTTCGATCCAGAGGGGTTCACTGAGTTTAAACTGTTGTACAGTTTGCTTTGTGCTGAACTCCCGCTTTCCTTGAGATTCTGGAATTTGGTACGTGCTAGGCAGTCAGTGCCTATGTTCCTGACTATCGACAAAAACTCTAGAATCCTAGGCTCAGGCAAGCTTCCGTGGTAGACAACATTTCACATGTGTTGTCATCACATGTCACATGCTAGAGGAATTAAGCACATCCCGTGTGACTCCACTGTGAAAAGACTCTTGGAAGCTTGTATCTGGTTTCTTCTGGGCACCATTCTATGTACCATCTCCTTTTACTGATTTATCTATCCTTCTGTATCTATTCATTGTAATAAATCATAGCCATGAGTATAACTGTATGCTGAACCCTGTAAGTCCTCCTAGTGAACCATTAAACCTGATGGTGGTCTTGAAAATCCCTAACACAGCTCTTGAATAATTTTATAATCTATCCAACTTTTCTTCTTTTATACACCAGATAGGCTAAGCCAGTATCATCTCATACCTGGACAACAGCACCTTGCCTCCTGAAGCCACACTTGCCCTCGTCCAATCCATTCTCTACAGCCAGAGTAATCTTTCCAAAACACAAATATGATAATGCCATCTGGTGGCAGGAAGAACCAATGGATTGCTCTGGTTTATAGCTTTATACCTATAATAGTTTATAAGTTGAAGATTTATAACTGGAAGAACTTCTACAATCAAAGAAAAAATGGAAAAGATATTCAGTTATCTAATTCCCCAAAAGGTACCAAGCCTAGATGGGCTTATTAACTAGTTCTACCCCCATTCAATGACAGGGTAATTTCTATGTAATTTCACCTGTTCCAAAACATAAAAAAAAAAAAAAAAAAAAAAATAGTGAGGAACTTCAAAATTCATTGAGCACTGATTCCAAACTAGATGAGGATAATTCCCCAAAAAGAAAAATATAGATCAGGGATCAGCAAACTACATCCTGTGTGTAAATCCAGCCTGCCAAGGGTTTTATACAAGGGTTAAGATAGTTTTTACAATATAAAAAGGCTGAAAAAACTCAAAAGAATAATAACATTTGGTGATGTGAAAATGAAATGAAATTCAAATTTCAGTGTTCATAAGTCAAATGTTACTGAGACAGTCCTAACACTCATTCAGTTACGTGTTGACTGTGGCTGCTTTCATGCTACAACAGCAAAGTTGAATAGTTGCAATGGAAACCATATGACCCATGAAGTCTAAAATATTCACTATCTTGACCTTTACTGAAAAAAAAACTGTCAACTCCTGATATAGACCAGTCTCACTTACAAATACACATGTTAAAAATCTTAATTTAAATTTTAGTAAATTGAACCAAGCAATGCATTAAAAGGAAAAATGCAATTGAGTAGGGTTTATCCCCAGAATACAAGGATGATTTATCTTTAAGAAATGTTTTATTGCACTGTGTTGTTTAAACCCATTAAAAAGGGAGAAAAAAGCATAATCATCTTGATAGATTTCAAAAAATATATTTGATAAGATTCAACACCCATGAATGATTAGAAAATGAAATAGCAAACTAAAACTAAAAGGTGTTTCTCTCAATGTTTGATCAGAAAAACTGAAACTATGTTAAATATGGAGAACCCTTTTGAATATAAGAAATTGAATACAAAAGTGATGGAAGGATTTGAGAAGTAAAACAGAGAAGATGAGGTTACTAAGCAATTAGTAATTTCAGGACGTTTTTACCACATCTAGGGGAATTTGCCTTGGGAACCAGTACTACTACCACATTGCAGGATGCCAGGAATCCATATTTCCACCAAAACTACAAGAGCCTGGCAGCCTAAGGTCACCCACCACTGCAGCTGCCACCACTGGAACCAGAGCCCATAAATACCACACTGCCAAGACTTCTGGAATGACTTCTAGAACTTCATTACTCTGGAGTTGCACTCATTTTCCACTACGGCTGCTGCTGGAGACATTACCAGAAACCAAGATGGGAAAAAAAAAAAAAAACATTATTTCTTCCTTCTTCCCAACTTCCAGTCTTTCACCAGTACTACCCACTGATAAAACTATAGAACAATATTCCTGATGTGTATTGATGCAAAAATCCTCAACAAAATACTAGCAAATCAAATTCAGCAGCATATATATATATAATGGTTTTCCATCATGACCAAGTTGGATTTACTCCTGGAATGCCAGGATGGTTCAACATACAAAAATTAATCAATATAATAGAACACAGCCCCCAAAGTCTTAACCCATCCAACATCAACTCAAAGTCCAAAATCTTATATAAATAGTATCTAAATCAGGTATAAGGGAAACTCAAGGTATGATTCATCTTATGGGAAGATTCCTTTCCAGTTTTGAAACCAGACAATTTACATATTCCAAAAACACAATGGTAGAACAAAGGATAGATATTCCCGTTCCAAAAGGAAGAAATAGAAAAAAAGAAAAGGGTCACAAGTCCCAAGTAAGTCTAAAATCTAGCAGGGAAGAGTCTATTAGATTTTAAGACTTGAGAATAATCCTCTTTAGCTCCATGTTCTTGTATTCTGGATCCATCTAGGTGATTCTGCCTTCTAGGCCCACCAGGTCCATTCCCTCAGCCCTGGGCAGTGGCCCCCACCCCTTTGGAACGGAGAAGAAAACAGCCCTGACACTTGAGCTTGTGCCTTAGGGCCTATGGTGGCAGTATCAGCCTTACCAACCTCTGAACCACCTTTGGAATAATTTTTCCCTTTTCTTGAAGAATAACACATTTGCAGCTGGATAGCTCTATCAGCCTGTCCTCTAGAATCCCAGGCATTGATGGCCTTCCTTCATCTAGTCCTGTCTCTGTCCCCTTCCATTCAAGCTGAGAGCTTTTCTGCTGGTACAAAATTCTCAAAAACCTTGGCCTCCCATGCAATTCATGAGGGTCCAAGCCATCAGACAAGAGGGTCCTCCACAGATATTTCCTAGATAACCCCATCTCTATTTCTGGATTCTTCTGAAATGACTGATTGGATCTATAAATCACATACCTGTAATTCAGCCTATACTTGGAAAACCCAATCTAGCATCATACTTAATGATAAAGGGCAAAAAGCTTTTCCCCTAGGATCAGGATCAAGACAGGATGCTCACTTTCACAATTTATATTCAACATAGTATTGGAAGTCCTAGCCAGAACAATTAGGCAAGAAAAATAAGTGAAAGGTATCTAGATTGGAAAGGTAGAAGTAAAATTATCTCTGTCTGAAGATGACATGGTCTTATATATAGAAAACCCTAAATATTCCACACACACACACAAAATTATTATAGCAAATAAACAAATTAAGCAAAGTTGCAGGATACAAAATTAACACACAAAACACAGTTATTTCTGTACACTAACAATGAACAATACAAACAGGAAATTACAAAAATAATTCCTTTTACAATAGCATTAAAAAGAATAAAATACTTAGGAATAAATCTAACCAAGGAGGCCAAACACTTAAACACTAAAAATTACAAAACATTACTGAAATAAATTAAAGACAAAAATAAATGAAAAACATCCCATGTCCATGAATTGAAAGATTTAATATTGTAAGGATGACAGTACTACCCAAAGTGATCTACAGATTCAGTGTAATCCCTATCAAAATCCCAACAGTCTTCTGCCAAAATAAAAAAAACTCATCCTAAAATTCATAGGAATCTCAAGGGACCCTGAATGGCCAAAACAATCTTGAAAAAGAACAAAGTTGGAGAACCCACACTTCCTGATTTCAAAACTTACTACAAAATTACAGTAATCAAAACAGTGTGGCATGGACATAAGATAGACATAGAGACTGGTGGAATGAAACAGAGAACTCAGATATAAACCCTCAAATATATGGTCAAATGATTTTTGACAAAGATTCCAAGAATATTCAATAGGGAAAGGACACTCTTCAACAAATGGAAAACTAGATATCCACATGCAAAAGAATGAAGTTGGACTCTTACCTTAAATGACACAAAAATTAACTCAGATGAATCAAAGACCTGTATATAAAAGCTAAGACTATAAAACTCTTAGAAAACAACACAAGGGAAAATCTTCATAACCCTGGATTTGGCAGTGGTTTCTTGGGTATGACATCAAAAGCATAGGCAACAAAAGAAAAAAATAGATAAATTGGCCTTCATCAAAACTAAAAATTTTGTGCATCAAAAGACACTATCAAGTAACACAACCCCAAAATGAGAGAAAAAAAATTGCAAATCATATATCTGATAAGTGATTAATGTCCAGAATCTACTAACAGCTCCTACAACTCAATTAACAACAAAAACAGCAAACCCAAACAAACAAAACTTTTTAAAGGGGCAAAGGACTTGAATGGACATTTCTCCAAAGAAGAATTACAAATGGCCAATATGCACATGAAAAGACGATCAACATCACTAATCATTAATGAAATGCAAATCAGAGCCACAATGTGATACTACTTAACATCCATTTAACGGCTATTACCCACAAAAAAAAAAAAAAAAAAAAAAAAAAAAAAGCAAGGTAGTAGGATACAGGATTAACACAGAGAAATCCATTGCATTTCTTTACACTAACAATGAAATGTCAGAAAGGGAAAGTAATAAAAATTCCCTTTTAAAATTTCACCAAAAAAATAAAATACTTAGAAATATACCTGATCAAGGATCTGGAAGACTTATATGCTGAAAATTATAAAACATTGGTAAAGGAAATTAAAGATGATTTTTTTAAATGGAAAGATATTCCATACTCCTGGACTGGAAGAATTAATATTGTTAAAATGCCCAAAGCAATCTACAGATTTAATGTGTTCTTAGGTCAGTCTCCCAAGACAATAGAAAAAAAGCAAAAATAAACAAAAGGGACCTGATCAAACTTATAAGCTTTTGCATAGCAAAGGAAATTACAAACAAAGTGAAAAGACAACCTACAGATTGGGAGAAAATATTTGCAAATGATGCCACTGACAAGGGCTTAATTTCTAGAATATATAAACAGTTCATACAATTCAATAACAAAAAAATTTTTTTCAGAAAATGGGCAGAAGATGTAAACAGACATTTCTCTGAAGAAGACATACAGATGGACAATTGGCATATGAAAAGATGCTCAAAATCATTAATTATCAGAGAAATGCAAATCAAAACTGCATGAGGTATCACCTCACACCAGTCAGAATGTCCATCATTAAAAAGTCCGCAAATGATAAGTGCTAGAGAGGGTGTGGAGAAAAGGGAATCCTCCTACACTGTTGATGGGAATGTAAATTGGTGCAGCCACTATGGAAAACAGTAGGGAGGTTTCTCAAAAAACTGAAAATAGAGTTTCCATATGATCCAGCAGTCCCGCTCCTGGGCATATATCCAGAGAAAACTCTAATTCAAAAAGATACATGTACCTCAATGTTCATAGGAGCACTATTTACAATAACCAAGACATGGAAGCATGGAAGCAACCTAAATGTCCATCAACAGATAAATGGATAAAGAAGATGTGATACACACACACACACACACACACACACACACACACACACACACACAGGAATACTACTCAGCCATAAAAAAGAATGAAATAATGCCATTTGCAACAACATGGATAGATCTGGAGATTGACATACTAAGTGAAGTTAAGCCAGAAAGAGAAAGAAAAATATCATATGATATCACTTATAGGTGGAACACTTATAGGTGGAATCTAAAATATGATACAAATAAACTTATTTACAAAACAGATACAGACTCATAGACATAGAAAACAAACTTACAGTTACCAAAGGGGAAAGAAGGGAGTGGGATAAAATTAGGAATCTGAGATCAGCAGATACAAACTACTATATATAAAATGAGTAAACAACAATGTCCCATTGTATAGCACAGGAAACTATATTTGCTACCTTGTGATAATCTATAATGGAAAAGAATATGAAAAACAATATATTTATGTATAACTGAATCACTTCGCTGTACACAGAAACTAACACAATATTGTGAATCACCTATACTTCAATTTTTAAAATTAGAACTAATAAAACAATTTAAATACAAAAGAAACAGAAATAACAAATGTTGGCAAGGATATGGAGAAATCAGAACTCTTACACATTGCTGGTGTGAATGTAAAATTGTGCAGCCACTATGGAAAACATTTTGGCAATTCCTCAAAAAGCTAAACATAGAATTACTCTGTGCTCCAGTAATTCTGCTCCTGGGGATATATCCAAAGGCATTGAAAGCAAGCACTAAAACAGACACATATACATCAATGTTCACCACAACATTATTCACAGTACAGGTTTCCCCACTATCCAAAAGTAGAGTGTTCCTACGAAACCTTATGTAAGCAGAGAAGACATAAAGCAAAGAAACAATTACCTTAGGACACATCTTGCTTACAGACTCACAAAATAAGTAAAGATGAAGCACAGATGCTCACAGAGTTCAAAGCCATGATGGGTTGACATTGAGATACTGAGTGTAGTTCTTGGGGAAGGAGCTTGGTAGTGCCGTTCTCACTGCTCAGGGTGCACACTGCCTCTGGCTCCTGCAGAACAAACACTGATCACTGTTTTCGCTTTTCACCTCTTCTCATCAATGTGAAAATCCTCTTTAGATTTATTTTAGTTAGCAAAAATAAGTACTAATGTAGGTCTTTCATAAAAGCATAGCGGCATAAAATGAACTTTAGAAAAGTGGGGGATATGCATATGCAAAAGTGTTCATAAGCAGATGAATGAATGAACATAGTGTATATAAATCATGGAATACTATTCAGCCATTAAAAATAGAATGACATTCGGATACATGCTACAACAGGGATAAATCTAGAGGATGTCATGCCATGTGAAATAAGCCAGACACAAAAGAGCAAATATTGTATGGGTCCACTTATATGAGGTATCTAGAACTCATAGAAACAGAAAATAGATAAGAGGTTACTAGGGACTGAGGGACAGGGTAAACAGGGAGCTGTTGCTTAATGGTTACAGAGATACCATTTGGGGTAGCAGAAGATTCTGCATGCAATTCCAATGTTGCAGGTGGGGGGCTGGTTCCACACCAATTAGGAATTCTCCAACACCAGTAGGTAGCCTATAATGCAATTCAATTCTGACACTCTCTGCCCGGAGGTAGCATCAGGTTCCACAGGTTAAGGACTTGTTACTGAACCAAACTTGGGTCTGCTTGCCTGGGAACAGTAAAGACAATCTACTGATGCCAGGTTGTGGTGAAGAATAGTGCAGCACTCATTGTAGGCACCAAACAAGGAGCGCAGGTGGTTAATGCTCAAAAAACCCAAACTCTGCAGAGATTTCTGAAACTAAGGACAAGGGACCAATAGTATAACAAAAGATGTTCACATTGCTCTAATGACTCAAGAAAGTCCAAGGGTTTTGAGAGCCATGAGCCAGGAACTGTGGACAAAGACCAAATATATATGAGAAATTTGGTCATCTGAATGACCAAATAAATATTTCTTGTAATTCAAACATCAAAGGTAATGAAAATGGTTTAAAAATACATGATGTGGGTGGCTGCACAACACTGAAAATGTACTGACAGTTAAAACAGCAAAATTCAGGTTACCTAACCACAATATAAAATTTAGATTGCTTTACCACAGCAAAAAGAAAAATTGTAAGGTATATAGATACAAAGTGAAAATTCCAATTCACATTGCACACTTAAGATTTTTGTGCTTTGCTCAGAAGAAAAGAGTAAATAGAAAAATAATAAAATTAGGACTGTTAGTAGGAAGGAAGATCTTACCACGCCTCCTAGAGAGGAAGGGGGAAGTGTCAAAAGAAGCATTTTCGGTTTATGACAGAATTGCAAGGATGTTGACTGCCATGAGGGCTCCAGCTCCAGTCTCCACTGCTGACAGCATGATCTGGCTGTTCCACTCTCTCCCGCTTGTCTTCTGCCTTGGCCCAGGTAAATGCTGACGCAGACCCATGTGGTCACTGAGTGACTCCTGGTTTTGTGCAGCTTGCTTAGTCTAAACCACCTAGGTGTCTGTCTCTCTTTCTCTCTGCCAGGGGATCGGGTGGGGCTCACAGTGGTGCCTGAGAAACTGCTTTTGCCTCTCAACTTAGAAAGCTTATGGCCTGAGAGGGTTCAGAATTAACAATATCAACTGTGTCTGCATTTAAGGGAATTATCTGCTGGGGCTTGGGAAATGAGCTTTTCTGGGGCTATGATTAAGAAAAGAGGCCCGCTCACCAAATTTAGCTAGTATCTTGCTGTGTGAGCTCATGTAGGTTACGTGTTCCTCCTGAGCCCCATGATCTTCACTGAAAATACTGAAAATCTATGATTAGGTTTAGTCAAGATTTCTGAGCCCAACTGAAACACTAGAAATAGCCCTCTCTGTTTTTGCTTACTGTGGGAAAAAAGCATTCTCCATCTCTCCTTTCCTTTGATGCAAATCAGGGGCTAGCTAGTCCAGCAGTACTTAATACGGCAGACGGAAAGGAACTAACTGATTCTGCCTGCTTCTCATCCCCTGCTGCCCATTCCATGGAAAACATAATGCCACATTTTGGGAAACACAAGTGGTCCACTGGCGCCAAAGTATAAAAATTAAGGACAGATGGGGCAGGAGACAAGACAGGAAATCTCGCCCAGAACTAGCCCGGGATAGCAGATAAAAATAGTTAATATTCATTGAACCCAGAACTAGCCCAGGGTAGCGGATAAAAACAAGTATGATATTCATTATACTGTCCCAGACACTGGGTCAAATGCTGTACTTGCATTATATACGTAAGCTTTATGACAGTTCTGTGAGTCTATACTATGAGCATCCTCTTTTTAAATAGCTCGCTCAAATTTCATTAGCCAGTAGGTGGCAAGCTCTTGTAATAGTCTTGAGAAACACTCATGAGCTCCCGCACTTGAGAAAGAGTGACGGTTAAACATGGCAGCGGTACAAGAGAAAGAAGGACAGACGAAAGAATCACCACAGATGAAGAATTAACTAGATGACCTGGCATTGGGAATAAGGGGTAAAGAGAATTTATTGTCATCCAATCAATATCCATTTAGCACCTACTGGATACTTGGCACTGTTCTAGTTTCTGGGAATACACCATGAACAAAGCAGGCAAAAATTCCTGCCCTTGTGGAGTCAACATTTTTAGCAGGGGAGACAAACTATAAACAAGATAAATAAATGAAACAGTATAGTGGATAGTGATAACTGATACGAAGGAAATAAATCAAGCAGGGAAAGAGGGTATAAAATATTGGGGGCAGTGAAATTTCAGACAGGGTAGCTAAAGAAGGTGACAAAATTGAGGGGAGGAGAGAGCAACCATGAAGACGAAGGTGATTTCAATTTTGGACTTACTAATTTTATGATGTTAGTGTGATATCTATGAGAAAATTTCCTGAAAACAGCTGGAAATTTAGGACTAGAGGTAGAGCCAAGGCTGGACGCTTTGAAGTCACAGCATAGAAATAATAGATGAAGCTAAGGAGAAAAGTGGGAGGAGAACGGAAATTGGAAAGTATGTATAAGATGCAGAAAAGGGAAGAATTAATTCATACATTCAAGGGCCAGAGAGGTGGCCTGGGAGCAGAGACCCACCTGTTTGCCTCCTTGCAAAACTGAGCCCATCTCTAAAATTAAATATTCAGGATGTCTTCTGGTTAAAATTCCCCTGCTTCTCCCCATCTCCATCAATACTTCTCATAAGGGCCCTATGAAATATACACTGTTCCTCTCCTCCCTTCAAGCAAGAGGAAATACCCTTAAGTAATCTGCTTAATGTCACACTGTTATGGAGGAAGTGGGGAAGGGGTAGAAAAAGAAACATAGTTGAATGTGTCTGCAGGTGTTCTGAGGCCCGGGAGGAGAGCAGTGATTGCCAGGGTTAGAAATCCGGGAGCCTGGCTACAGAGTCGGTGCTTTTAACTGTTCCACTATGCTACTTAGTTTAGACACAGTTACATATTCCCATAAATGTGTGTGTAATTACAAACTGTGGTGCTAGGAAGAAAACAACAGGGTACCTACCATATGAGAGAAAAACCAGGGGATCTGCTTTTGATGAGGTGATGTGAAAAGGATTTTCTGGAAAGGTAGCATCCATCTGATATTTAAAGAGTGTGAAAATTCAAACAAGGAGTCGTTTAATGAAGAAGTATTCAATTCCACATATAAGTGATATCATATGATACTTTTTATTTCTGCCTGACTTCCTTCACTTAGTATGATAATCTTTAGGCCCATCCATGTTGCTACAAATGGCATTATTTCATTCCTTTTTATGGTTGAGTAGTATTCCATTGTGTATATATAGCACATCTTCTTTATCCAGTCATCTGCCAATGGACATTCCATGTCTGGGCTATTGTAAATAGGCTGCTAAGAACATTAGGGTGCATGTGTCTTTTTGAATTAGAGTTTTCTCTCGATATATGCTCAGGAGTGGGATTGCTAAATCATATGGTAAGTCTATTTTTAGTTTTTAAGGAACCTCCATACTGTTCTCCATAGTGGCTGCATCAAATAACTTTCCCACCAACAGAGTTAGGAAGGTTCTCATTTCTCCACAGCCTCTCCAGCATTTATCATTTGTGGGCTTTTTAGTGATGGCCATTCTGACTGGTGTGAGGTGATACCTCATTGTAGTTTTGATTTGCATTTCTCTGATAATTAGCAATATCGAGCATTTTTTCACGTGCCTATTGCCCATCTGTATGTCTTCTTCAGAGAAATGTCTGTTTAGATCTTCTGCCCATTTTTTGATGAGTTGTTTGTTTTTCTGTTATTGAGCCATACAGTATCACTTATGTGGTGGAAACTTTTTAAATGACATAAATGAACTTATTTACAAAACAGAAAGACTCACAGACATAGAAAACAAGCTTATGGTTACCAAAGGGGAAAGAAGGGGAGAGATAAATTGGAAGTTTGGGATTAGCAGATACAAACTACTATATACAGAATAGATAAACAACAAGGTCCTACTGTATAGCACACAGAACTATATTCGATAACTTGTAATAACCTATAATGAAAAAGAATCTATGTATATATAACTGAGTCAGTTTGCTATACACCAGAAAACAATACAGCATTGTAACTTAACTATACTTCAATTTAATAAAAAAGCATTTGAAGCAGTGGGAATCACATGTGCCAAGGCTGTGATGCAGGGAAGAGTTTGGAGTCATTAAGGAAGGGAAAGAAAACCACTGTGACAAGAGTATGACCCAAATAAAATCAATCTTGAAAACAAACAGGAAGGAAGACAACGCATGCCAGCCTACATTCTTTCAAGTGGGTCAGACAATAACTTGCTCTTTTAGAATATTTAGCTGAAAAGATAAACCATGTTAAGAAATAATCCTAATAGGTATAAATGAAATCAGACATCATTATGCCCTGGAGAAAATGAATCTCATTTGTTTCTGCGTTTTATTCTTTCTAGGTGGGAACTTGTCAAGTGTTAATATGCATACAAACTATTAGGGAGTCTTATTATAACACTGATTCTGGCTAAGATTCTGCATTTATAACAAGCTTCCAGGTAACTCCAATGCTGCTCCATGGACCACACACATGAGACTTTATTCATATTGAGGTTGGAGGGAGGGAGAAATAAGAACTAATTCTTTGAATGTGTCTGCAAGAAGCAGATATAGGTAGCCTGATGTCCAAGAAATAACAGTGGTAGGAAATGTACACACAGCCAATACATGTGGGCCAGCCAAGTGATTCTGAGGTTTTGAATCAAAAACTTGCAAACTCTTCTGCTGAGAGATTGTAATCCAATGACTCTCCTTCCCCCAAGCAGCATTATCTACTTCTTTTTTTAATTAAAAAAAAATTTTATCATTCATTCTTTTTTTAAGTTTTTTTGTATATATATTTTTATTGAAGTATAGTCAGTTTACAATATTGTGTCAATTTCTTGTGTACAGCATAATGCTTCAGTCATACATAAGCACACATATATTCATTTTCATATTCTTTTTCACCTTAAGTTACTACAAGATAATGAATATGATTCCCTGTGCTATACAGTATAAACTTGCTGTTTATCTATTTTATATATTTTAGTTAGTATCTGCAAGTCTCAAACTCCCAATTTATCCTTTCTCACTCCCTTCCTGCCCTGGTAACCATAAGTTTGTTTTCTGTGTCTATGAGTCTGTTTCTGTTTTGCAAATAAGTTCTTTTTTTTTTTTTTTAGATTCCACATATAAGTGCTCTTTCTGGCTTACTTCACTTAGAATGACCATCTCCAGATCTATCCATGTTACTGCAAATGGCATTATTTCATTCCTTTTTATGGCTGAGTAGTATTCCATTATGTAAATATACCACAGCTTCTTTATCCAGTCATCTGTCAATGGACATTTAGGTTATTTCCATGTCTTGGCTCTTGTATATAGTGCTGCTATGAACATCAGGGTGCATGTATCTTTTCAAATTTGAGTTCCCTCAGGATATATGCCCAGGAGTGGGAATGGTGGATCATATGGTAAGTCTATTTTTAGTTTTGTGAGGAATCTCCATACTGTTTTCCATAATGACTGCACCAAACTACATTCCCACCAACAATGTAGGAGGGTTCCCTCTCCTGCACACCCTCTCCAGCATTTATCATTTGTGGACTTTTTAATGATGGCCAATCTGACTGATGTGAGGTGATACCTCACTAGATTTGATTTGCACTTCTCTGATAATTAGTTTATTGATAATTTTTTTCATGTGCCTATTGGCCATTTGTGTGTTTTCATTGGAGAATTGCGTCTTTAGGTCTTCTGCCCATTTTTGGATTGGGTTGTTTTGTTGTTGTTGCTAAGTTGTATGAGCTGTTCTTATATTCTAGAAATTAAACCATTTGTAAATATTTTCTCCCATTGTGTAGGTTGTCTTTTTGTTTTGCTTATGCTTTCCTTTGCTGTGCAAAAGTTTATAAGTTTAATTAGGTTCCATTTGTTTATTTTTGCTCTTATTTCTATTGCCTTGGTAGACTGCCCTGGGACAACATTGCTGAGATTTATGTCAGATAATGTTTTGCCTGTGTTTTCTTCCAAGAGGTGTACAGTGTCCTGTCTTATGTTTAAGTCTTTAAACCATTTTGAGTTTATTTTTGTGTATGGTATGAGGGAGTGTTCCAACTTCATTGATTTACATGCTACTGTCCAGTTTTGTAAGTGCTAGGATTAAAGAGATAATAAGCATAATCTCTACCCTTGAGATTATGGAAAATAGAGGAAAACAATCTGCATGTTTAATGTCTGCATTAAAGGCCTTATGGAGATGACAGAGTGAGCCATGTGGATACCTGGGGAAGGGCATTCAGGAAGAGGGAATTACAAGTGAGTGTACAACCTTGGCCTGTTCAAGGAATAGCCAGGCCAGCATAGTGAGAACAAAGTGAAAGAGAGGGAGAGTTATAGGAAATTAGGTCAAAGAGAGAAAAATGACCAGATCATCTCAGTCCTTATACATCACTGTAACTATTTTGTTTTCTGTTGTTACTTTTAACCTCTTTTACTGAAATATAGCATACAAAGAGAAAACTGTACAAATCCCAAGTGTCAGCTTGATAAATTATCATATGAAGAATAAACAAATCTGTGTATCCAAACACGGGTTAAGAAATAGCACGTTAACAGCAGCCTAGAATACCCGCTTTATGCTCTCTCTTAATTGCTATCCCTCCCTCCTCCTCAACGGTAGCTCTATCCCAACTTCTAAAAGAATTGATTTGTTTTGCCTTTTTTTAACTTTAAGTAAATGGAAGCATACCATTGTGTTCTATTTGTATCTGGATTTTTTTTCTTGCTCAAGATTTTGCTTGTTGAGGAACAGCCACACCCATTTTGTCTACCTATTGTCTATGGTTGCTTTTGTGATACAAAGGCAGAGTTTGAGTAGCTATGATGGATATCACATAACTAAAAGCCTAAAATACTATTTACTCTCTGTCTCTAATTTATAGGAAATGTTAACCAACCTCTAATTTACAGGATGCATATCACTGAACCAAAGAATATATGACAAAATTTTGCAGACAAAAAAAAAGATATTTGTTTGTGGTACTCACCCATGTGATTCCAAAAGGGAAGAAGGGTCAAGATGACAAATAACAGCCTGTTAAAGTGCTGATGGGAAAGATGTAGTACAGAGGGGGACTTGATGATTGTGGTGTTCATGTGATGGGCATGCACATGACATTTCAAGACAGAGAGAAGTGTGAGCTTACCCGGGAGCCGAGCATCACACTTTCAAGAGACATTTCCTCCCCTACTTAGATCCTCTCCTGAGAACTAAGAGCTCTTGAGAAGGCTGAGGTTGTGGCAATGGTTATTCATTGATTCACTCAAACACTCCAGATCCTACTTTATGTCAGGCACAGTGCTGACAAAAAGTAAACAGAGGACTACAAAATGGTTTGATAAATGCTAGGAATTTGGCAAATGATGCTAAGGAAGCATCTTCTTTAAGAATGATTATAACCATTTTACCTTTTTTTGCTCAAACATGAATGGTTCTGAGATAAGCTCATGAGAGTATGGCCATTGTATGCTACTTTGAAGTTACAGGCGTCACTTTTATACTTATCAGTTTTTATCTTCTCAACTGCTAGACTATAATCTTTCTGAGAGCAGAAAAGATATCTTCTGGTGTCATGAAAAGAGCAAAAAATAGTTACAGTCAAAGTGGTTGGGTCTGAATCCTGACTCTGTTATTCTTTAACTGTGTAACCCTGGGAAAATTAACCTCTCGGTGCCTCAGTTCCTTGTCTATAAATGGCAATAATAATATTCATCCTACCTACCTCACTGAATTGTTGTTGGCATCAGATGAAACAATGTATAAGAAGAACTATAAATATCTATTTTTCGTTCTCTGTCTCACAAGCCTACTATGTTGAACACAGTAAGTATTTAGTAAATGTCGGGCTTTAATTATATTTCATCAACAGAGACTTGTGGAATTTGGAGTCTGCAACAGGGAGTTGATGCGGTCTTCCCTCTCCATCTCATGCCCAGATAACTCAGAGGCTGGGGCCAGATAGTGTGGCCATGACCCAGGAGTGACCAGCCAGTGTGGGAGGGTAGACTGGCCAGGATCATCTGGACCAACTACTCATTAACCAAAAATGCCAGATATTTTGTTGAGAATGGAGCCTCCTTGATTGCCCATTTCAACATTTCTCCTAATCCTTTCCCTCTTCATCACATCTCTGAGCTTCTGTACCAGAGAGCTCCAACAGACTTGACAAAGTAAGGAGAAAGGGTGCGGGGATCAGGGGGAGTGTGGGGAAAGTTATAGCAGTCTCCTTTCTGTGTTCACAGGGAACACAGTTTCACAAACCAGCTCAAGCCCATTGATTGTAAACCGGGCTCTGGGGGAGTCGGTCACTTTTCCCCTGAAGTTTTCTGCAGAAGAGAATGTCACATCCATCACCTGGCTTCACAATGGAATATCTATCACCTTCATACAGTTAAATGAAAAACAAAGTCCACTAAAATACGTGACTGATCCACAACGGAAAAATCGATTGACTGTCACCGATTCCTACTCCTTGCAGCTCAGCAATCTGACAATGGCAGACGCAGGATTTTACAAGGCCCAGAAAACCACAGTGAGCTCTTCAGTGTTGTCCACTTACGATCTGAGGATCTTCAGTGAGTCAAACTTGGGGTTTAATTATGTATGGACTGAAAAACATTACATGTTTCAATTCAGTGTGACTGCAAGTGTGCACTACAGTCTAGTGCTTAAAAGCATGGCATTTGGAGACAGACTGAGGTCCAGCAGTAGAACAATTCAGTGGCATTGCATGACAGTGACAGATCTGAGATTAGAACCTACATCTTGTCACTCCTAGACCTCATACCAGACTCCATCACACTTGTTGAGACAATTTTCTTCTGCCAATATTTAAAGGACCAAGCACTACTTCTTCTGCAACAATCACACTCCTGAGGCTCAATGCCAAAGATTTCTCAATGCCTTTTGGAGTACCTCTCCTTCAAAGGCTCATACACAAACAGACGTGTAAGCTACACCAACATGTTTTACAATAGTGCAAAGGAATGTTAAGATATAAACTATATAGGTCTTTTTTTTAAAAACATTGACCAGTTATTCTGTACGTTCCAGGCTAGGGATAGCAAAGATTTGATCTTACAGGCCAATATCAATTAATTGGGAGTAAATGCCTAGGGCTCAATGTTAAGAAATATGTTAGAGCCATGTTAATCTTTTTCACTGAGTCAACAATATTTGTTAACCATAGGCAATGGTGAGACACTGTTTTAGGCACTTGAAATACATCAGTGAGCAGAACAGACAAAGATCCCCGCCCTCATGGAGCTGACATTCTAGGTAGGGAATACAGGGGAGATAGTAAACAATACACAATATATAAACAAATGACACAGTATGTAAGTAAGCCAAAAGTAATATGGAGAAAAGAGATGAGAACAGCTTAAGGTGCATCAGGAGTGCCAGAGAGCAGAGGTCAATTTTAAATGGAGTGATCATAACAGGGCCTCATTGAGAAGATGACATTTGAGTCAAGACCTGTTGTAGGTGAGTGAGCCAGGCAGCTATCTGGATGCAGAGCCATCTGGCAGAGGCACTCCCCTGCATCTGGCAGGCTCAAGGAACATCAGGGGAGTCAAACAGCAAGAAGCAGAGTGAGGGGGAGAGTAACAGGAAGTGAGGTCATTCAGGAAGTAGGGGGCCTCATCGTATAAGGCTCTGAGAGCCATCACAGGGATCTCAGCCTCTACTCTTAGTGAACAGAGAACTATCAGAGGGTTTTGTAGAGAATTAATATGGTTTGACTTACTTGTTTAAAGGATCTCTTTGGCTGCTCTGTTGAGATTAGACTGCAAGGGACAAGGGTGGAAGCCACTGGACCCATTAGGAAGACATTACAACAATCCAAGCAAGAGATAATGCTGGCTTGAACCAGAGTGGTAGCAGTGGAGATAGTGAGAAGTGGTTGGATTCTGGATATATTTTGAAGGTAAAGCCACCAAGACTTCCTCATGTGGGACAATGAGATGAAAAGATGAGTCAGAGATGACTCTGGGGCTTTTGGCTTGGGCGACTGGATGGATGCAGTTGTCCTCAACTAAGATGGGGAAAGCTGCAGACTGAGACGTTTTGGGGGAGAAAAAACAGGAGTCCTTTTGAACATGTTGAATTGGAGAAAAACATTATATCCTGGTGGAAATGTCAAGTAAGTAACTATATATACCTCAAGTGGAGAAATGTATCAAGACAGATTTGTGAGGTCAGCAATGGACACTGGTTAAAGGAGATGTAATATTCATGCCAAATTTGCCATTGCTATGCTAGGCACTCTCTCACTCAATTCTCATAATTGCCCAAGAAGTAGGTATTATTGCTCAGTTTTACAGATGAGGAGAGTGAGGCATGAAGAGATTAAAATTTGTCCATGGTCATGTAGCCAGTAAATGACAAAGCCATGATTCTAACCTAGATCTTCCTAACTTCGTATCCAACACTCTTGCCGCTACATGAAACTTCTGTTCTAGCAAGGTACGTTTCGCCACCTCTACTCAGTTTGCTAAGCTTAAAGCATTGCTCAGTCTCTTCTAATCAGACAGTTGGAGTCATTCTGCTCTTCACTGGGTCATCTTTATTTCAGCCCACAGGCCAAGTCTAGGTCAGTGGGCTTTTCTGTACTGCTTCCATGTCCCCATTGATTCACAGCTACTGTCATCTTACTAGGTCTCTGCTCTCAGAAATTTCTCCATCATATGTATTCTCAAATGCCCAAATATAGTGCATTTCTTTGTTCCCCAGAATTGCTTGCTTGCTCTCTCAGTTTCTTCACATCTCCCTTCCCTAATTCTTTAGTTCTCAACATTTCCCTTTCTGACTTGCTGGCATTCTGCATCAAGGTCTCCTTGTCATCATTTGAGCCAGCATCAGACGCAAGGAGAGCCAATATTGTCACAGATTTTGGGGAAATATGGTTCCCCAAGGAAGGTAAGCTTCTATTTTCCACTCCAGGTAGGGAAGTCTGACGATGAAGGAAACAGGGCTCTTGTGCCTGGTCTTCTGGTTTCTGACCTGGCTAAGGGAAGACTGGCCCTTAGCTTAGTCTCCAAATTACCTTTATACAAAGGACAGTGAACAAGGGCTAGAAAGGACCCCAGGGATAAACTGGAGCTCAGACAACTAAAGTGGTCAGCCCCAAATCACTCAACTAGTCGGTGGCAACCCCAGTCTTTGCCTTCCCACTTTTCCCACGGGCTACTCTGTCACGTACTGATGGTCATCATCATCTGGTCACCCCAGACCTCATTCCCATCAATTAGGAAGAACAAGCAGAGTTCTTTACAGAGTATACAGCAGTATCAGGTGGAATGCAGAACATTGAGGTGAGGGATATTTTTCACAGAGGGCTGAGCCAAGCCATTTGTCCTTAATCCAGGCCTTTTTTTCCTGCATACAGGACGACTAAGGAACTTACAAGTTGTCACTCACATTGAAAGACCTAGCAATGTGACCTGTGAGATCCACCTGACTTGCTCTGTGGAGAATCCAAATGATGTCATATTCAGGTGGCAGATCTCAGGAAAAACACTTCTGAGGGAAGCAAACCTCACTATCTCCTGGGACCCCAAAAATGACAGTGAAGAGACCTACACTTGCATAGCTGAGAATCCTGTCAGCAATTCATCCTTCTCTGTCCCTGTGCAGAGTCTCTGCAAAGGTAATAGTCTGAACAGGTCTCTCTGAGAGCCTTGAGCAGCCGTGGGGTACAGAGTGTCCCTCATGCCCTACAGGATTCCCAAAACAGTGGCCCAGTGGGAGGCAGCCAAGAGATGCTGGGAGAGGACAGATGCATTCCAGAGCTCTGTGCTTCTCACTTCTCCCTACAAGTCTATCCTACTCCCCTCCCCCTCCATCAACCCTTTCTCCAGCCCACTCAAAGCCCAAGAAGAGCAAAGTCCTTGGAAAGGCAGGATTGCTTCCTCCCCCAGCTCTACCAGGCTGCACCCTGCCCTGTCTGCCATATGGGACTCCCACTCCCAGAAAGCCTGCCCAGATCCCCCTGTGTCTCTGGGTATCGATGAACCCACCTGGCACCTAAACGTGGCCTCGAAGACTTGGCACAGTACAGGTTCTAAAAAAACATTCTGGGCCTCACTCAATGTGTCTCAAGTGCAATTTCCTTCTTTTTTTTCTTTTCAGATGTTATTAATGAAGAAAGTGAACACATGGATATCAAATGGATTATAATTGTGTTTTCTTTGATATGTATAGTCGTCATAGTCATCTTTGTGTGGCTGCTTGTTCGGAAGGGAAGATTAACAGGTTTCCTTTCTTCCTACTTGTCTCTCCTCCAAGGTTCCAGAAACTCAGAGTCTCTCCTGTGGGAGACAGATAAAGGGAGGAGGGACTGGCTCAGCTAGTTCACTGGGACAACACTCAGGTTGTGAATACTCATGTGCTAATCTCCTAAGGAAGGTGTCCTACTGGAAAATGCAGGACCCAGCCTCAGGTCCTGCCTGCCCTTCCCTTTCGGGTTCCCTTCCACCACACGCTCTAGAGAGAGACCCATGGGAGTAGGGGGTGGAACGCCTCTCTCATTACAGTCACAAATTTCAATTTCACTGATTTTATTTTTCAGGTTTCTTCCATTTGTCTACTCGGCAAACACAGAGTCCTGGTGAGTTTCCAGACTCTGAACTCCCAATCCTAAAACAGATGGGAAGAGCCAAATGGAAGAGGAAGGGGGCCAGTCAGAGGGCTGGATAATGAGAGAGAAGGGAGTCGGAATGTCATTACTCAGATGGACCAGATGGTGCAAACGAGATGACCTGAAACTGTGCATGTTTGTCCCTTGTGGGACCTACAAGGTCCCTTACAAGAATGCAAACAAGTCACTCATGCAATTTCTTGGAGTGGGCTTAGGGTCATTCCCCACCCTGCTGGTGGAGAGACTAAGTATCAGTGACAGGGCTCATGGCCTGCCCATAGTCAACAGCAGGTGCAGTGTATGACAGGAGCAGAGCATCAGAGTCCCAAAGAGAAACCACATGACCCCATCACTCTGTTCAGCCAGGGCTTGGACATTGAGTAGACAAAGTCAAAGGAGAGAGTATGATACAGAGATAGGAACACGGGCTCTGGACTCAGATTGGCTTTGAGTCTCATCTCATGGGTGAGAGATACATGACTTCACGTACAGAGGACATGGCATGAGGTTTGGAATCAGCAGGCATGCATTTAAATTCCTGTGCCATCACTTCTACGTGCATTTGGTCCACGTCAGTAAAACCTTCTGAGCCTCCAGTTCCTTATTTCTAATATAATCAAACCCACTCCGAGGAGCTCTGAGAAGTTTAACAGTATTATACATGTGAAACAGCCTGGGTCCATTATCCCCGCCAGTGAGGTTCTCTAGCAAGTGTGTAGGCACCACTGTTTGGTCCCAGAAGCTTCCCTTCCTGTGAATCTAGAGAGAGACTCTGAAGCTGGGGTACCTCAAGACCATGTCACCCCCAAGAGGTGAGGTCAGAAATAGATCACATGGCTGAGCAGGTTCTGGTTCAACCTAGAACTCTAAAGACTGTCAAAAATGAATGAACCCTAAGGAAGGGCAATGCTTTGAACAACTGCCTCCCTGGAGCCAGAAAGTGACCTGATGTAGGCAAGGTCCTGGGAGAACAGACCAGAGTCCTTCATTCAGCCACTGATTGTGCCTTCCTGTGTTAATATAGCAGAGACCAGGAGGAACTTAGAGTATGCTTCTTTCTCTTCAGGGAACACTGTGTATGCCCAGGTCACCCCTGCAAACAGGGTGAGTACTTTCAACTTTATACTCCATCATAGTCACTATTTTTATAGCCATTATTCAAGAACTTGTCACCACAATCATCTGACTGGTTCAAATGACGAACACCATTGAGAGGAGGCTAAGGCAGCACCAGGAGCTGCAGAGTTATGTGCAGGAACTTTCTAGCCCCCACTGCTCTCACACCAGCGGAATGCTTACTTATACCCTGCTTTACAGTGCCTCATCTAACTGCTTAATGCATCAGTAAGCCTTGTCCCTTCAGCTTAATTACAAGCTGCCTGGAAGTGAAAATTATGTCTTCCTCTTTCTTCCCCTGTGTCTTAGCACGATGCTCAGTAAATACTTGCTGGATGAATCAGAGCTTAATTAAGTTTGAGAGTTCCCAAAGGAGATAATTCTGTAGTAGGGGGTGTCTCATCCTGGAGGTAGGGGAAATAGGGGCGCTCAGAAGAGTCTTTTCAGAGGGAAAGAGAAACAAAAATTTGCAATCCCTCAATAGTAGCAGACACTAAAGGCACAAGCAGCCCACAAACATCCCCTCCCCTCTAGCACGTAACAGGATGGCCTTGGTCAGGCATCAGGAACTCCTTGCCATGCATCAGTAACTCCCCATCAACCCAAAAATAAAGCACCTGCAAGTGATAGATTTCTAAATAACACCACACATCCTGGGAGGCCAGTTGTCCGTGTCTTCTGAAAAATAAGCCAAGAGAGCCTAGCATTCTTCGACTGATGGAATCAATGGTCTAGCTAGAAATCTTGGATTCCGTGAGCAGATCTCCCCTCACAAAGCCCCTCATGGGTATTTGCAAAGTAGGCTTCTTGAAGATAGCAAACAAAAAGAGGTGCTCTCACTTTTTCAGATATTTCAACTGCTTTCTCAATTTCCTCTTGAAAACAAGGTGAATCATTCTCAACAAACCAAGAAACTCATCTCCAGCAAATCTGTTAACTTTTTCTTTAGCAAAGCATTGTGACATTTTCAATAAATTAAGGAATATTTAGGTTATTATCAAATCCTCTGAAACTTTCAAGTAAAAACTATGAACATGGGGACTTCTTTTATGGCTGGAATTTGTATTTCACACAGGGCCATTATTAAGACCAAATGTTTCTATTCTACCAGTTCCCCAAGTTTGAGTAGACTCCAATGATGTGATGACCAGGCAATTAGAATCACAGGGGCAAAACAGAGCCGGTGATACCTCCTGTTACAGTTAGTAAAGACATAATACAATAACTATCTGGTGTGCAAGTTAGTTCTTGAAACTTGGAGGAGGCAGAGTAGGGTAGGATGCAGGGCAAGAGTGCTTTCTTTCCTTCACGTCACCTGCCAACAAGGCCACCCTTCCATCTCGCTCTGGTTCTCAAGCCCACCCCCTGGTTTGCTGGGGTGTTGTACTTCTGTCTGGGGCTCAGGAAAGGTGACTAATCCTTCACAGGTTTGAGAGCTGGTGATGCTTGGTTTCCAGTTACTCTCGCTAAGCACTCCCTAGCCTTCCTCCTGAAGAATTTTGACATAATTTCTCCTTCGTCACACTGCCTTTCCCAAGAATATATCTCTGCATAAGTACGTGTTCTCACTGTCTGTGTGAGCCAGAGCGGTATGATTATGTTTTACAGGGAACAGAAATCCGAACACCTTTGAAAAATAGCGATTCCCCCACAATTTACTCTAAAGTTCATCAACACAAAGAGGTAAGCCCATGATTGCCCCCTATTCTTAGATTCTTACCTCTCTCCTCAGACCTACGACTTTGCAAACATAATAAAAGTAAAGAAGCCATTTTACAGATGCACAAATCCCATGAGGATACAGAAAATCTCAGGACATCCCCAAAACATATCCAAGAAGCTCTCTTGTATTAGGATCATTACACAAAACTGAGTGTTTAATCTACTTGTTTTTTAATTTAAATCCTGCCTTATCCTATCAATATCCCTATCTGCCTATTAGCACTCTCTGTACCTCCTCTGCAGCCAAAAGAGGTTCTGGTCCCTACTGACCTACTTTATTTTTCTCTTTTTCCTGTTACAGGAAGCCCATTTACTCCATGTAAACCACCCTTCACCATGTCATATAAGTTGCTGAAAGACCTCAAAAGAATTCAGGAATGATACTTCTTCTCCTGATCCTATGAGAGAACAGAGCTTAGTTTCTGCCTGGCAACAGAATTTGAATATCTAGGATTATCACTTCCAGTCCTTCAGACTTGAACCTGCTTACCTTGGTCAACCATCCAAGGAATAACATCATTTCCAGCATATGATGCAAAGAGCATTTTCTAATCTGCTCCAGGCCAGACAGTACATCAGGTAACATGCATGGATGGTGAATTTTCCTTTGGTAACTGAGCAAATGGAGTCATGGTTGGCAGAAGATTATAGTTCAGAAGACAACCACTTCTCTCCTTTTAGAAAGCAGAAGGATTTTGACTCACTGGGAGAGAGTACAGTCTGGTGGTTACATGTGTTGCCTCTGGAGTTGAACAGACCCGTGCTCAAATCCTGATACATCATTTACCAGATATACCTCCTGGGACATATTACCTAACCTCTTGGAGTTTTGGTCTTCTAGACCGAAAAAGGAGGATAGCAGTACATCAGCCCTTTTACTCAAACCAGGAACCTGAGTTATCCTTGGCTTCAACTTTTCTATCACCAGGACCTTTGGACTCTACCTCCAAATAGTGGACGTATCTACTCTTCTCCAAATCTTCAACCACCACTCTATATACAACCATTATCATCTCAACGTGGAATACTACAATAAACTCCAAGCAACTCTCCCCAACTTTTGCTCTTGGCTCCCTCCAATCCATTCTACATGACACAGCCAAAGTAATGTTTTTAATATAAGTCAGATCCTTCACTACTCTGCTTAAAATCCAGCAAGACTTCTCAATGTACTTAGGATAAAACTTGAGTCTACATGGCTTTGGATAGCACGGGATTATCAGATACCAGCTACTATATACAAAATAGTAAACAGCTAGGTCCTACTGTATAGCACAGGAACTATATTCAATAGCTTGTAATAATCTATATTGAAATGTGTATAACTGAATGACTTTGCTGTACACCGGAAACTAAAACATTATAAATCAACTACACTTTGATTAAAAAATGAAAAAAGAAAAAAAAAGTCTACCCTCTTAAATTTTTAAGTAGAAAATACAATATTGTTAACTATAGGCACTATGCTAGGCAGTAAATCTCTGGGACTTGCTCCTCTTGTGTAACTGAAACTCTGAAACTCTATCCTTTGACCTGCACCTTCCCTATTCTACCTTCCCTGTTCCAGCTCCTTCTATCCCCTGGTAACCACCATTCTACTCTCTGCTTCTATAAGTTTAATTCTTTTAGATTCCTCATGTAAATAGGATTATGTAGTATTTGTTCTATGTCTGGATTATTTCACTTAGCATAGTGAAATAATCCAGGTTCATCCATGAATTTCATATCCTTTTGATATACACTCAGAAGTAGAATTGCTGGATCATACAGTTGTTTTTTTTTTTTTGGTTTTTTTTTTTTTTTTTTTTTTCAGGAAACTCCGTACTGTTTTCCACTGTAGCTGCACCAATTTACATTCCAACAGTGTACAAGGGTTCTCCTTTCTCCACATTCTCACCAACGCTTATCTTTTGATGTTTTTAGTAATAGCCATCCTAAAAGGTGAGAGATGATGTCTCGCTGTGGTTTTGACTTGCATTTCCTTGACAATTAGTGATGTTGAGCACCCTTTCATTTCCTGTTATCATTTGCATAGAATATCTTTTTCCATCCCTTTACTGTCAGCCTATGTCTGTCCTTAAACCTAAAGTGAGGCTCTTGTAGAAAGGATATAGTTGGATCTTACTATTTTATCCGTTCAAGCACTCTAAGGCTTTTGATTGGGAAGTTTAATCCATTTGCATTTAAATTGATAAGTAATTATTGATATGTAAGTTCTTACTACAGCCATTTGTTAAATTTTTTCTATTTTCTATCTATTTCCTATTTTGTAGTTCTTTTGCTCTCTTCCTCTGTGATTTGATGAGTTTTTGTACTGATATCATTTTATTTCTTTCTCTTTTTCTTTTGTGTATCTTCTTTAGGTATTTTCTTTGTGGTTTCCCTGAGGCTTACACAAAATATCTTTAACAGTCTATTTTAAGCTGATCATAGTTTAACTTTAGTTGCATACAAAAGCTTTTCATTTTTCTTTCTCATCCTTTATGCTATTGATGTCATAATTCACATTTTTTAAATTGTGTATCCATTAACAGACTGTTGTTAATAGTCATTTTAATATCTTAATCTTTTAACTTTTATAGTAGAGTTAAAAGTGATTTATGCACCACCATTACAATATTACATTATTCTCCAGTTGTCTATCTACAGACAACTTCAATCTATCTTTCTCAACTTACAATGCGGTAATGTTCCCAAAAAACCCCAATGTAAGTTGAATATATTATAAGCAGAAAATGCATTTAATACACTTAATCTACCAAACATCATAGCTTAGCCTAGTCTACCTTAAATATGTTCAGAACACATTTATTAGCCTACAGTTGGGCAAAATCATCTAACATAAAGCTCATTTTTTAATAAAGTGTTGACTATCTGATGTAAGTTATTGAATTCTGTACTGAAAGTCAAAAAAGAATGGTTATATACATGCAGAATGGTTGTAAGTGTATCAGCTGTTTACCCTCATGATCATGTGACTGACTAGGGGCTGCAGCTGCCCAGTATTACAAGAGTAGAATACCACTTATCATTAGCCCGGGAAAGATCAAACTTCAAAATTCAAAGTATGGTTTCTACTGAATGTGTATCACTTTCACAAAAGAGTTTAAAAAAAATTAAGTTAAACCATCGTAAGTCAGTGACTGTCTGTGTTTACCTTTGCCAATGAGATTTATACCTTCCTATGTCTTGGTGTTGCTGTTCAGCATCCTGTAAGTTCAACATGAAGGCAGGTCCAGTGATGATGAACTCCCTCAATTTTTGTTTGTCTGGGAAAGTATTTATCTCTCCTTCATTTTTAAAGGACAGTTTTGCCAGGTATAATAATCTTGTTGGCAACTGTCTTTTGTCAGCACTTTAAATATATCATCCCACTCCCTCCTGGCCTGCAAGGTTACTTGGTTACTTTTAAGAAACCCACGACAGTTTTATGGGGAGTTCCTTTTTTTTTTTTTTTTTTGTATTTGACAAGTCACTTCTCTCTTGCTGCTTTCAAAATTCTCTCTTTGACTTTCAACAATTTAATTATAATGTGTCTTGGTGTAAGACCTTTTTAGGGGCAACTTATTTGGGATCCTTTAGGTTTCATGAATCTGGATATCCATTTCTTTCCCCAGGTTTGGGAATATTTCTATATTAAAATAATAACTTTTTACCATAATGAAAATTTGTTTTGGAATTTGTGGGGGGTTTTTTGCTTAAGAATATTTCTTAAACAGCTTTCCAACTTCAAAATATGTAGCTCTGCTGCATTATTTTTGCTTTTGATTAAATTTGATCAATTTTATCTATAAATAGCTAAAATTCAAATAATACTTTAAAATGCATATAACAACTAACTACAGTCTCCTATTTTATATTCCCCTCTCCGATACTTCCCCTTCTCCACACATCACACAAAAAACACATTACATATTGACTTCTTATTTGTTTAGAGATTCATCCTTTACCCCACCCCATCCTCTTAATATAAAGTCATCTCAATTTTGGTTAAGTATTTATTCAAATGCTTTAATCATTATGACCATGTAAAATACTATTGGTTACTGAGCCAAGAAGAAATAATGATTTCATTTACCTTCTTGTATAGTTTTCAGTTTTTCTTGGAGTTAATTGCCTTATTTTCCCCTTTGCTTTGTTTTCATTGAACATCCGACTATCTACCCACACCCTCCACTAGCTCTGCAAAAAGTGATTTCAATATAATTTTCCACCCAGTCAAGTCTGCTACATAATTTATCAGCTTCATGTTCTTCTAGAGACATGATTTGTGGAACAACTGACTTCATATTCCATCCTAAGGTGGTATTTTCTATGCTGATGCACAGCAATTGTTTTGGGACTTCCTTTGTCATCACCTTAGAGAACTATTTTACCTATATCCACTGTGAGATACTCTAACTTTTGTATCCCATGATTTCCTCTATATATCTCTGGATTGTTTAAATAGTTATAGTAATAGTGTATTACTTTGTGATTTTAAGCCAATTAAAATCTTCTAAAATGTTAAATGATTTTTTAAATAAGTACAAACTTTTAAACAGCCCAGGACTTTTGGAGACAGCCCCAGTGCTAGAGACTATGTAGTGAAGACCAGCTCTCAAGACCTCAAGATTCAATGGAAGGGATGGAAGAGTTAGAGTAGGGAAGACCTGAAATAATGGCTGCAAACAATAGATGAGCAGAATGAAATTCACCAAAGTTAAATTAATCTCAAATACTGACTATTAATTACATTATCAGTCAGTGAAACAGGACAGGGCTGATAAATTTGATCAGGAGAAAGAAAGACTTCCAGGAATAAAGTCAAAAGGCATCAAAGAAAAGAGAAGAGAGTTACTGCCATATCCATGCAAGCTGGCCTGAAGTTTGAGAGGAACCTCTTTGAGTAAGTAAGAGAGTACCTTCCTTATCAAGGTAAGCAAGACAAAAATAAGACTTTCAAGGTCTTTCAGAGGGGAAGAAGGAATAATCTGGAAGTCAGCACAGGTAAAGAAATGTTTTCAACATCTAGGATGCCCAAAATCAGCAAGAAAAAGAGATCATGGTGTGGAAGGGACTGCTAACCCATCAAGGGCAGGAAACCTACCAGAATCCACCTCGAGTCTGAAAAGCACTGGGGAGGATCACAACTAAAACAGTAACTAGGAATGTGTCTATGAATATCTAAGTGGTGAGTGAGAAAAAAGTTTATAAGAAAAACTAAGCTTACATTTCACAATAGACCTGGTAATAAAATAGAGACATCTGGATTCTTATATTTCCTTGAAGCTTTTAAACTTCCTCCATATTTATTATCAATGACACTCTCTTCCCTTGGCTTCTGTGACAATGCATTCCTCTAGTTTTCCTCCTTCCTTACCAGTTGCTTCTCAGTCTCCTTCTGAACCTCCTTCTCCTCTGTAGGACCAGTAGGACTGGAGCTAAGGCTAAGACATGGGCCCCTTTCACTTTTCCATCTACGTGTTGTTCTCATATGATGTCAACCATTCTCATTGCCTTAATACCATTTATATGCTAATGGTTCCCAAGTTTTTATTTTTAGCCCTGGCATCCTGGTTTACCTCACAAATCCCTATTTGGAATCTCCCCTTGTAAGTCTAATACACATATCAAACTTAAGATGTCAAAAAGAATTAAAAAAAAGAAAAAAAGAAAGAAAACTCTGAATTTCCCTCTCCTAGTCTTTTCTTCTACTGCTCTTTCTCATAAGAGTAAATAGTACCACTGTTAAAGGACACTTGCAATCAGATCTCCTTTCTAGGCCTGAAGACCACCCGACACTCACCATATAATTAATCATTGTTTTCCCTTTCTTGTGGGAAACAAAAGGAATTAACCAACAGTAAATAATCTATTATTCTGTAGGTAAACACAGTAAGACCTGGATGCTCCAGTCCCAAGAGACAAATAATGCATTTTGAATTTACAAAATTTCTACAAAACAAACAAACAAACAAAAAACCCCAAAAACCTTTCTTTGTCCAGAAGGTAAGCTTGTTCTTTAATGTTTTCATTGTAGAATGGAGGAAATTGCATTATCATTAAACTTCTTTGACTGAGGTAAGGTTGAGATTGGCTGTCTGGGAAGGTAATAAAAGGGAAGAAAAATCCTTTCCCCTTCACACCAGCTGGCAGTCCCAAACCTTTGGCATGGCCTCTGAGACCCCTACTACATCACCGCTCCTTATTTCACAACATCCCAGCCACACTGGTCTTTATTCAGTTCCTAGAATTATCTAAATTCCCTTTCCTGCTTTTGTGCTTTTACACATTCAGTTCCCTCTGCAATACCTTATACACACACACACACACACACACAGAGAGGCAGGCTAGCTAATTCCTTTCTAGTCTTCAGGACTCAGCTTCTACATCATTCCTCTAGAGAAGCCTTCTCTGACATATTCACCCTCACCTTCAGTTAAGTCAGCTATCCCTGTTACATGGTCTCCTAGCTCCCTGTATTTCTCCATTTATAAAAATTGTGATTTTATAAGCATTTATGTGGTTTTATGTTTGATATATTTATATATCTAGATATATATCTCCACTGGACTTGAAATTCCGAGAAGATAATGACTATGTCCCCAGAACCTCACAAGGTACTTAGTCCATCAAAGTAGACCTTCAGTAAATACTTGTTGAATAAATGAACTAACAATAGATAGAAAGTAAATTTGGTTGAGAGGGTGGAGAAGTGAATTTAAAGACTAGAGAAAGGACCAAGGTACAGAATGGATGACATTAAAATTGTTAAATACAACAAATGTTGGTGAATGCTGGCAACACCAGAGGGGGCTCCTTCTAAACAACAAGTCAGTTCTTCAATGGAGTCACACCAAGAAGACAAACCCCAAACTTTCTCATCACAATGGCCTGATCGGCCTCTGAAATCTCAAATTTACAATTACCTCTATTCCTCTTCCTTACACTTCCCCTACACTCACTGGTGTTTCCACCCTACTTCATGCATTTTAAGTCCTCCAGAGCCTTAGTCCCTATCTAAATATCTTTCATTCCCTGTCCACAGATCAACAAAGTCACTATTAATACTCTATGTGCCCTCTTCCTTAGCTTTTCACTTTGCTGGGCCAATATCCAGTCCAAAGGATTCTCTGTCTCCCATCCTGACTTCCCAATGACTACACTCAACCTGCAAAGTCCATTAGAGAAAAATTAATGAACCATGCAGCACACCACAGATCCATTCAATTTACCTTTGGGTCTTTTCTCCATTCAGTGATACTTTTACCCTTCAGCTACTCCAAACTCCCATTCTTCACATATTCTCAATGATACCCCCAATATCAACTATCTAGTGGTTCTTCACCCCCTAGTTGCTCTTTAGAACCACCTAAGGGGCTTTTAAAGCTACCATTGCCAAGAAATATTGATTTAATTGGTCAAAGCTGGCACTCCAGCAGCAGTATTTTTTTAACTTTCAGGTGATTCCAGTCTACTTAACAGGAGGAACATTCATTTTGGTATGTAGATTACATGGGGTGGTCTTCAAGAAGAAATAAACTTTCTCAGTGAGTATTTTAAGAGAAAACTGATGACATCCTTGTGGATTTGAGAAACTAAACTGCATTGAAAAAGCTCCAATCTTTCCCCTGCTTCTATCTATAGGGTATTGCCCATCCCTCTACTTCCCTCAGAGCCAACAGACAAGGATGCAGGAGAAACTAGTCCAAGTTCAGTAAGAGCCTGAGGAAAGGGGGACCAGGACACCAAGATGGAAGTGCTGTAGGGGTGGGGAGTGATCAGTAATGAAGAATAAGGAAAGTATTCCTTTGGCGTACTTACTTAAGTTCTAAACCAGAAATCACAAATTGGCAGCTGGAGATCAGGATCCTCTCTATAAATGTGTGGCCCCCACAGTGCTTTTTTTTTTTTAATTAGTAACATGAGAAATTGGACCAGTTCACCTAGAGATCCTGATTTTCTGTTTTTTCTTTAAAAAGAAAAATGTTTTTCAGATATCTGACCACACTGGGACCACATTCCTACAGGGCAACAATTATCTGGTGCTGAGCAGCATTTGTCCTATTTTAAATAGGGATTGCACTCTACACTTCACCCCTGGACTGCCCTGCCTACTTCATTTATTTATTAAATCTGCCTGACACCTATAAGTGTTTAAGTTTCCAACTGATAGCCTCACCTCATGCTGGTCAAAGATGCAAATTAGCTAGACCCAAAATTACAATGTGAAATATAAACTATACAAACTAGACTTCCATGAGACTGGGGCAATGCCTTTGTGTTTTCTTCATCAGCTTTTTGTTATATAGATATAGGTTTGAAGGAGTCAAAGAGTTTATTAGTGCTGACAAATTTAGAGTTTAACCAGTGCTGACAATTCAGAAACAGAATTCATTCTAGAGAAAAAGAATTCACAGGAATTTGTGATTTGTTCACATTTGGAAGATGAGGAAGAGGAATTTTGACTATGATGAGTCAAATATATCTTAGTGATTGACTAAAATTCAAAAATGAAGAGACGGGAAGTTTGGTGAAGAAAATAATTAATTCAGTCTTGAATGAATTTAAGCTGTCTGAAGCACATCTAAATGCTATTCAGTGGACAGTCAGAGGAACAGGACTAGAGCAAGGGAGCATAATTGGGGCTGGAGCCACAGATTGGAGTGCCCCATGCATTTGGGTGGCAGCTAAATCCAAAAGGTTGGTAAGATCACCCAGAGAGTGTATGTACAGTGAGAAGAGAAAAGGACATCTAGGGAGCCTTGGATAACACCACTGAGAAGGGGAATGAATCCAAGAGATGACAACAGAAGGAGTTGTCAGAGAAGTAGGAGAACCAACAGATTCAGGGTCACACAATTTCAAGAAAAGAGAAGTTCAAGAAAGTGGAAGTGATGACAAATTCTTCAGAAAACTTAAAATTTTTGGTAAGTAGGAGGTCACATGTGACCAAAAGATGAGCAATTTTAGCTTTGAGTCGATGTTATAAGGCTGTAACACCACTACTTCTGTTATAGTCATCTGCTATCCTCAGGTCACTGCCCCCCTCCATTCCCTAAAGAGTTTAACTCCTGCCTGACTCTTACATTCTTCAACATTACTACTTCCATAAATCTGTTCATGTAGATGGTCCTTCCATTTGCTTTTCACATCCTTGACTTCTTCTCTTCCAATGATCTTGTCCTTCACCCCTTTTACTTCTTTAGCCTTCAGTTGCACCATCCTACTATTCTCCTCTGTCTTTTCTAGCTCCTCCTTGCCTCTACTTGGCTTGGCTTCTCGTATGATTCTTGTCCCATAAATAGACATATTTCCCTAGATTCTACTGACTGGAGACCTCCTGTAGTCATACCCTTTAGTACCAACGGATATAATCCTTCCATAATTTAATTCCAAGCATCCCATCTCTCTAATTACTACCTTCTGTCTTCTCATTTCTCTCTCTTTTACCCCAACTCCAGCAATCCTCTAACTGCCATCCCCTGATCAAAATTCCATGTTCAGTTATCATCATCACTCCTTCCCATATACCCTCAACTTCCTTATTCTATTTTGGGTTGAACTAGCTTGACCGAAAAATAAATAAATAAATAAATAAATAAATAAATAAATAAATAAATAAATAAATAAATAAATAAATAAATAAATAAAAGTCAATACTGATTAAATCCAACTCTTGGGCTCTTTCTTGTTTGAATTTGCATAACTAAAGGTAGCTAGAGAAAAGCATACCATGCTATGATTAGTCTCACTTTTTTTTTTTTTTTCTCATTTTCCTTATTGAGAAAAGTAGAAACAATCTGAAGGATATTTCCATTTGCTGCCACTGTAACATCTATCTACTTACCTGAATCTGTATCCTACTCTATCTTCTCTCCAGTTACTATGGATGAATTTACCTGTGTCAGGCAAGGGACAGTCCTTCTACTTACTCACTATAAGCCATCTCCTCTCTATAGGAATAGCATTGAGTAGCAATGCCCTATTCAAGGACATTGCTCCAGAAATTTTCCCCTTTCTCTTTCTGTTTTAGCAAATTCCCTTTCTATGGGATCTTTCTCATCAGATTACAAACACGTTGTTACTATTCAATCTAATAAATAAAACACAACTCTGTTGATCCCACTTCTCTCTCTAGCTACTGCTCCACTTCTCTCCTTTTTACAGTGAAATTCCTATTTTTCTTGACCCACTGAAACACTCAGTCCTCAACTTACTTGACCTATCAGCAACATTTGTTCAATCCCGCCTTTCTTCTTGAAACAGCTCTTAAATCATCTTCCAGGATACAAAACTCTCCTGATTTTCTTCCCACTTAATGCTCATTCCTCAGTCTCCTTTATGGGTTCATTCTTACCTCCCCTACCTTTTATCACTAGATTATTTCAAAGCTCAGTTCTTAGAAGATTTACCTTTTCTATTTATTCTCATTCTAGTGATAATCTCATCTACTTTCATAAATTTAAATGCCATCTACAAGAAGATGATCCCCAAAAAGTAATATCTCTAATCCACTTAACCACTAAACTCTATACTTTATCCAGTTGCCTCAAGACTTCTACACTTGAATGTCTAATAAGTATCTCATATTTAATTGGTTCAAACCTGATGTCCTAATCTTCCCCCCAACCTGCTTTTCTCACAATGTCCCCCATCTCAGTAAACTGCAACTCTATCCTTCCAATTACTCTGAACAAAAATCTTTGATTCCTTCTTATTTCTCAGACCCCACATCCAATCTATCATATGCTATTAGTCCTTCCTTTAAAATAGATCCATAATCAGATACTTCACTGCTACCACCCTGGTCTAGATCACCAACATCCGTCATCTAAATTACTGCAACAGCCTTCTTATCAGGTAGCCCAGCTTCCTATCTTGCTCTTTTCAATCTATTCTCAACACAGAATGATCCTTTTAAAACTTCAGTCAGAACACATCACTCTTCTGCTCTAACCCAAACTCAAAATTGGATTTTCATCTCTCTCCCAGCAGAAGTTAGGATCACTAAAATGATCTAGAAAGCCTTCTGTGACTTGACGTCCCCCTCATCCACTACTTCTCTGACCTCATTTTCTAGTTTCCCCCTCATTCTCTCAGTCATTCTTTGATACCAAGCATACGCCCACCTGGGGGCCTTTACACTTGCTATTTCCACTCTCTGGAATGATAGTCTTGCAGATATTTCCATGGCTCACTCCCTCACCTCCTTCTGGTCTTTGCTCAATTGTCACTTTTTTATGTCTAAACAAAAGAACATGGGTGAAGCTGGAGATATAGATTTGAGAACTGTTTGTATGTAGGTAATGGCTGAAGTTATATTATTGGTAAGGAGTGTGTATATAGTAAAAAGAGAAGATGATTACCTATAGAGCCATAAGTAACACCACTGAGGAAAAGAATCTCACGTGAAGAAGAAAAAGGAATCAAAAGAGATTTTAGAAAGACCAAAAAAATCCTAGTGTCACAAAATTCAAGGAAAGGGAGAATTGCAAGGAATAGGAAATGTGTAAATAAATTTTACAGTAAACTTATGTGATATGTGTGGTTTGATGAGTAGGAAGTCATCAGGGATCTTAGGGAGAACAGTTTCACTGACTTGATAGGGTTGAAACTCGTAAGCAATGACTTGAGAAATGCCTGGAAGATATGAAAGTAGAGACCGAAGCTGGAGATTATTATTTTGAGAAGCTTGGTTCAGTAGAGAAAGAGAGGGTTTAGATTTTAGCTAGAAGGTAGATGCAGGTACATGAGAAGGAAAGTTTTTATTCTCTTGGAATTCCTGTCTTTTTGTCCTTTAGGGTAAATTAAAAGCTTTAATTTGTTTACACACTAAAAGGCAGGTGGTAAAAGAGGGAGATGTGAAAGATTCAGCAGAGGCAAGGGATAACTGATACAGCAAAGTCCTGCAAAGAGGATTCAATAGCATCCAACAAATATTTATGCTGTACCTACTACCACAGGATGCCAGGTGTTGGCATGTAACAATAAATGGAATAAACATCAAATAGATTGTAGCATAATGGATGTGGGTGAGGTTAAGACTACAACTACGGATTCTGGTCTTAAAACTGAAGGGAAGCAAAGAAAGAAGAAAAGGGTTGGTTATAGGAAATTGAGGAACTTGATGTTTGATGGCCTCGATTTTCTCAGGAAACCAGAGACTGCCATCTGTTGAGAGTAAAGGGAATGTGAGAATCAGGCTTAAGGAAGGTAGTGCAGGTTAAAGATTCAGCAATAATTAGAGGGAAAAGAAGAGAAAACTAATCAAACCAAAATAAAAAGGAACTAACAAACAATTCTGAATGCCTAAATAATATTAAGAGCCATTAACTGGTAGAGGCTCTGTTCTCTACAATTCTGTGGGTTTTATCCAATAATATTCAGCACTCTCAAACACAGAATTGTTTGTAGAACCAGCAGGTGGTTGGTGACTTATAGGGCAGGTAAAGAGGTAAGGTATAGTGCTAGGATCCTGCATACAATCCAAGTTGTCGACTTGGTTTTGTCCCTTTCCAACTCTCCTTTCCTTTGCCTACCTCTAATGTATAGACAGTAAAAGCTGAACGCTTAATTTCCCAGCTCCCCTGCAGCCAGGGAAGCCATGTGACACACTTCTGATCAATGAGACATAATCATGGGTCTGCAAATAATGCCTCTTCTATTTTCCCCTTCCTTCTGCCTAGAGCACAGTCAGGAGGCCTAGAGAAGCAGGAGCCACTTGGCAGCCTTGGAGTAACAAGCAGGAGGACAAAGTTAGCGTACGTAGCAAGGATGACAGAGCAAAACGATGGAAAGAACTTGTGTTCCTGATGGTATTGTGGAGCTGCTGCATCGGCTCGCCGCTGAAGTTTAGAAGCCACGTTACTTATCCCGCAAGTTCCCGCAAGAGAAAGAGGTAGAGTTAGGATTATAATCCAAGACTAAAAGCAAATTCCATGCTTTCAATCAGTGCAACCACAGAAAGAATGGGTTTCAAAAGCCTAATGTGATGACAGTCAGTTTACAGAATAGTCTGGAGAAAGAGCCTGGAAAACCAGAAACTATTACAGCTGGAGAGCTCTGGGATGAGGTGTAAAATGATACAGGGTTAACCAGGAGAATAAAAACGGAAGGACAGAGCAACATCACCAAGGAAATACTGACGGAATTTTAAAACTGATTCCGCATGGGAAATAAAGAAGAGTTATTCAAAGATGAATCCAAGGTCTCACACTTGATGATTATGGTACAACAACAGAAATTTGATCATGTGGAGAAGTCAGCTTGGGAGATGTGCTGGAAAACACACCTGCATTTCTCCTGTACTCTCACAATACTCCCATACAACATTTCTGACACCAGATGTGTGGTGTTCTACACAGCCAGCAATTCTCCAACACCAGCTGGGTATGCTACAATTCAATTCAGTTCTGACACTATCAGCCTGGAGTTAGTACCAGATCCCACAGGTTAAGATATCAGTCCCACAAAACTGCACCATCCCCTCACTTTAGATGCCAGTCACAAGTCCCCAGTTGTTACCTATACTTCTGTCCAATCAGCTATAAATCAGGGTTCCCACAGCTCCTTCCTTAGGTTCACAGAACTCAAGGAAACATTTTTTACATTTACTCATTTATTTTGAAAAGGTAAAATAATGCTATTTGCAGCAACATGGATGGACCTAGAGATCATCATTCTAACTGAAGTAAGCCAGAAAGAGAAAGAAAAATACCATATGATATCATTCATATGTGGAATCAAAAAAAAAAAGAAAATAAGAGGACACTAATGAACTCATCTACAAAACAGAAACAGACTCGCAGACTTAGTAAACAGTCTTACAGTTACCGAGGGGAAGAGGTTACAGGTAGTTATGGAGAACAGGTAATGATTTTAGTGCTTTTTTTCTATGTATGGGAAGATGCAAGAATTTGGGTTTATTAAAGTCCTTCCTGAGGTATCTAACTATCTAAGGGGACTATTTTTCCAAAGCAGAATGCCTTATCCTGTTTTTCATCCTGAATTCCTTTCAAGGTCTACTGTCAGTCAGCAACTGCAGCAGCTAAGGACTGAATTCTTGTAGAACTGGATGGTGCGCAACATTTTTTGTTTTACACTAGCATGGACTCTGACCCTCAAAGTACCACCAAACACTAGTCTATCTACCACACTTTCACTTGTTGACATAACTTTCTAGGCCCAAAATGGAGCTGTGCCTGCCCCAGGTGCCATGTCATCAAATCAAAATTTAGACAACTTTCATGTCCTAGTAAATGTTGTTGTCATGAGACTGGAAAGGGGCGGGGCACAGCCATTCAAGGAATGCTGCAGCAATTAACATCAAAATGGTGAAAGATTCAACCCCCAGGAGGCCTTGAGGCTCAAGATGATGGGAGATTTAACTTCGTAAACCTTGAGCTTCATTATACATTCATTGTAATATATTAACATGGTGAATAACATGCCCACAGGCCCGTGGCAGTTCCAAGGCTAGCTATAAAAGTCAAAGTGGAAGATGGCCAACTTCCTGGGAAGCCCAGACCCTTCCCCAGGCTAGCTAGACTGATCCTTCCACTTATTAGCATATTGAAGCCACCAAGCCCATAAAAACTGGCAACACAGCGCCTCACCATCGCCTCTCACTCTCTCTCTGTTCGGAAACAGCCAGCACTCTGTCTATGGAGTGTGTACATACTTTTAATCTGAGCACCCAACCCCAACACCTCGTGGCCTTCCTCTTGCCTTCAATGTATCTCTCTGAATAAATCTACATTTATTCAACTGTGGCTCGCTCTTGAATTCCTTCCTACCCGAGGCCAAGGACCTACACTTGGCAGGCCACGTCCCAGGGGCTTAACCGAAGCCTGGGACACAGCACTTCTCATGGCCCACATCTGTTTTCCTGCATCAGTCAGAGAAGAAGAAATTTTCCTCTGCCTTTCTAGATTCTTCTGGCTGATCTAAGAATTAAATTGACATGAGACAGATTAACAGGAGAAAATCAAACAGAAGTTTAATAACATGAAGACCTAGGAGAGACCCAAGAAAATTGAGTATCTTGCCAAAATAGCCAAAACCCTGAACTTAAACATCATCTTCAGTTAAAAATGAAAGAGGATGTTGGAGGTAGTGGTTTGGGACTTCAAAGGGAGGAAGACAATTCACATGGAGATGGAAAAGCAAATATTTGGTAAAGCAGAATTTGCTGGGCCAGGCAGAGACATGGAACACAGGGTGGACTCAGATCTCTAGGCCCTGCAGTTTCCAGTCCACACCTAGCCCATACTCTTTGCCGACATCTCGGATGATAGCTCTGTTCCAAGAATAGGCTGTGAACGAAAAATGTTGCAAACCATATCGCAAACAAAGAATGCTGAAACCATCAAGTCATCAGTGGCTGCCTCCACCCCCCAGTGAAGAAGCCCAGCCTCTGCAGCCACTCACCATGGTGCACCCTGAGGGGACTCAGAATAAGAAAGGACAGGATACTGGCCCTAGATAGCTAGGTGCTTGTCAAAGGAATGAATTCAATGAGCCCAAATGTTTGCTTCCTCCCATACATAGAAAAGCGCTAAATTCTTTAACTTGAGATGCCTGGTTTTCTTTAGTTAACAAGTAGTCTTTCAATGTTCCAACTACCTGGTCTTTGCTGTAAAGCTCCTGTATAGCCTAGCTCCTCCCCTGCCTCTTCAGAGCAGTCCCTCAGAGTGATCTGAGAAAGGCTGTCATCCCAGGCTCAAAGGGGGTCAAGTCCTCAAAAATGTCCACCTAATAAAATATAACTCTCAACTTTTATGCTGTGCATTTATTTCAGTTGACAAGGCCCTCTATCTAAATTATTTTAGGCAATTAGGGGGAAGGTCAAAGTTTCTTTCAGAATCTTTTGGGACTTGATCATTTTCACCTCAAAATAATCCTTATGCCAAAGAGACATTTTTGGAGTAGCAAGCTTTGATCTCCTACACTCTGCTTGACTAGAGACACAGTGTATCTAGTCAGCCAATCCCTAACAGCCAAGCCAACTGGGCTCGATACTTACTTGCTTTTTCATTATCCTTCATCTTGTAAAAACGTCCTGCCCTCTGTCCCATTTGGCAGCTCTCCAAATGGAGACCACCAGCTTGATAAAATGTTAAAGTTTGTATCACATAAATTGTCTTCTTTAATCATTTTTTAACGCACTTAAAGATTTGAGTGAAATGGCTGGAATAGAAAACAAATTAAAACTGAGTTCTTTAAATCCCTGTCCTCAAAGTCCCTTGGTCGTCCCTGCTCAGAGCTTCTCATGAGATACCCAATTTTTAGGTTCTGGCACATGCCTTTCTAGAGAGCCCATTCTCATTCTCTCCTCCTCTCAAAGGTCCAGGGCTCCCAGAACTAGTAGTGGTATGCCAGCAGACTTGTGTAAGTCTACTGTTAAATTTTCAGGAATTTCACAAGCTTATTGTTAAACACAGCCATTATTAAAAACTAAATTATATAAGCTTACATTTAAATAAAGCATATTTTTAAAAGGTATTAAGGACTCAAAATGCATCACTTCCTCATCATTTTACTAGACTTTACTATTTTACGCTCCTGAGATGATTTACATCTATTGTACCTGCAGAGTGGAAATACTTTATATACAACGGTGCACATCTTTATGCAAAAACTACCACAGAATTGGCAAGTACTACAAAATTAGGCTTTTGTGGGGTTTTGTGTTTGTTTGTTGTTGTTTTTGATTAGTTTGGTTTTTAAATATTTGCTAACACACCGCCTGCCCTCCCCTCAAGGGAAAACTGAAACACACCTGTTACTCTATATGCAGACCCATCTGAACCCTTTTCATGGTAGTTCCCTTTTCAGAACAGGCTCTGGGGCCTAGAACTGAACAAAAGAAGCCTGCTGAGATTCTCTAAACCTTTCACTTCTAACATGAATTTTCCAGGCCCATAAAATTTGCCACTGCTGCCATGTTTTGTTGGGCTTTTTTTCCCCCCAAACAATTCATTTACAAGTCTTTGAATAATCCTGTTTTCTTCGATAACAAATGCTGAACGTAAGTATTCAGTATTAAAATGTTTAAGAGAAGTCAGAGTGAAAGAAGACGGCAGGAAAGTTTGTCGTGACTTTGGAAAAGCTGAGTCTCCCCTCAGAGGTGGGAGTTAGGAGAGTCTGAGTTGTTGAGGGAAAAAATCCTAAAAGCAAAGAGAATGGAAATGCTTCTTTCTGCGAGAGGAAGGATCAAAGTAAAGGGAGTGCCCCCTCCTATGGGTTGTGAGTCATTTCCTGTTTTAATTCTTCCTGTTTGTCCCTGGTTTTTCCACAAGTTGAGTCTGTACCTTGTACCCTTACCTCCCTCCCAGGTGATGATTACTGCAGCCTTGGTGCTGGGTGAATACGCTCGGGACTCTGAAGCACTTTGATGTTGAAAGCTGTTTGGGAGTCAGAAACGACTTCTAAATTTGCAAACTTTCCAGTCACTTGTGAGTCTCTTTGATTAAACTGTAGATAGAAGCTCCAGACCTAGCCCTGGGCTGAATGCTTGCTTCTTCTTTTTTTTAATTTTTTTTCTCCCCTCCTTCCTCTGTCTTTCTTTTTGTTCTCTTTCTATGTCTCCCTTTCTTTTTGACCTGTTCCTCCTCCATCCTTCTTTCTTTTTTCTGTTGTGTTGTTCTCAGTAATTTACATATATCTTGACTGAGGAGTGCTCTTCCACAAGGAGAGGAAGTGAGATTCTGAGCCTAAGATTCTGAGGTTCATAACTGAATGACCGTTAGTCCACCAGAGGCATGAGAAAAAGACAGATAAGAGAAAAAAGCAAAGCAGCTCTCCTTTGAAAGGGGAGCCATAAAAACAAAAGCTCTTAGCCTTGTTTACCTTTTCCAAATAACATCAGAGTGCTTACATCTAAGAATAAGAATAGCTCAACTCTATGGGGCTACTTTCTCCAGAAGGATTCATTCAGGTAGCTGGAAAGAGCACGGACTTTGTCGTGGGTCAGCCCTGAGCGTGGTCCTGACCCCTCCTTGCTGGCTGTTTGACCTGGGTGAGACCTCAACCTCGGTAAGACTGTTTCCTCAAGGCCCACACCCAGGCAAGCCTCAAGGGCAAAGCCCACAGCTGTTAATGGCCAGGATCATCCTGATTGGTCACTGACTGTGCTATGCCCATTGCTAAATGCTTTTAGTCAATCCTGATTAGATTAAATAGTGTGTGTAGAGAGCCTGTCACAGAGTTGGACTGGAACATAGTAGTGGATATTCAATACATTTTAGTCCCAGCAAGTCCTTCTCTACCCACAAACCTGCTCAACGACACCAACAAGGAAGCAGTTAAAAAAAAAAAAAAAGTTACTTTTATGTTCCACAGCTTACATAAAGGAAAACTTAGACACAAAGGTAAATGGACTAAAAACACCATAGTGAGTCAGAGGCACCAGCACTTGATCAAGGCTCCTTATGCCTGATTCAGAGCCTTAACCACAAGACTCTAGGTCTCCCTGCTAATCAATTAACAGTTTTAAAGTGGAAAGAGCATAAACTTTGGAGTCAGAAAGATCTGGGTTCAGATTATAGCCCTGTCACTTACTATCTATATGATCTCAGACAAGTCACAGGACCCTTCTAAACCTGTTTCCTCATGTGTGAAATGGGGACAGTATACCTAAAGGGGACTTTCCTTTACCTTAAGCCAATTATAGGGGCTTCAGTAGAGTCATAAGCAGCAGATAACTCAGAGTGACCTGCATCCTCTGGAGTTTGGGTGTATAAAGACTGTGAAGAAGATGCAGGCAGATGGGCCTGAGGCCAAAGAGTAGAGAAGAAAGAAGACTGACCATCCACAGATGGCGGAACAGAAATAAGAGTGTTTCCTCATACCAGGCACAGGCTTGCTAAAATGGAATTGAGCTGGAGTCAGTCTGAAAGTTTATCACGCCACAGAGGTCCCCTGTGATTGACTGTGGGAAGCTCAGTCCTGAGAGCTGAAGTTAAAACTAGTCAATCAGGTAATAAGTGTCCCCCACATGACAGGATTTACAGTTAAAAATTCACAGCAGAACCTATAATCCCCATAAGAAAAAGTAAGACAACAATGTTCATCTGCCCCATTCCAGGTCACAGGGTTACATAAGACAGGCTCTAATCTCTACTCTGCATCCTTCGGCAATCCAATGCCTTCTTTCATGGCATTGTCCTCATGGTCACTTCTGGCTCCAAATGCTTGCTTCTGATAAATTAGTTTAGTTTATGGATCATTTGACCATCTATGTGTGTTTCCCTATTCCTTATGGCCATAAACCCATACAAAGCCCAAGATCCTCTCCAAAATTTCCACCTAAAATGCCCCATTTCACAAAGCTGTGAATGGCTAGAAGAATGTTCTGATTGTTCCAAAGGTTTTTGGAAGAGGGGTTGGTTTATGCAACACAAAGAATCGACTATTATTTTTGTCTTTCCAGCAAGCATTTCTATCCCCATTCTTCTGGAAATAAATCTGTCACTTCTAGGCAAAAAAGTAGTCACATGACTTGTCAAGGACAATCATAGTGCTCTATGTCACTGGCACTGATGGTTGATCCAAGGGATAGACATATAATCCAAGCAGAACTAATTAGAACAGGTCCCTGGGACTGTTATACATGTACCAGGACCCCAAAAAAAAAATCTTCCCTTTCTATGGTTGCTGAGCTGGGTCGGGCAGCAACCATGTTTCCTGCCACATGGCAAAGTCCTGTCTGCAGTAGAGAAGAGTGGAGTCAACACAGAAAGAGAAATAGAGTCAAGCAGAGATGAGCAAGACAAGAAGAGAAAGACGGAGGGAAAAAGGGAAAGAGGAGAGAGATCTGGCAATGTTAATTCAAGTTTCTGGTTCCAGTTTCCTGCAGCTCTGGTTTCTGTAACTCTTCCTTAGATGATATAAATTCTCCTAGTATCTTTCCAAACTTTGTGAGCCAATGAGATCTCTTTATTTAAACTTCTTTGAATTGGGTTTGTGCCACTTTCAAACATAAGAAGCCTAATTAAATGTTGGTATCTCTAGTCTTAAAAATCCCTATTCTACCCCCAAGAATGGTCCCCCCGTGTAGCTCTCTAGCTTCTTACTCTTTTGATGACTCACTCTTTTTCCTTGCTCTTCCCCTTCTTCTCTTTTCTGTTCCCTCCTAGAATCAAAACTGCTGTAAATGCCTTCCCTTCTGTATGCAGACCAGTTTGCCTACTTTTTTCATTATATCAGTCCTAAAATCCATGTCCTCAGATTACATTGTTTACTACAAATGGTTTATCAAGGTATTTTCGTAAAGACCATTCCATATGAGAAAAGTCTTAGCCATTTATTGGCTGTTAGAGAAAAAAAGCCCAATGCAGATATTCCCTAACACAATTTTAGATGACTGGTCAGATGATTGCATAAGCTTTCTTCCCTACAAAATTACATTTTAGAGTTAAAATATCTGTATACATGAGCTAGCCCAAACCCTTTAACAAGCTTAGAGAAGTTAAGTGGCTTGTCCAGTACCAAAAAAGAGTTAGTAGTAGTGCCAGGGCTGCTGATCCTTTGTCCAGGGCCTCAGGTCACCAAATAGGAGAACAAGCTTTTATGACCTATTGCTATAATCTAGGTTGGTTTAAGTTTGCAAACTCAATATTCAGAAGGAACCTCTGAGCTTCAGTCTCTCAACTATAAATGACATAAAATAAATCACTAGTTCTCAAAAACTTTTAGATCTGGAAACTTTTATTTAAATAAAACTCTGTACTGACTGAAAATAAAAATAAAATAATAGTAAATACATTAGTTCAGATCCTCCAACAAACAAGATGCCGAAGATTTATTGGGGGAGATGCTATGAGGAAAAAGGGAGGAGCTGGAGAAGGAGACTCTTCAGATCATGATGTAGATCTGACCCTTAGAAAAAAGAGAGGAAATGATGGAAGATTAAATTAATAGTTTCCAACTGCCACAAAGGTCTAAGAAAGTCTCAGCTAGGGTGATGAGTCCTCAAGCCAAAGTCACCCATCAGGGAAGTCTGCATCTTGCAGAAAAAGGCCTGCATTAGTATTCATATCACATTGAATCATTGACTAGGAGCAGCTCATGAAAACCGTTACTTTGGTACATACAATAGTAGATTCAGAGCATGCTGCTGGAGTCATGAATCAACTAGGCTTCCTGCAACAAAAGACCTCAGCGGCATACTTTGTGGTTACCTCAATTTAAAAAAAAAAAAGTTCAAGCAGACATTGCATTTGGTTCTTTTCTATATCTTCCACTTTCTATTGTGTTCACGTGGGAAAAAATGGAAGATACAGAAAACAACCAAACAGAAGTTACAGAGTTGAAAAATGCAATATCTGATATGACAATTCTCTAGTTGAGCTTAACAGCAGCAATAGAAATGATCAGTGATTTTGATGACATAGTAATAAAAAGCATCCAAACTGAAGAACAGAGAAAAAAAAAAATTTAAGGGACAAAGACAATACCTCAGTGAAATACGGCACTATTTTTTTTTCCAAGTATAGTCAGTTTACAGTGTGCCGATTTCTGGTGTGCAGCATAATGTTTCTCTTATACATGTACATACATGTTTCCATTTTCATATTGTTTTCATTAAAGGTTACTATAAGATATTGAATATAACTCCCTGTGCTATGCAGAAGAAACTTGTTGTTCATCTATTTTACATATAGTAGTTGGAATTTGTAAATCTCAAGTTCCCAATTTATCCCTTCCCATCGCCTTTTCCCCCAGTAATCATAAGTTTGTTTTCTATGTCTGTGAGTTTGTTTCTGTTTTGTAGATGAGTTCATTAGTGTCCTCTTTTTTTCTTTTTCTAGATTCCAGATATGAGTGATATCATATGGTATTTTTCTTTCTCTTTCTGGCTTACTTCACTTAGAATGACCATCTCCAGATCCATCCATGTTGCTGCAAATGGCATTATCTTATTCCTTTTTATGGCTGAATAGTATTCCATTGTATAAATATACCACGGTTTCTTTATCCAGTCATCTGTCACTGGACATTTAGGTTGTTTCCATGTCTTGGCTATTGTATATAGTGCTGCTATGAACATTGGGGTGCATGTATTTTTTCAAATTTGAGTTCCCTCTGGATTTATGCCCAGCAGTGGGATTGCTGGATAACATGGTAAGCCTATTTTTAGTTTTTTGAGGAATCTCCATACTGTTTTCCATAAAGACTGCACCAAACGACATTCCCACCAACAGTATAAGGGGGTTCCCTCTTCTCCACACCCCCTCCAGCATTTATTATTTGTCTGCTTTTGAATGATGGCCATTCTGATTGGTAAGAGGTGATACCTCATTTTGGTTTTGATTTGCACTTCTCTGATAATTAACGATGTTGAGCATTTTTTCATTGGCTATTTGTGTGTCTTCATTGGAGAACTGCTTGATTAGGTAGGTCTTCTGCTCATTTTTGGATTGGGCTGGTTTTTTGTTATTAAGTTGTATGAGCTGTTTATATATTCTGGAAATTAAACCTTTGTCAGTCGCATCATTTGCAAATATTTTCTTAGGTTGTCTTTTTGTTTTGCTTATGGTATCCTTTGCTGTGCAAAAGCTTATAAGTTTAATTAGGTCCCATTTGTTTATTTTTGCTTTTATTTCTATTGCCTGGTTAGACTGCCCTAAGAGAACATTGCTAAGATTTATGTCAGAAAATGTTTGCCTATGTTTTCTTGCAGGCAGTTTATAGTGTCTTGTCTTATGTTTAAGTCTTTAAGCCATTTTGAGTTTATTTTCATGTATGGTGTGAGGGAGTGTTCCAAAGTCATTGATTTACATGCTGCTGTCCAGTTTTCCCAACACCACTTGTTGAAGAACCTTTCTATTCCTCCATTGTATATTCTTGCCTTCTTTGTTGAAGATTAATTGACCAAAATCCTATGGGTTTATTTCTGAGCTCTCTATTCTTTTCCATTGATCCATATGTCTTTTTTTCTCTCCCCCAATACCATGGTGTTTTGATTACTGTAGCTCTGTAGTATCATCTGAAATCTGGGAGAGTTATTCCTCCAGCTTCATTCTTTTTCTTCAGTATTACTTTGGCAATTCTGGGCCTTTTGTGATTCCATATACAATTTAAGATTATTTGTTCTAGTTCTATGAAAAATGTCTTGGGTGATTTGATAGGGATCATATTAAATCTGTAGATTACTGTGGGTAATATGGCCACTGTTAGATATATTAATTCTTCCAATCCAAGAACATGGGATGTCTTTCCATTTCTTTAAGTTCCTTTAATTTCCTTAATCAAAGTTTTGTAATTCTCCATGTATAAGTCTTTCACCTCCTTGGTCAGATTTATTCCTAAGTATTTCATTTTTTGGATGTGATTTTAAAAGGGATTGTTTCTTTACTTTCTTTTTCTTATATTTCACTGTTAGTGTAAAGAAATGCAACTGATTTCTGTATGTTAATCGTATATCCTGCTATGTTGCTGAATTCTTTTATCAGCTCTAGTAGTTTTTGTGTGGAGTTTTTAGGGTATATAGTAGTTAAAATCACACTGAAGCTGACTCATAAGAAACTGAGTGCTAAGCTGATTCTGCAATGAGTTATGTAAGCCTGAGACTCACTCTTCTCTTTGGACCTATTTCTTCATATTTACCATTAGGATTTTGGTTAAATGATTCTAAAAATCCTTCTAGTTCTAACTGCCTGTGAGTCTGTGAGTATAACTGAATTCAGACTAACCTCATCCTGTCTGTGACCATCTCAGCCTTCTCAGTCTGACTAGTTATCAGCAGGGGAATTTCCACAACCCCAAAATAGCCATTATGTTTATAATTCAAAAATTAAAATTTGACAACATAGATGGACATTGACAGCATTATGCTAAGCGAAATAAGTCAGATAGAGAAAGACAAGTATTGTATGACGTCATATGTGGAATCTAAACCTTCCCCTCCACTCCAAAAAAACAGAAAGAAAGAAAAACAACAACATTATGGATACAGAGAACAGATTGGTGGTTGTCACATGCGAGGGGTTGGAGAGGTGCTGCAAAATAGGTAGAAGCAGTCCAAAAATAAGAATTTCCAGTTATAAAATACATAAGTCATAAAGATGTAATGTACAGTATGGTGACTATAGTTAATAATACCATATTGTACGTTTGAAAGTTGCTAAAAGAGTAGATCTTAAAAGTTCTCATCACAAGAAAAAAAGTCTGTTAACTATGTATGGTGATGGATGTTAACTAGATATATTGTAGTGATCATTTCACAATATGTACAAATATTGAATCATCATTTTGTACACCTGAAACATAATGTTATATGTCAAATTTATCTCAGTCAAAAATTAAATTAATAATTGTTAAGTTTGAAAATCTTTTCAAAATGTATATATCATGTAATGGCCTTGAAAAGCCAAAACTATAGGGACAGAGAACAGATCGGTGGTTGCCATGGCCAGCTGGTGGAAGACAAGCTAAGAACTAATGGGCAGAACAAGGGGATTTTTGAGTGTGATGGAGCTGTTTCATATCTTGATTGTGATTGTGGTTATTTGAATATATGCGTTTGAGAAGACCCACAGAAGCATATATCACAAAGAATGAATTTCATTGTATATAAATTTAAAACTAATTAAATAATTTTTTAAAGTATAAGTGAATAGCTTCAGTGGTGATTCACATTCATTTCTTTAAAAGTTTACATCATTTTTAAATACTCTAGACAATTTTCCAGGCATTAGATCTAACTTCTCACTTGACTACCTAGTCTTTTAAAAATATCCCAAGTCATAGCATATACTTTAAACATATATAATGTATAATGTAAAAGATATAACAGTATATGTGCTCACCTAAAGAAATCATGAAGAAAGTGAAAAGCCAAGTCACAAACTGGGAGTAGATATTTTTAATATATATAACTGACAAAGGACTAATATCCAGAAACATATAATGAATTCCTATGAAGAGAGAGAGAAAAATGATGAAGTAAAATAGAGGCAAAAGATATAAACAGGCATTTCCCAAAGGGCAAAGGAGAAATCCAAATGTCAAAGAAGACATGAGAAGTTGCTTGACCTCTTTAATAAGAGAAATGCAAATTAAAACCACAATGAAGTACCATTACACATCCTCAGATAAAAATATTTAAGCCTGATAATACCAAGTGTAAGAGAGAACACAGAGCAATGGAAACTTAGTATAAGTTATACCTACTGGGTGCAGAGTAATTCAGTATAAATAGTTTAGTCTTTTCCTCCACTTAGAAGTTCTACCCATAAGTATACACCCTAAACTTGGAGCAATTCCTGACAGGTGCACCAAGATACATACACAAGAATGTTCACAGAAGCTTTATGCTTATTAGCTCAAACCCAGGAACAACCCAAATGCTCTTCAAACAGTAAAATGTATAAACTATGACTTATTCACGTAATAGAATATGATACAACAACCCAAAAAACTGTAGTTACATGCATCAGTCTAGCTCAATCTCACATTGTAATGAATGAAAAAGTAAGTCACAAGAACATATGTGGTATGACCCATTTACAGAAAGACATGAGCAAAGATAAGCAATGTTCCTTAGAGATGCTGACATCCCTGAAGTTTAACACGTCCACATTAGTCCATTATCATGATCACCCTGACTATACTGAGGAGTTGGGATAGAGCCACCACTGCCTTCCACATGGTGTCAGAGGTGAACATAACACCTGGGTTTCTCAACAGAGAATTAAACCATACTCTTCCTAACCTCAACTTCTTAGTGCAAAATTGGGAGTCTTGAACTCAAGAGAACAAGACTTCAAATAGCTACCTAAAAGTCAACCAGTTGAACCTCCCAGACTCACAAAGAACCAAAGCCCAGAAGGGAGTCTAAGACAAATTCCAAGCTGCCTTTGCAGGGGACCCAGCTCCACCAGTGAGGTTTGGTCAAACGAGACTTCCAAGACAGAAGTGGCAGCAGCTCATGGGTGTCTAAGGTCCCTTTTCAGACAGAGCTGAAGGCTGCTCAAACCAGGGTGGATTTCTGCCTCACCAGGGTCAGCAGGTGGTTTGGTTTTTCTATTCTGAAACTCCTTCTTCTATTTTTCGATTTGGAGTTGTGCTATTTCTATATAGAACATTAAAAAAAATAAATAGGAAGTGGGTGTTATCCCCTGCAAAAACAGGATGGACCATACCAATAGTTCCAATTCCACCTTCATAAGTTACCCCACCCCACTCCCCATCAACAAGAGGCACCAAAGGCTGGAAGCTCAGCTAAAATCTGGACCCAGAGAACGCTTAAAATCTCTAGCTTATTTTATATTCAGTTTTAACCAGCTCCGTTAAAACAAAAAAAGAGGCATGTAAAGGAAAGCAAAGTATATAAAAATGTAAACATAGTGTATCTCTCTCTTTCAGATTTCTGATGAGACCTTCAAGAACTGTTACAGTTTGGCTGGCACTGTCAGATGAATTAAGATAAAGCAACGGGCTTCTGCACATTCAAAGCCAAGTGCCCAGCTGCATCCTTCAGAAAATTCCTAAGATACCCTCAGCCCATGATATCACAGATATCTAGGTCTAATCACTGGGCCTCTGTTTTATTGAATTAATTGTTTATTAGCACAAAAGCTCCCCTTGGTAACCCCCACCATAAATTATGTTTGGCACAGCACTACTGCAGAAATTCTAAAGAAACAAAACACTTATTTTAAAAAATCAAAATGAAAATAAATACTAAGACTGAGCATCCACATTACACTTCCTTCATTTAGTTTGCATTATCTTTTACTCAGAGGAAGCCCTTTTCAAGGAGGGGTATGTGTGACTTGAGTCATCTATGATTACTTATTTCACATCGTGAAGCTGGCCGATTCCACGAAGTGTGGCCCAGTAGTGAAAAATTGTGAATGGTTCTGCTACTGTTGAGTTACCTTGTGAGGACCCTGCAAAGGCTGTCAATATGAAAGTACTGTATGGACTCTTCTCAGTCCTAAGCTTGTATGAGAAAGGCCCTAGCTCCTCAGTTGCACTGGCCAAAACTCACCTTGATCCAATGCCATTGTTACTCAGAGAGACAAATCCAGTGGTTAAAATTGAGTGAAGATTGTGGTCCAGCTGCAGACATAGCAGGATATGAAGAAGATTCTTGTCTAATTCAATCCTTATTCCAGTCTGAGATAGTGAAGCTAAAACTGAGATATCACCCTATTAATCATTTAAAAGGGTCCAGTTCCTGAGTTTAGAATGACATGTTGCAAGTGATGGGAAACCTGGCAAATCTTAGTGACTGCTACCCTCTGTCAGACCACTTCAGGGACCCGCAGCAGTCTGCACTATTATTTTGGCCTGGTCATTAGCTTGCAGTGGATGAGGGTCACAATGGTAGGTAAGGTTCTTATCCATTGATTTTTTAAGTTAACTCCTCCAGCCCTCCTGTCAATGACATGTTGCTTATGGGGAGCTTTGACATTGAATCCTTACCTGGTGGATCTGTTGAGGCCCCAAGGAAACACCTCACCCCTCTGGGCAAGAGTGAAGTTTTTCCTGAAGGGAAGGTCTTGGTCATACTCTGAGGAAGGAAGTGGAAATTTGTGAGTCCACTGTTGGGCCATAATGGCATAAATGAAAAAAAAAAAAAAAACCATGGATAAGACAACAGAGGGAAACAAGGATGGAATGGAAAGCTGGTACCTGGGCTCAGACTCTGTAGCTCATGTAGACAGTCCCCCTGTATTGGTAAACTTGTTATTTTGTTATGTGACTTAGCAGATTTCTTTACAACTAATGATCAAAAATCACGTGCTGTAGATTAAATAAAATAACAAGAAAATGCTTTGGAAGTTTAAAAGTTCAAATATTCAGTTAGCTTCAATAATGTAAAGTTAACAGTGCTACACAGAATCACACAATTTATTTTTCAATATTCCAGATGAAAGAAAAATAAAAAGATAATAATAAAAAGTGATGTAGTCAGCACCTAGTTTAGTAAACTAAAATTAACATATAAATTATTTTTTCTTAAAAACTTAAAGTTTACTTGCCAAGTGTCCTGATGCTGATTATTCCTGTGTATTTTTTTTAAACTTTGACTGCATCTGTATCCCTAGACAACACAAGGTATTGTGACGCATGGTTTCAAGTAGTGTACTATATATATTCTTCTTTATTTCCCCAAGCTGCCTGAACGCTTTATGAATTCATTTATCAAATATTTGTTGAGTGCCTATTCGGTACCAGGAAGAACCCAGTTAATCATCACAATTCTCATTTTGCAGATATAGAAATCCAAGCAAGAAGTGGTTAAGTGACTTGTCCAAGGTCACTAGGCTAGAGAGTAGTGGGTCCTGGAATCACACCCCTAGCTATCTGTTGCCTGAGCTTAAAATTTTCTACTAGATTATCCTGTCTCTTTGCTACCACTTACCTCACTTCCTGCCCTGCCACCAGGTGTGTGACCTTGGGCTAATGCCTTTGCCTTGCTGGCAAAGAGTTCTTTTTTTTTTTTTTAATCAACTTTATTATGGTGTGGTTCCTGTACAGTAAACTACACATATTTCAGATGTACAATTTGATGAATTTTGATGGATGTATCCACCAATGAAACTACCACCACAATCAAGATAGCTGACATTTCCATCACTCCCCAAGAAGTACAAATTTCGAATTCCCAATTTATCCCTTCCCACCCCCTTTATACCCTGGCAACCATAAGTTTGTACTCTATGTCTGTGAGTCTGTTTCTGTGAGTTCTTTTTTGTTTTAAACTAAAGTAAGTTTATAATGTTGTGTTAATTTCTGGTGTACAGCATAGTGATCAGTTATATACATGTAGTTATAGATACATATATTCCTTTTAATGTTCTTTTTCATTGTAGACTATTATAAGATATTGAATATAGTCCCCTGTACTATACAGTAGGACCTTATTGTTTATCTATTTTATATATAGTAGGTAGTATCTGTAAATCCCAAACTCCCAATTTACCCCTCCACCTGCCTTTTCCCCCCCGGTAACCATAAGTTTGTTTTCTATGTCTGTGAGTCTGTTTCTGTTTTGTAAATAAGTTCATTTGTCTCATTTTTTAGACTCTACACTATATACAGTCTTCTATAACTTTCTTCTTTGAACAATACTGTGTTTGAAAAAGTCATTCATGTTTATTCATGATGCTATAGTTTGCTTTCACTACTGTGTAGTATTCCACTGTATGAATAAACCACAATGGTGGATGTTTGAGTTATTTTTTCTTTTGCTTTGCTTTTTCTATTTAAAAGAAGGCTGAAATGCACATGTCTTCTTCTGCACATATTCAGAGTTTCTCTAGGCCCTCAACCTAACAGCAGAATTACAAGTTTATTAGATGAGGACCTTATTAAGATTACCAGATGTTATCAAATTGTTTTCCAAATGATTGAAGCAATTCTCATGTCTGTTGCCTCACCTACAACTAACACCTGATATTATCAGACTCACATTTTTGCCAATCTTATAAATACAAAATGAGGTTTTCTTCTCATTGCAGCTTTAGTTTGTATTTCTCTGATCTTTTAATAGTTTACTGGTCATTTTGGTTTCCTCTTCTGTGAATTACCTGCCATCTCTTCAGCCCAATTTTAAATGAATCATTTGTCTTTCTCTTTTGATTTATAGATGATCTACATATATTTATCCTTTATAATAATGTAAGTATATGCATTGCAAATATCTTCTCCCAATCTATGGCGTATCTTTCTTACTCCCTTCAAGAAAATTTTTAGATGAACAAAAGTTGTTTTCTTTTAATGCAGTGAAATTTGTCAATATTATCTTTTACAGTTTGCCCATTTTGTGTTGTCATACAATGTGTCAAGTAGTGAAGATACAGTAGACTATCATTTGTATGGAAGGTGGGTAGGGAAGAAGATATAATTGTATTTCGTACACATATAAAGAAAATTTGGAAGGATACACAAGAAACTATTAACTTTTGAGTTGAAGGCAGTGGTGCAAGTGTTGTGCAGGGCACAACAGGCGGACAATCTAGTTAGGAACAAATAAAAGAATCTAGTTACAATCTAGATTACACTTCAGGAACAAATAAATGAAGTCAGAAGTGAGACTTCCTTTTCAACAAAAGAAAAGTTGAAAACTCTCCGCAAAGTTCAAGCAATATCCTCTGAAAATGCAACTCGATTTGAACTCACCGAGTCAGAGCTTCTTGAACCTGTGAATGAATTGCCCTTAACACTTTATGATAATTTAACACGACATTGTCCGTCACGTAGGTGTTTCACCAGTGTGTGGCCATAGTGACCAGCCATCTCATGGGCCAACCCATTGGTGTTTCATGTGAAAAAAGTCCTAGCCTTCTATTTGCTATAACATTCATATTTATTAATGTTATAGACAGAATGTCTGGCCGCCATAGTTTGGATAAATAAACTGGCACAACCCTAGGCCAGTTTGGCTTTTTTAAATTCTGTATTGATGTTTTATTGCCCTCTTTTCATTCTGTAAGAAGTTGGCCATGAAATCATTGGATCTTGAGGCAGTGAATCTCCAGGTTTTCAAATTTTATCATCTCTCCCATAAAACGTGTGCCCCAATGACTATTAGTAGACAAAGATATTACAAACTGAGAGATAATGTCTTTAGAAATCTTTTGCTGACCATCACTGGTCATAAGCACGTATTTATGAAGTATTTACACGTATACGCTGTAAGGTATAAAGGAATAAAGGTACACACGGTCACTAAAGCATATGCAGGTGAACAACATCTCACTTGTATAAAATCAACCCAAGTATTTATTTACCAAAGTCCCCATGAGGGAGGATGAGCTGCCTTCTCTCCCTTGAGGCTTGGTAGTAGGATAACTTGTGTAACACCGTTGAGCCACTCTGGACCCACGGAGCAAGCCAGCCCTGCTTAATAATTCCCAGAGCCCTTCTCGTTCATGTGTGTCGTGTGATAGGCTACACAAGGCTGGGGCCACCTAGCAGCCACTTAAGGAGCCCTGAAGATGATCTGGGTATCAAAATAAAGAGGAAGCAAAACACCTTATCAGTCTCCAAGAATTCTGAATGTGGGCTCTGAGTTTGGAAAAGTGCCATATTTGATAGAATTGTCAGGGGAATATAGTCAGTTGATAAAGATAAGAACAAAAATACCTGTGAATAGAAAATGACCACAGCCCTGGCTGTATTGTTAACCAAACTAACCATTTTATAACAACCAAACCAGAAAGAAAGGAACTTGAGAAATGTTTATTCGCCCAGAAGCGAGAAACCCTTGTTTTCACAATTAATGAAGTACCCAGAAGCATAGCCAGCATCAGTCTAAATGTTAATTTGGAGAAGAGTACCCGCTCTGCGGAGGCAGTGTTTTGCCACCTGGGCAGAATATGCAGAAACAAACAAAACACGCACACATGAGCGGCATAAGCAGGAGGCATAGTAACTGCTCCAAATGCTTTCCCACCCCAGCCCTAGGCCTCGTAGTGAGTGCCCTATGAACCATTAGTGGAGAAAGAGAAGATATGGATCTGCACACTACGCCAGCTCCAAGCAGGACAGAATGGCTTCTCCACTAGAACCCCACTCAGTGGCAGTTTCAACGTCAGTGGAAGAAAATCTCTCCAGTAGGCAGAACCCCAGGCCACATATCTAGTCGTCCACTTTGTTGGGAAGGAGATGGCTTTGTGTCCGTATTCACGTGACTCGTGCACATCTAACAGATTGGCCTGTTCAGACCAAACTGGTCAGACTCTTCAAAGAAAAACAAAATGTGAAGACTGGTGAAAAAGACATCTGTGAAAACGGTCAAAGTGTAAAGACATTTGTGCCCCACGTAAAGGTCCTTTGTAATACTGGGGTTTCCAAAACTCAAGATTCCTCAGCTCTGACACAAACCTGCTGTGTGCAGAGCATCCCCCCAGACGTCTCTGCATCATCCAATGGGACTTAGGGGCAAGGGAAACAGATGCAAACATGAAGCTCTTGCTGACTCCTGGGCTGTGAGTAATAACGCCCTTTGTCTCTGATCCAGGAGTCTTGTGTCTTTTGTCAGCATCTGTGGAACAGTGGCAGACAAACCTGTTAGCTTGCGAGTGGGATAAAATCTCAGCTCCATCACAGTCATTGACAGTTTTGGCAATGAGGATGAAATGCTGAGACACATGGCTTTCTTGAAGAGGAAAGCTCAAGGGCTTTTTGTGGTTGGGAGTCAGGAGAGACTCCCTGGGACCCAGCGGTAAGTGCTCTCATCTGAGTGGTGGGCAAGAGCTGGGGAGTGAGGGTCCCCCAGTTCTACCTCTTAATGCAGCTGAGAAGTGAAAGTTAAGATTGAGGCAAGCTGTCCAAATGGTGTTTGGCTGTTCATTTTCTGCGGAGTGGGAGGAAAAAGAGGTTATTGTGACAACTGCAACAGCACACTCCACAAGTATCAGCCATAAGGCAATAAGGCAGTGTCACTTAGTCAGGATAGCCCTGAAGTTAAAGTTAATGGTGTCAGTAGAGAGGAAATAGAGCTCTGGTAGGCCAAAATCAGAAGTTTGGTACTTGAGCCTAGCCTCACTATGTTACACAGAAAATCAGTGCAAAGACTTGCTTACTGAGACAGAACCACACTCAAAAATCTGGTTAAGTCATTGCCTTCTGCTCCAGAGAGAAGCACTATCTTTGTCTTCAAGGTTATTACAGGTTGAGCTACTCTATATGAGCTGTTTATAGAACGCCTCTCTAGGAGGTGATATTAAGCCGGCATTTGAATGACAAGAGCCTGGGAAGTGAAGATCACGTGGCCAGCATTCCAGGCAGAGAACACCTAATGTAAAGACCCTCCATTGAAAATGGGCAAAACATGCTCCAGGAACAGACAGAAGGACTGAATGCAGGGAATGAGAAAAAGAAAGGCATCAAAGATAACCTCTATGTTTTTTGTGTTGAGCAAATAAGTGGATGGTGATGCTGTGTAATGAAACAGGATCAGCAGGAAAGAAGCAGATTTGAGCAGGGAATCAGCGCTAGAGTTCTGGGGAGAAGCCAGGACAAGAAATAGAGGTTTAAGAGCACTTGGCATATAACTAACATTTATGAGGTGCTTACTGTGTGCCGGGAACTATCTAAGCAGTTTATGAACATTCTTCAATATGCGTATGGGGTCAGCCTTGGATTATTACCTTCATCCTGAAGATGAAGATATAGAGAAAATTTCCCCAAGGTCATTCAGCCAATGGAGGTGAAGTCAGAAGAAAAACCCATGCAGGCTGACTTCAGAGCCCAGGTTTATGACCACGATGCTATGTTACCTGGTACACGATGATATTTAAAGCCATGGGACCAGATAAGGTCACCCAGGGGCAGTGTGTAGATGAAGAGAAAAGGCCCTGGAGGGCTGTAAGCATTTAGTCAGTCCTTTCAGAATGTACAATTTCCTCTGTCTGGTTCTGTGCTTACCAGACAAGATTTATCAATTTGATCTGTCTCACCAAGAATCTGCCTGCACAGATGACCAACCCCAGTTCCCAAATGAGACCTACTAGCTGTTATAAATTAATAAAATAGAATTCTTATTTCTAATTGTATATATGGCTGGTTTGATTCCATTATTTCCCTTTGGTTAATCGATAAAATAGAATGTCTGGACAAGTGGTGACCTTCCAAGATGCTAAAACTCTGTGGGGTCCTAGCTGAAGCATCCAGCTGGCTTTCCTGGGCATCTCTTGAGCCATAATGCATGTCATTCCAGGAATTCTGGAAAGTTGGGTTCCATGTGGCTTGTTCAAAATTCAAGGAAAATGAAATTCTGAACTGAAAATGCTTAACTCAGGATTTTCCTCAAACAGTACACACTGTTTCAGCAACTATGTATAAGCTTTGACAACACAAAGACCTTGCCCTCAAGAAGAACTATGGCAGCTGAGGACCAGCGAGTAGCAGGTCTGGACACTGTGGTCTAAACATGAGGGATTTCCACAAAATTCTTCTTTTCTTTAGTTTTGAACAATTGGTATAGATATATATACATCAGCAGGGCACATTAGATGCTTCAGTTCTCTCTCTCCCTCTCTGTCTTTTTTAAATTAAAGTATAGTTGACTTACCATATTATATTAGTTTCAAGTGTACAACATAGTGATCTCTTATTTTATAGATTATAGATTATTATACGTATACTATGCCACCTCTTCTTTATCCATTTGTCAGTTGATGGACACTAAGCTTGCTTCCATATCTTGGCTATTGTGAATAATGCTGCTATGAATATTGGTGTGTATATATCTTTTCTTTTTTTATTGAAATGTAGTTGCTGTACGATATTTGTTTCCAGTGTACAACATAGTGATTCACAATTTTAAAGTTATATTCCATTTACAGTTATTGTAAAACATTGGCTATATCCCCTGTGTTGTACAATATATCCTTGTAGCTTATTTATTTTATACATAGTAGTCTGTACCTCTTAATCTCCTACCCTTATATTACCCCTCCTCCTTCCCTCTCCCTTCTGGTAACCACTAGTTTGTTCTCTGTATCTGTGAATCTGTTTCTTTACTGTTATATTCACTAGCTTGTTCTATTTTTTCGATTCCACATATAAGTGACATCTTACAGTGTTTGTCTTTCTGTGTCTGATATATTTCACTTAGCATGATACCCTCCAGGTCCATCCATGTTGTTGCAAATGGCAAAATTTCAATTTTTTTTTATGGCTGAAAGGAATGCCATTGTATATCTGTGTGTGTGCGTGTGTGTGTGTGTGTGTGTGTGTCTCATCTTCCTTATTCGTTTATCTGTTGATGGACATTTAGGTTCCTTCCGTATCTTGACAATTGTAAATAGTGCTGCTATGAACATCGGGGTGCATGTATCTTTCCGAATTAGTGTTTTCATTTATTTCAGTTATATACCCAAGGGTGGAATTGCTGAGTCATATGATACTTCTATGTTTAGTTTTTTGACAAACCTCCATACTGTTTTCCACAGCGGCTGCACAAATTTACATTATCACCAACAGTGTATGAGGATTCCCTTTCTCCACATCTTCACCAACATTTGTTAATTTGTATTGTTTTTGATAATAGCCATTCTTACTGGTGTGAGTTGATAACTCATTGTTTTGATTTGCATTTCTCTGATGATTGATGATGTAGAGCATCTTTTCATGTGCCTATTGAGCATCTATATGTCTTCTTTGGAAAAATGCATATTCAGGTTCTCTGCTCTTTTTTTAATCAAATTTTTTTAATACTAAATTGTATTAATTCTTTATATATTATGGATATTAACCCTTTATCAGGCATAACATTTGCTGATATCTTCTTCCATTCAGTAGGTTGCCTTTTTGTTTTGTTGACGGTTTCCTTTGCTGTGCAAAAGCTTTTAAGTTTGATTAGGTCCTATTTATTTGTTTTTGCTTTTGTTTCTCTTGTCTGAGAAGATTCACTGAAAAAGGTATTGCTAAGACCTATGTTTTCTTCTAGGAGTTTTATGGCTTCAGGTCTTACATTCAGGTCTTCAATCCACTTTGAGTTTATTTTTGTTTATGGTGTAAGAAAGTGTTCTGATTTCATTATTTTACATGTAGCTGTCCAGTTTTCCCAACATCACTTATTGAAGAGATTGTCTTTTCTCCACTGTATATTCTTACTCCTTTATCATAGATTGATTGATAAGTGCATGGGTTTATTTCTGGGCGCTCTATTCTGTTCCACTGATCTATGTTTCTGCTTTTATTACCATACCAGTTTCATACTGTTTTAATTACTGTAGCTTTGTAGTTATAGTCTGAAGTCAGAAAGTGTGAAACCTCCAGCTTTGTTCTCTTTTCTCAGGATTGTTTTAGGATTATTTGCTCTAGTTCTGTGGAGAATGTCATTGATAGGGATTGCATTAAATCTATGGATTGCTTTGGGTTGTATGGACATTTTAACAATATTAATTCTTCTATTTATGAACATGGCATAACTTTCCATTTATTTGTACTGTCTTCAATTTCCTTCATCAATGTTTTACGGTTTTGAGAATTTAGATATTTCACCTCCTTGGTTAAGGTTATTCCTAGGTATTTTATTCTTTCCCTCTCCCTTTTCATTTTATTCCTAAAACAAAAGATTTATTTTTTTAAAAAAATTTACTTATAATTTTTATTTCATTTACCATCACTGATCTTAATAAAGTAATTCCCTCATTTCTCCAGGAAACCTACTGATAACTTCCTAAAGTTCCATGATTTTGACAATCACTTTTTAGCAATAACCTGCACACAGTTTCCTCACTGGGGAGAAAGAAAGGCTCTTTCTGGTCAAAAAGTTTTTGTGCCCCACATTTTCAAGCAGAAGTTTTTTCGTGGAGCCAAAATGATATTTTTTCAAGGAAACTTTTCCTGATGGCCCCTCTTGGTTATTTTCCTATTATAATGTCCCATTACTCCCTCATGACATTCATCACATTTGAAATTATGTGATAATATCTGTAAACAAAGACCACAGCTGTATTATTCATTGCCATATCATCAACACCCCGTATAGTTCCTGGCACATAGAAGATGCTCAACAAATATTTGTTGAATGACTAAATGAGTGGAAAACACTGGACACAGATAAGGCAGCTTCCAGCAACATCAACTACGTGATCATTATGATCTTGAAGTTTGCATAGTAATCACAAGGACTTTCCCAAAGAAACTTGAGAAAGCACTTCTAAATTATCGACCTATGATGATAGTTAACTGTCATTCTATACTCATAGCAATTAACATAAGTATTGAAACACGTTAAAGAATCTTATCTGAAACTCTCCAAACTTGGTAAGACTCTTACTTTCCTCTCTTCTATATCTCATGTTGGCAAGAAATTTGTGGCCTCTAGTGATAAAGTCTCACCAGCTTGGCTCTTTTTTTATGTCATTTTGAATGTCCCTCTGGGTCAGTTAAGAGGTCCAATGAACTGCTTTTGTGTAAACTCTACACATTAAGGCCATCTCACAACATATCATTTAAGAGTCTCATAAATGACAATCTGATATAGATGGTGCAATTCTATAACATAAGCAATAATGACTTTACCAGGCTATTTACACCTTCATGAAATTTAGATCTCAACAAATCTCCTGGATCAAGTGTTATAGTGTTAAGTAAGGTACGTTTGAGCCCCTCAAACTGTCACAGGAACACAAAGCTTCTTTTAGGGTCTTGCCCCTCAAAATAAGTTCTGCAGAGCAGCGGCAGCATCGCTTGGCACTATGGACTAAATTGCAACCTCCCCAAAATTGATGAGTTGAAACCCTAACTCCCAATGTGGTTGGAGTTAGGGTCTTTGGGAGGTAATTAGGTTTAGATGAGGTCATGAAGGTAGGGGCCCCGCGATGAGATTACTGTCCATGTAAGAAGAGGGAGAGAGACCAGAGCTTGCTTGCTTTCTCTCTCCAGCAAGCCAGGAAGACAGCTCTAACCAGAACTTGACCACACAAGCACCTTGATCTCAGCCTTAAGAACTGTGAGAAAACAAATTTCTTTTGTTTAAGTCATTCAGTCTATGGTAATTTTCATGGCAACCTGAGTTAAGACCCCTGGGAGCTTGTAAGAACAGCTGAATTTCAGCCCCTAGCTCAGACCAGTGGAATCAGAATCTGCATTATTGTAAACTTTTCAAGTGCTTTTCCTCCTTGCCATATGACACAATCAAAGTTTGAGAAGTTCTATCTTAGGGACCTCCTTCAAGATAGAATAAAAACCATCAGAACATTTCAACCCAGGAAGCAAGTTCTTTGTCGTCAAATTCTTCAGTACGTGCCCAACCAGAAGCATCAAACTGCTAGCCATCCTTGAAAATGAAACCTTCAGGGTCAGCTTTCCTTCTCTGTTTCCTTTTCAACTGATTTTCATCTTTGAGGCCAGAGGTACCATGTTAGGATGTAGAAGGCAGAAGACAAGCAGTTCTTGAACAATTGTATTTTTTAGCTTTATTGAGGTATAATTGACAAGATGTTATATATTTAAAGTGGACAAGTGATGATCTGATACATGTATATTTTGTGAGATGATTGCCACAGTCAGGTTAAGACAGCCATCAACTCACATAGTTATTTTTATATGTGTGATAAGGACACTTAAGTTCTACTCTCTTCACAAATTTCAAGTGCCCCGCACAGACTTATTAACTACAGTCCCCATGCTGTAAATTAAACCCCCAGGGATTATTCTTCTCAAAAGGGAAAGTTCAGTACCCTTCAACAACCGTTCTTTACTGCAGTAAAAACTATCCCACTCAACTCACCCTAAAGTCACACATTCATATGAGAAAAAGAACAAACGTTGACAGGAACTTGACAGGAGCTAAAACCACAACCAAGTTAAACCACTGTGAACTTTTGCACATTTTCAGCTGTCACTCTGTTGATGGACTACCAAATTCTCCGCTTCCGTTGGCTTTATCAGATTTCCAAACCCTGTACGTTAAGGAATCCAGGGGAAATGGCATATGCTATCACTTTTGTGTTTTCTGAATCACAAGTGCCTATACTATTACCTTTATTAGTAGATCTGTGTCTTGAACCAAAGTTATGCTTGGTTTGGTTTTGTTTTTCATAGACTTTATTTTTCCTCTCAGTTTTATTGAGACAGAATTGACATCCAGCACTGCATAGGTTTAAGGTAGGCAGCATAATGACTTAACTTAAATACTGCAAAATGATGACCACCATAAGTTTAGTTAACATCCATCATCTGATACAGATGCAGAGGGAAAAAGGAGAAAACAAAATTTTTCCCTGTGATGAGAACGTGTAGGACCCACTTAGCAAATTTCAAACATACCACAGAGCAGTGGTAAATATAGTCACCATGTCTTACAGCACGTCCCCAGTATTTATTTATCTTATAAATGAAAGTCCATACATTTTCCCCAGATTTTATTTTGCGGAGCAGTTTTAGATTCATAGCAAGACTGAGCCAAAGGTACAGAAAGTACCCATATGCACCCTGCCCCCAAACATGTTTAGCCCCCCACCACTATCAACATCCCCTACAAGTGGTACATCTGTTACAGTTGATGAACCTACAGTGACAACCTAAAGCCCAGAGTTTACATTAGGTTTTACTCTTGCTGTTGTTCTGTGGGTTTGAGCAAATGTATAATGACATGTATCCACCATTATAATATCATAGAGTATTTTCACTGCCCTCAAAATCCACTTTCGCTTTTAGCCACGTATTTGCCCCAGCAATACTGGTTAACTGTGCCCAAATGCAAGCAGAAGGGGCAGGACACAACTGAAGATCTCATCCTCCTAACTTTTTTCAGCCAAAGTGGCCCCCCTTACAGGATATCAGAGTACAGATGTTTCCTTTTGAGTGGTGACATCGAATAGTTTGCCTGTCAAGCTCAATGCTCTCACCAAGTCTGTCTCCCACCAATGGTACTTACCACCTCTAAGGAATAGTTTACTTACTTGGGTGCCTACAACAGCTGACAAAGTAATAAAATTTCCCAATTTTACTAGCCAAAGTTACATGAGCTCCTAGAGGATGGGGACAATGTTTTAGCTATCTTATATCTGCCTGCATAGCACACAGTTAAGTGTCCCGCAAAACTTGCTGGGATGAAATGAAAGGTCAATGTCTTGCCCAGCTTTCCCAAATCTAAACCTACGTACCTTTTCCCACTTTTCCATACATAAGTTCAGTTTGATATTTGTTGTTATGAGCTCCTAGGATGACATGTCTGCCCTGCCCTTTGTAACAAAGGAAATGAACTGTATTTTCAGCCGACAGAGAAATTGGAGAGCTGGACAGGGATGACCGTTTCCCAAGATCTTTCCACTATGTGAATGGTCCTATATTATCTCTCTTGTATCTTCCATGACCATTTGTCCACGGATGCTGTAATGGTTTTCCAAAAGCTGACTTCCTCCCATTCCAGCTTTCCCAGCGGTTGGAAGGGTATTTCCATCACTGGCTTACACTAACAAATAAAAACCCAGGGGCTATTTTAAGCAGCTGGCTTTCAGTTCTGTAGAAGTCATGAAACTGACCCAAGCAAACAAACAAAAATTAATAAGGACTCGCTAAGAACTGGGCCTAAAGATCTTTATGCCCTAACCCCAGGTTCTCCCTTGCTTCATTTCAAAGGCAAAGGCTGGAACATCACACCTGGACAACCGCGTCAGGAAATCTCAGACCAGACTGTGACTACCCACCAACCTGAGTCCCTATCTTCAGTGACAGGTACAGTACTTCCATGAAGAATATGTCTTTTCAGCTAAGTTACAAATACCCTTTGTTACATGACAATGGATGGGATTATTACCTCTGCTTTCAGCAAATGCTGAGAGAAAATATGACCCCACGGATCAAATGTCGAGATCTAGCCTTACATGTGTTAATTCCTAGGCCTGGAATTAAGAGGAGGAGGCCCAGGAGGTTAAATACAGACTCCTCCAGGGTCCACAAGGCCAGGAACATATCTGCTCTCCTTATCAATCAAAGCACTTTAGTCCCAGGCTGGCACCGTCATAGGCACTGAATAGAGACTTACTAAAGGGTATTTAAGAACAATCATTTCAGAGGCATGCTAAGGTAGACATTTGGTCACAAATAAGCCAAAAGCTGGCTTTTAAGGTGACATGGAAACAGCAAGTGAAATTAAAAGCCTAGTTACAGCGAGGACAAGGCAGCAAGAACGGGGGATGCAGTTTCAAGGAAAGTTGTTTTGTTTTCCCATGAGAAAGACCTATGTGCAATTTTAAAGGGAGAAGTATGTGATCCCTTTTATATGCCCTATTATGTCATTAGTTTTTTATAATTCATTATACTTCTTTTTAACGGAGCACCAACTATATCTGAGGAACTGGTATAGGTGCTAGGAATACTTAGGTGAACAGAATAAAGTCCCTCCCTTCAAGGAGACTGTGTTACCCCCTCTTGATTCTTAAACTGCTTCAGTTTCTTGAAGGAAGGCTCCCTGAGCTCCTTGGAATCCAGCCGGGGCTAATCTGTGCTCTGCCTGTGAACACGCCACACAGTCTTGCAGTAGGTGGCTTGGTCTGTCTCCTCCCTGTGGACTGGATCTTCCCCCAGAACAAGGACAAGACTCACGTCTCTGCATCCTCAGAGCCTGGCAAAGTATGGGGCAGGGGAGAGGAGGGCCACATAAAGTGGGTTAACTTCACACAGGGAAGTTTATGTTTGCTTGTTCATTTGTTTTTAACCTTAGAAAGAGGTCTACGTGCTAAGCATTTTGCCCCACATCACAGAGAAGCTTGCGTGTCTGGGTGGAGCTGTAGGAAGGGCCCTGATCTCTCGCTGATGATTCCGGTGCTTGATTCCAAGCACAGTGCCAACTGAACATTTCCATTTTCAATAAGTGACTTAAATAAGTAAATTGCTCGAATATTCTTTTGTGCAGTATCTGAAAGATTAGAAAGATAATGGTTGAAATAAGATCTTTAGAAACACGAGATACACCTCAGGAATCTTCCCTAATAAAACGTGATGAGCTGTCACTATTGTCTGAAATCATCAACTAGCCTCTGAAATTCCAATGGATCTATCCAGAAAGGAATCTTTCCTTCCCCTTTATCCTGACAGCCACCCCAAGGAACGACTGAGTCCTTAAGTTACCACATGTCTCTCTTCTCTGAATCAGGGTTCAGAAAAAGCAACTTACTACTTCCTTTTTCATTCATCCTGAAGACAGTGGAGCAGTGATGAGCTCACGCTGCCCCCTCCTGGCCCACCCACTCCCCAACAAGGAGCAGATACTCTCTCCTGACCCCCTTTGGTTCTTTTACAAGAAAGGAAAAAAGAAAGAAAGAAAGGAAAGGAAAGGAAAGGAAGGAAGGAAGGAAGGAAGGAAGGAAGGAAGGAAGGAAGGAAGGAAGGAAGGAAGGAAGAAAGAAAGAAAGAAAGAAAGAAAGAAAGGAAGGAAGGAAGGAAGGAAGGAAGGAAGGAAGGAAGGAAGGAAGGAAGGAAGGAAGAAAGAAAGAAAGAAAGAAAGAAAGAAAGAAAGAAAGAAAGAAAGAAAGAAAGAAAGGAAGGAAGGAAGAAAGAAAGAAAGGAAGGAAAGAAGGAAGAAAGAAAGAAAGAAAGGAAGGAAGGAAGGAAGGAAGGAAGGAAGGAAGAAAGGAAAGAAGAAAGGAAGGAAGAAAGAAAGAAAGGAAGAAAGGAAGAAAAAAGAAAGAAAGAAAGAAAGAAAGAAAGAACAAAAAAACAACAGAATGCCCCCACAAAAGTCAAATTTTTTATTTTATATAAAAAAAAATTTTGTACAGTTTTAGTTTCTATGTTTAAGAAAAAAAAATCCCTAAAATTGCAATAATGTTTAGATCCACTGCAAACTGTAAAAACAAGCTTTTTATATATTAAAAAAAAGAATTTACATTTTACAATTTTCTACATGCATGCACAAGGTCTCAGCTCTGTAACCCAAAAAAGGAAAAAAAAAATCTAGATCCAACAATGGAAAATTCTACATTTACAATCTCACTTGGAAGGAACTCAAAAAGTCCCCTTCCTTTCACGCACGGAAGAACAAATCACAACAATCATACACCAGGACCGAATCCATCAGCAGATGCTGCCCCGTGTGGAGGGCAGACGAAAGAGAAGACAGACAGACTGACAGACACCATGGAGGGGCAAGGGAGCTCATCCGGGCCCAACAGAGGAAAGAAGCACAAACTGGAAAACAGATGTTTCAGATGAGAAGGGATCCCAATGTCTCCTCACAGGTATTGAGTCGAGTTTGGAACAGGACTGAGGCAGGGATGGGTAGGTGAAGAGGCAGGGGCTGACATGGAGGGGATGGGGAGGAAAAGGAGAGACTGAAGGGAAATCAACAAGAAGAGAAACAAAGAGCATGGAGAGCAGCTGAAGAGAAAGTGCCAGTGGGGACAGCGGCAGAGTGGCGAGGTAGGTGGAGCACTGAGGCACCGTGTCCTGGTACGGAGGGAAGGAGGACGAGCCTTCTGAGGTGCTGAAAGGGAAGGCCTGGGAGGTGTGGCGGGGGTGAGCCAGGGTGCCACATGGTCACAGAAAAGAGCACTGTTGAGCCCCAGGCACAGCATCCCTGCTGGTGGTGTGTGGGGTGGGGGTGGGAGCGAGTGGGCACACCCCACCAGGGAAGGATGAGAAAATCCAGCCTGTGATGGGACAGGCGGGTGGGGGACACTGCTCAGAGGGACTGAGGCAGCTGCGCGCCCCACAGCGGTTCACAGCATGAAGACAACTCCCCGTTTAGGAGACGCACAAGACAAACACAGCCGTACACTTGACAATTCATCCTGACATTTTAAAAAATAATAATAACAATAATCAAAGAAGACAAAGATACCACAGTTCTGACGCAAAGGACCAAACACAACTATTCTCAGTCACAGCCCTTAGTGCTTCGAAAGAGAGGTGGGGGGGGAATTTCTTTTTGTTTTAGGAAAAAGGAATGAAAAAATCACAGTGATTAAAAACATGGCAGGTTCTTAAAATAAACACTCCCCCGCCCCTAACCCAGGGCAGCAACCATGATCCCAAATACTTTCCCTTTCCCACCCCAACTCGTTCCTCAAACACATCCCACATTCCACTCCTGCCCACAAAGGCAGTGACCCCAATCACCATCCAGGCCCCATTTTCCAGGATAGTGAGGTATTCAGAAATGTGACCCAGAAGGGACTCCTCTGAAACCAGGCCTTGAAGAGAAGAAAAAATACCTTCTCCGGAACCCCAGGACAGGACATGTTTCACTCAGGCCTATCCCAAAACCCACAGCCCCAGCCCACAGCTGACCTCGAGGCCCTGCCTAAGTCAGCCCCCTGACCCACCCTGGTGTGGACAAAGCACGTACTGGCTGAAGAGCCCTTCTCCGTAAGTGGTGTGTGGGCAGATGTGCTTTTTCAGAAAGGACAACAGGAGAAGCAATCACCAGGCTCCATAAGGCCCAGGGCTGCCACTACACCTAGGGGAAGCCTCCCTGGTAAGAGGCCAATGCGGATCTTAGCCCAGGGTGCACGCTGCAAGGCCAGACCAGTGAGTTTTCCAGGGGAAGGAAGGGCCTGTCAAGGGGCAGTGTGAGTTGCTTTGAGGACTGGCCCAGGGGGCTGCTCCAGCCACCAGAATGTTCCCCCACATGGGTTCCGGATGGAGGTATTCAGGTACTTCTTAGTTCTATCTCCCTTGGCCAAAACTACAGAATTTAAAGGTGTTTGATTTAAAGGCTCAGAGTTACATTGAAATTAAGTATTAGAAGTCCAGCGAATTTCCTCAAAATGAAACCAAAGGTTTCAAGAATTCAGACTGGGCGCAAAGACTATGGGAGCTAAAAGGGATGAGGGGCTGAGTACCCATCAAAGGCAGCAATCTCGGTCCCTCACCCCAACACAGAGGGAGACCAGAGCCCAGAAAACCAGGCAGGGAGGGGAGGGGGACCCTGGCCGGCCAAGGAAGAGACCCCTGAGGCAAAGAAGTGGACTTAAGGCAGGGGGTGAGGAGGAGCTGCTGGCTCCCCCCCCAAGAAGAGATGAGGCAACAGGTCTCTGGAGCTGAGAGAAGAGACAGCAGGACTGGGGGGGGCTGGTGAAGGAAAGAAAAACGTTCATCTAAGACCACTGGCGGGGGCCAGGGTCTGCAAGCCACTAATTCCGCACAGGAGTCTACGTGCCGTCCTTCCCTGGGAACAGGGAGATCCGCCCGATCACGCCAGAAACAAAGGTGCAGGCAGGTTCAGAGGGTGGGGGTCAGTGATGTTCACGGGGTCTCTCCCACCCTGACCTCAGGGGCTGCCTAGGAAAGACCCATTGGATGGAAGGTACTGTCCCCCAGAGCCCAGGAAAAGTGGCCACAGAGGGGTCCCGCCTGTTTGCCTATGACCACACATGGCCACACAAATCAGAAACAGAAGGTGGAGATTTCAGGGTACAGGATGGGATCCTCCCTTGCTCTGAATATGTGTGGATGGAGGAGAGAGGCTCTAACAGACAGAAGTGAATGACCTGGCAAGGAAGCCCTCTGGGGATGTGTGGGAGGATGCACAAGGATCTGTGCCCATGAACTCCAGGTTTGCCGCGGGTGGGGTGAGCAGGCAGGAGGAGCAGGTCCACCTGCCGCCTGGAGGCCGCAGGCAGCGCTGCCCAAGAGTTTGGCACCATGCTCTCTGGAGTCAGTCTATGTTCCCAGAGAAACCCTTTTGGGGGGCCCTGGAGAGAACTGCTGCAAGAACCTGGGTTCGAGAGTGGGGCTCAGGTGGGCCCTGTGCCCTTGGAGAAGAGACGGTCCCCGGGGGAAAGGAGAGGGCGAGAGGCACTGATTCCTGCAGTGCCTGGAGCGATACAAAAGTGAGGGGGTGAAATAAGGGGGAGGGAACGTCCCAGGTACCGCTGACAGCAGGATGGCTCTCCAGGTTCATGTGGGGTAAATAAGGAAGGGGGAGGAGACAGGTTGGGTGTGAGGGGAGTTAATTCAAGTAAAAAAAAAAAACCAGAGCAAGAGGAAGAAGGCGGCAGGAATGCGGCAGGGCAGAGAGCCAAGCCCCCAGCACCGCCCTCAGGAGCCCCCGGGTCTCCCACTCCCCCGCTGGTGCACAGTCACACCGAGGTCTCAGACTGCAGCCTCATGACAAACTTGTGCGACTTGGGATCCACAAATTCCTCAGAGAGTTTGAAGAACGGGACCTTCTTGGTGCTGACCACCAGGCTGAAGTCATGGCGTTTCAAGAGGAAAACGATGCCATCCTTGAGCCCATTGGTCACCGGCTCCTCGCTCACCAATGTCCACTGTTTGGCCAGCCAGCGTTCCTTGTGGTACTGGATAGTTGGCCCGGCCGCCAGGTACCGCTCCAAGAAGGCCTGAGGAGGGGAGAAGGGACTTTGCAGGAAGCTCTCCCACCCACCTGCCGTCCTCCACCCCCAGGGTACAGATTCCAAGGATGACCAAGATGTCCCCAGGTGCACTGTCTGCATACGGTCTTGGAATGTTAGAGGAGGAAGGGGCCCAAGATCATCTGCTTCAAACCCTTGTTTTATAAATGAGGGAGCGGGAGCCCACAGAGATGATGTGGCTCTTCAGGGTCGAGCCTGGTACTCAGGTCTCCCGACCCCTCACCCTCTGCTCCTCCCCAGCACCATGCTGTGACCAGGGCAAGTCCTCCCTCATCCTTCCTCTCCCTGCTGCTCATGTGAGTCTGCACTCGAAGAAAGCTAAAGGTGTCACAGTTAAAGTGCCACATCTTTAGTCACCTGATCCCCAAGGATGGCTCAGGGAAGGCAATTCTGGGGAGCTGGCCGTATTGCTGAAGGGTGGGAATGGCTCAAAAAGAGCACAGAGCAAAGAACACCCAGTGGAGGTGAGGGGGAAAGGTGGGACTTTGGATCGGGAAGTTCCAGAGGCCCCGCAGAGACGAGCAATAGGTCTCAGCCATTCCCGAAACAGTCCTGAAACTCCCTCTTCTCCTCGCTACCTAAGAACTTTACTCCATGCAGAAATGGGGTGGAGGGCGTAGGGATGAGAGAAGAGACGATAAGGAGGTGGAGATGAGAGGGGGTGGAGGATAAGGCAAGAAGTGAGAGAATAAGGGAGAAGGAGGTGAAAAGGAAGGGCCAGAACTGGGGAGGAGGAAGGATGCCGGGAGCAGAGCCCGCCTACCTTGGGCGTCATGTCGTGCGTGATGCAGAACTCCAGGTGCTGCAGGATGCTCTCCATGGTGTGGTAAGGCTGCTGCTTGGTGGTCCGAAGGTACTTCTGCATGGCACGGGCCATGGATGCGAAGATGGCCTGGGCTGCCTCCCGGGGGTCCATCACCTCCCTGGGGTTCTTCTGCTCCTCTTCCTGCAGCCGCTTAATGTGAGTGAAGGCCTCCTCCACTGCCACCACAAGCCTGGGGGACATGAGGGGTGTGGACCAGATGTCCACCTCTCATCTTACCCCCAGCTTCAATCCTCCAGCAGCCTGAGTGAGGCCAGGCCTCTGTGCGCTCCCTGAAGCCACACACACAACTGGAGCCAAGAACCGGGCTTTGGGAGCTTTGTGTGTGCATGAGAGTGCGCATGTGTGTGGCTGAGGGGAGGGGAAGGGTTTTCCCCCAACTAGAGATAGGAGAGCTCAGTGAGCTCAGCCCAGGGACCCAAACAGGACAATTTAGTGTCAAACCCAGACAGACAACTATGGACCCAACCCTATAAAAAGCCTTCTTAATTAAGACCCTCAGATTGCATTTCAGTGAGTAATAGATACAACTACGACGAGATGACAGATGTCTACTCAACCATGACAGCCTGGGCAACCTTGATCAGTACCTGGGGTGGGCCAAGGCAATGCAAAAACTGTGCTACAAATCAGGAAAGAAAAAGTAAACAGTACAGAAAATGGGCCCAGAAGTGAACAAACAATTCATAAGAGACCTGAAAGGCTGACAGACAGATGGACTAGTCACTGGATACTAATTAGACAAAGGATAAAAATGCTAAAAAGGTACTACTTATCTATCAAAATGGAAAATATTAGGAAGATGACTATAATCTAAATATTGGTTAGGATGGGAGTATTCTCCGAATACTGTGTGGCGACAAGATGCAACAAACCAGATATTACGGACAAGGGGGAACCTCAAAAACACAGTGTGAGGGGGAAGCAGGAAAAAGAAGCCAATTTATGTTAAAAGCATAGAGGCACACAAACCCACATGAGTACCCGGACACCCAGAACCGGGGGACTCAAAGTAGCTCAGGATGGGATTCTGGGCTAAGATAATTTGTGGATGTGTGAGTTCACCGTGTCTCTGTTTATTCTTTTGCTTCCCCTGAGTGTCTCAGTAAAGTTCCTTTCGGAAAGATCCTTTTGTCTCGGGTGAACTAAGGGAAGAAGTTTTCTCCGGGTTACAACCAAAGTAATGGAGAAGGAAAGGGTCCCCTGTGAACCAAAACGGTGGTGGCAGCACAGGAGATCCAAAGACCTTAGTCAGAGCAGAGGGGAGAGGAGGCAGGGAACACTTCTGGTTTCCTTTCCCGGGGCCTTCTCTGAGACAACTGGAAACTTGCTGGAATGTCACAGAAATGGGGCTGCTGATCTTCGATCTACTGCAGGGACATCATCCCCATGTAAGGACAGGGTAAGAGCTACCTTCCTCCCTGGAAGCCTGGAGCTCATGTGGGAGGAAGAGTAGAGTCCTGAAACCCTCTGCTCCTCCCCCCGTGGCGATCCTGACAGACCAAGGTGGGTCCTAGCAGTAGTAAGACCAAGAGAGATTCTTCAGGCATCACTAGGTTCACATAACAATGTGAACACGAAAAAGGGAGGAGTGAGGACAGTGTTTAAGAATTCACTGAGATGTGAGCACTAGAATCTCATTTTTTGCAGGTAAAAATGTACCATCTGCCGAGCAAGCCCACAAGATCTACTGGAAGGAGGCCCAGGGTAGCGTCAGTCCCCGCTGCTGCAGGGGAGGCTCACGTCCTTTGATGGTCCCCACCCCACTGTGTAGGCAGAATTCAAACGCCCCCCTCCACCTCCACCAGATCCCCATCCCCTGGTTATTCAATAATCTCGTCGCAGTAAAAATCATCATCATCATCATCATCATCTCAGTATGTTTTGCCGATGTAATGAAAGTGCCAAGTCAGTTGAATTTAAAATAAGGAGATTATCCTGGCAGGCCTGATCTCATCACATGAGCCCTTTGAAAACAGTTTTCTCTGGCTGGTGGCAGATGTCAGAGAGAGACCTGTTCCTGCTGCCCTCAAGGAAACAGTGAACTATTTATGGGTCCAGGTGACTGGGAACCAATTCTGCTAATAACCAGTGAGCTTGGAAGCGGACCCAGGCTCAGATGAGAATTATCTTGATCTCAGTCCGTGAGACCTGAGTGGAGGGTCCAGCTCACATGCACCTGACCCTCGGGACTGTGGACCCATAAATGTGGGCTGTTTTGCGGCACTGAATTCCTGCTGACTGGTCAAGGCAGCAACAGAGAACGGAGGCACACACCCCACCCGCATCACCATGGCTTGTAGAGTTCGGCAGTTGCAGAAGCCGGGTGGTCTTCCTCTCCCCAGCCTATCCGCACCCAGCAGCCCCCCGTGCCCCCTCGTCCCCCAGGGACCCACCTGGCCCTCCGCTTGCGCACCCTCCGCTCGTGCTCGGCCTCCTCGTAGTAGTACTCATTGTGGCTGTTGTCCCGCCTCCGGGCAGCCGCCGCGATCACAGCCCGGGACTGGCCCGTGGAGTTGTTGGTGCTGTTTTCTGCACAGGAGCAGGAGACACAGGGGATGGTCACTTTGGAGCGTGGCCTTGATTCCCACTCCAGGAAGTCTGGAGCCAGCAACCTGACCCGTCCAGAGGAAGCCGTGTCCACCCACCAGCAGTACCTCCCAACCCCAGCCCTCCTGGCCGCGTCTAGGAGAGGCCCACAGGGAAGCAACAAGGAGAGGATTGGAGGGCAGGAGTCCTGCACACGTTCCTCCCCAGCGCAGGAGATTCTGGAGCTCAGAGAGCGCGGGCTTAGGATCAGGGCTGATGAGCGGATGCAGAGGAGCCAGATTAAGGGGACACACCGTAGCATAAAGGGACAGCAAGTAGAATCAGCAGCTAAGACCAGCCACCTGGAGTCAAGGGAAATGACAGAACAGAAGGGACTGGGACATGGGCTAGGGAGAGGAGAAAGCAAGGGAGAAGGGTGAATGAGAAATGGGAGCAGGAACTTGGGAGTCCTGCCTGGGAAGCCAGCAGGAGGCGGAGGAGCAGGGCTGCTCACCCTCTCCGAGGGAATACACCTTGAAGCCAGACACTTTCTTGGCCAGGACGGACTTGGGCAGGTTGAGGAGGGCAGGGTTGTAGACAGGGAAGTCATGGTAATACTTCTCCAGGATCCACACTGCCACGCGCTGGATGCTGTGGGGGAGACGGCAGGAGGGGGAGGGAGAAGGGACAGACAAGGGGCGCGGGGGAAAGGACACATCAGGGCAGGTTGGCAGGGCAGGAAAGGACACAGGACAGGGACAAGCTGCTTCCAAGAAGCCTGGCTCAGGGCCTGAGGTCTACTTACCAGGCTCCCAAGCCTTCCCCAGGGCTGGGCCTGCTAGTCCTTCCCTGCCACACTGAAGCCCAGGGGAGAAAGGGCATTGGGCAAGAGTCCCCAGCCAAGGGTCCTCCCCTCCAGCATTCCCCCCAGGGTTTGCCACAGGACCAAGAGGTGCTACTGAAACTCTGGATGGCCTGGGGAATATCCTGCCCGCAAGCCTGGAGAGGCTAAAGAGATCTCTTCATTATCTTTTCCTCTGGGGGGGTCCCTCCTCTGGCCAGCTCATCTCAGTGACCACTCACTGAGTGCCCCCAAGAGGCTGTGCCTTCAAGAAAGAGCAGGAAAAGTGATTCCAAAAAGGCCCTGTTCACGCCCCACACCGTTCTCCTCTTTGGTCCATCCCTCTCTAAGATCCCCAATCTTTAACTATCTGTTCATCTGTTCACTCCCAACTTGTAACTCTCGCCCCAGGCTGCTCCAGGACTCTGAGTATGACCCCTCCATCAGGCAGCAAACGCTGTTGAAAACCTACAACGTGCAGAGTACACAACTCCTTCCCACACAGCCCTCTTACCCACCCCCTCCAGCCCCACCATCACACCTTCCTGCCCGACAGTCCCCCGGCCTCCTCCCCACGCCCGTCCACCTGCTCCCACGCGCCCATACCTGAGATGGCCCACGTTGTAGAAGCGGCTGGCCCCGTCGGTGGAGCGCACCACCTTGAGTGTGAACTGAGGCTGCAGCTGACGCAGCTCCAGCAGGACCACGGCCAGGTAGTGCACGAAGAGCAGGGCGTCCACCAGCGACACGGCAAACTGCACCACGCCCTGGTAGCTACGCTCCCGGGCGTCCAGGATGCGCACGCCATAGAAGAGCCAGTAGGAGACGACGAGCAGGAAGACGAGCACCATGAGCAGGGCGCGCAGCACGAAGACACGGGGCAGCGAGGCCTTGGGCCGGCGGAAGAACAGGGCCCAGCTGCCCAGCAGCAAGATGAGCAGCTTGAAGGCCACAGAGATGAAGAGGCCCTCACAGGCCGTCCCACACGGCTCCAGCTCCTCCCGCCACAGCAGTGGGGGTAGCAGCAGGAAAGCCAGAGGCGTGAGGAAAGACAGCAGGGCCAGCGTGGCCCCCGCTGCCACACCCAGGTGCCGGGAGCAGTCCAGCGGGACACTGTCCTCCATGTCCTTGGCGATGCGTGTGAGGTCATCGTGGGAGATGCTGTGCTCCGAGGTGCCTGTTACGACTGTGGTCGTCTCCCCCCAGTTGTCGTCCTACAGCAGGAGGGGCCGCAACAACGATGGGGAGAGGAGAGGAGAGGAGGAGGAGGGAGGAACACAGGAGAAAAGGTAAGAGGAAAGAGGACAGAAAGAAAGCACGAGAAGGGAGAAAGAGGGTAAACAACAAATATGCAGCCATCGATGTATTTACCAAGCTCCACTGAGTGCCTAAGCCTGGTCCCCGCAGGGATGGGACATCTGAGACCTGGGCCCTCGGGGAGCTTCACGCCGTCAGTGAGATAGGAAAAAACTGCAGGTGCACCCTCGGAGGAGAGGGTACAAGACAGTCGCCAGGGAGCTGCTCAGCCAGTGACTGGGATCGGAGGTCAGACTGGCCAGGCAAAGCAGGCAAGCTTGAGCGGCCACCTGCAAGACCAGGCTACGCAACAGGCATCTATTCCCCAGGTATCGAGAGCCACCCAAGGTTTCTGGTTAGAGAGTGACCTGACAAAAGCAGCGTGGTGACAAGAAGGTGCTGGGAGGAAGGGATGAGGAAGGCAAGTGACTATTGCAGGGCAAGCGAGACACAGTGCAAACTCAGGGGCCGACTCTACTGGGCCACCTGAATGCCCACAGAGGCTGCCTGTTCCTGGAGGCAAGTGCGTGGATAGGCTGAGGTCCCCAGGTGCCCTTCTGAGTGTGGTCCACTCAAGCTGTTTCTCTGCAGAGGCTGAACACCACCCTACTGAGGAGCCCCAAGACCACCAGTGGCCATCAGTGCCCACAGGCTTAACTCAAGGACAACCTGTGGACATGGAATCACATTCTGACAGCCTGGGGATTCAGGCTACAGGACTGAAATGCAGGATGGGGAGGGTAGGAGACAGCTTAGCATGGTCAGTGACCAAGGGTGGAGGAATCTCCTCTCTGAGGACAGGAGAAGAGTCTGACCTGAAGATGGAAAGTGGAGGCGCTGCCTGCTTTCAGCTCAGGGAACCCTAGTGTGACCCCAGCCACACTGCCTACGCTCTCCAAGCATCAAGGGCCTGGTCACAGCAACAGATGAGCTGACCATGTCTCAGGGTCACTTCGAGAATTCAAGAGGCCAGGTCCCCGGGAGAAGACAAGATTGGGAAAGAGGGAGAAAGAACGTTTCCTTCAGGTACTGATCTGCTCCCAAGACCCAGGAATGCCCAGTGTGTCACAGGGAAGTCTTATGAAGTCTCCACGTCCCTAAGATGCTCCCAGGAAGAAAGAAAAGGAGGAACAAGACATGAGCAACCTCAGGGTCATCTCAAATCCTGCCTCTTTTCTAGTCAAGCACTGTATTCTGCCTCCGGACCTCTCTACCAGGTGCGTACAGTGGGCCAGAGAGGTTAGAGCAGGAGCAACATGCTCATGCTCACCCTGTCCTGGAGAACTCTCTTCCAGGGACCCCCTCCACCTCCCAGCCTCACTTCTCCTCCCTCCCCTTTCTCCATCCACTCGGCCTGCACCTCCTCTAAGACCAAGTGTTGCTATTCCACAGGCCTACACCAGAGGGCGCAGGAAAGTCCATGCCTTTAGGTTCAAGGAAAACTTAGGGCTGCCACGCCCCACCCACCATGGCCCCCCAACTCTAGATTCCCAGGCTGTCTAACTGGCTGGCACGAGCCCAGGCAATTCCCCTGACACAGCCCAGGCCACTTCACCTCTCCAGAGATAAGGAAAGAAGAGGCTGCTGCTTCCAAAGGGATCTCGGCTGAAATTCCCTGAATTCTACTGAAACAGGGTCCTACTTTGGGACACAAGTTGCCCTCCCTGATCTGCCCTCTGTCTGAAGAGACCCTCCCTTCTCCGATGGACCTCCAGCTTTCCCAAAGGGCAGTCTGGAAACACCTGACCCAGACCTCATCCCCTCAACACTCACCCGCTCATCCCCTCGCGTGGACTCGTTGTCCAGCAGGGGCTCCCCTGGAGCCTGGATGGTCACTGACTTGTCCCCACGGCTCCCGTCTCGGCTCTTAGAGCGGTGTCGGTCCCGGCGGTCCCTGCAGCAGCAGGAAGCCAAGGAAGAAGGCCCACAGAGGTCAAGGGGAGGACCCGGGTTCCTCAGCAGCCATCCTCAGCCCAACACCGCTGTGTATGCCCCCACCCCTACCCCCACTGCTTGTGTCGCCCCCACACACACCCACCTGTGTTTGCGGGAGCTGCGGGAGTGGCCCGACTTGTAGGAATAGCCGGAGTACTGGGACTCGGTGTCCATGGCGTCTGAACGCCGCGCCTTGTAGCGCTCCAGGGCCACAGGCTGGGGCCTTTTGGGGGGGCCCACTGCCACCTCCTTCAACACCGGCTTCTTCAGGCCAAGAGGCACCTTCAGGAAATCAACCGTCACCCTGAGGGACTCTATTTTGCTGGACGGGTGGGCTTGTCTCAGAGAAAATCAAGCAGCGCTCCTGAGGAGAGGAAGCAGCTGGTTAGGGGCAGCTGGGGCGCCCTGTGGGCTCAGGGCACAGAGGAAGGCCACCCCCAAAAGGCAGCGCAGGAAGCTCTGGTGAGCCTCGCCACTGCCTGAGAACATTCCACCCAGGTTCCTGCTCTGTCCATTGGGCCCAGTTCCTCCTGCCCTGCCTCCTAGAAAGAGCACCCCCAGACTATGTGCCAAGGGCTCAGGAGTGGGGAAAGAACGGCCAGCAAAGGCCATCCAGAATGACCCAACCCTGGACTCCCTGCAGGGAAGAACCAGACAATGCTTTCTCATTCTCAGCCGGGAAACTAAGACTTGGAGAGGGCAGGTTCTGGCCAGGCCAACTGGCTAGAACAGTGGAAACCTTAGCAGAAAGCAGTGGCTTCCATCCAGAGGCTACCCCAGGCCTCTGCTTTCCCTCCACTCATTTTCCTCCCACTCACAACTTCTGAGTGTGCCCACAAGGGGCTGCCTGTGACCGCTTCTCTTGGCACGGTCTCCCAGCACCTACGTCAAACACACCCATAGTTATTGCCAGGTCAAGCTGGCTGCTCCCCTTGAGGCTGTGTGCGTGTGTGCACGTGCGGCAGGGGTGAGGGAGGGAAATTACAGATAACATTGTGTGGGGGCGGGGGCAGGAGGAGAAGGCGAGTAGAAACCATTCTCCAAAAACGTAACCTCCTGAACTAGGTAAGGTCAGGAGCTTAACTGGCTACTTATGGGCTGAGAAGCAGCATCTTCTGTACTTTCACCCTCTAATTCTGCAGAGGAGCAGGACCTCTCCTCCCCTCCTCCCTAACCCTCACCCAAACCCTGCTCGTTCCTCAGAGCCCAGCCCCCATCCCCTCACAAAATCCCCCACCCACCCCAGCATCCTGTGTTACATCTTCCCCTCTGACCCTGACGCCCGCCCCTCAATCATCATCACCATGCACTGAGCGGTTATCTCCTGTCTTCACTCACTGAGCCATCAGGTCTTTCTTTGGCCCCTTCTAGGAACCACGTGCCCTGCTAGGCCCTGGGTACACGTGCTGAACAGACCCTGAGTTTACAGTCCAGGGGGGCAGGTGTGTGCTAAACAAGTAAACAGGTGAGGATAAAGGACAGACTACATCAGTGATGAAAGGAGAACAAGGAGGGGAGCCCGACAGACAAGTCTGGGGGGCGGGGCTACTTTAAACTGAGGGGTTCTGAAAAGTCTGGGAAAAGGCCAGCCAAACCAGAGGGAGAGCAGGGGTTAAGCAGGCAAAGGGGAGGGGAAAGCAGAGCAGAGCATCATCCCTGGGAAGGGAGAGAGAGGGCAGCGCAAGGTGAGGGAAGAGCTTGGGTTTTATTCTAAGAGCAATGGAAGCCTGCTATGCAGACATGGATTAGAAAGGGAGGAGGGGGGAGCAGAAATAGAGACAGGAAAGAGGAGACTGCAGTCGTGAGTTGGAGCTGCAGAAGTGGCGCGAAATAGTCACGGTTGAGACATACATTGGTGGTAGGACCCACAGGCCCTAATGGGGACTGGCTGAAGGGGAGGGGAGTGTCAAGGTCTCTGGCCTGAGCAAGAGAAGAGGTGGTAGCGGCATTAGCAGGGGGAAGACTACGGAGGAAGCTGGTGAGTTAGGTTTCCAGCGTGCTGAGTTCACGGCTGTGAGACAGGCAGTCAAACAGTCAGCTGGGTGTCAGAGGAGCCGGATTCAGAAAAGAGACTGAGCTAGAGATCTGGACGGCGTGCAAGGTCAAGGGAATGGCCAGGATCACCCAGGGAGAAGGTTAAATAAGAGGTCCCTGAGAACCCCAGTATGTAATCATGCCCGAGGAAAGGGAGCAGGCAGAGGGGCTGAGAAGGCGAGGCCCGAGGAGTACAGAGGCCAGAAGAGTGGGGTCTCATACAGCCAAGAATTAGAGCATTTCCAGGCAGGAATAAAACCAACCAGGTCAATTACATTGAGAACTAAAATGAGTTTGCTTTATGGAGTTGTTAACTTTTCTCCAACTAAACTGAGCCACCAAACTTGAGAACGAGAACCATGATTGATACGTATTTGTATCCAGCACCCTCCCGTGGGCGCACAGCAAGTAACCGATACCCACCTAGTAAATGAATATGCCTCTCTGACTCTCACGGGAAACTGCAGCGACTGTAGGGAGATGAAATCAATGTTGCACCCATTAAATTATCCGCCTAACAGAGTTATCCGGAGGCACGCCACGGCTTAGTGATATTTGTCCACGTCCTTACGTCAAGGCCAAGTGTCTGATAGAGACACACTTAGGGAACAGAGACTTAATACCTTAACCTAACCCTAAACCCCACCTTTGCCACAAACAAACCCTGTTCATCACTGCCTGCAAATTGCACACTGGGCTCCTCTGCTCCGTCTCTTAAGAACCCATTCTTCTGGTCTAGCCCGCGATGTAGTTCAGACACATCACCTGCATCTCTCTTGCTGTGGTTCAGCCTATTCTTCCTCGTCCTCCTCCTAAAACCTGAATTTCACCAGGAGGTTCAAAGGGAATAAGTGGGTCACAGAGTGAGGGGGTGGAGGAGTAAAGAGGGAAAGGACTGCTGTGGACTGGAGTCTAGACAGAGACACCAGAGCCCAACTCTCCGTCTCCTCAACCTGGATTCTCATGTCTGCCAGAGCCAACAGCAAAAAGACCCTGGGATTTGCACCCGAGGATCTGAGCTCAAAACCTAATTCTCCCATTAGCAAGCTGTGGGATCACGCACAAGTTACTTAACATCTCTGTGTTTTGCAGCCTGGTAGGCTCATCGGTGAAATAGGAGAAATGATACACACTTCACAGGGTTGCTGTGAGGATCCTGGGGGTAAAAGAAGTACTTTTATAAACTGTTCAGCTAGTAATAAGTTAAGCAATTAATACACTCTAGCTCTAGGATCACTCATCCTCCAACCCCCAGACACTTCCTCCGAGACTTGGGAAAGAGGTGGTATAAATAAATCCTGCTGCTTTGTATGACTAAAGTCCCCCCCCACCCCACACACACACTCTCTCTCTCTCTCTCTCCACTGACCAGAACCACCACTTCAAACACACCCAGGAGGGAAGCTGATGCCATTGTGTTGCCCCTACAGATAAATTTCAAACCAGGCAAGGGTGCCAGTCCCCTCCCAATCCTTTGTTCTGAGCCGCTCCAGCCTAGAGCTCGCTGCCTTCCTCCCAGCCACTTACTAAAGAACCAACATAAACCCTGCTTGCCTGGCCTGCTTCTCCCACCCCTACCAATCCAACTCAAGGTGCCCAGAAAACACCAAAACATGCTCCTCCCTCCCCTATCAAACAGAGGGGCCAAAAATGAACCCACTTTCTGAACCCCTTGCCTGCTGTCCCCTCAAGGACCCCAGGGAACTAATCCAAGCACCATGGGGAGGGATGGGAGGTGAGCAGAGGCAAGGGCAGAAGTTCCCCTTGTTTAATCAGTCTCAGGAATGGGGGTTTGGAGGGTCTCCCGGGTGGGCAGCGTTCCCAGGGAGGAGAGTGGGGGAGGGGATCACTGCATGAGATCAACAAGTGGAAATGTGGGAGGCAAGCCGGGATGGGGAGGGAAGTCCGGACTGGTGCAGGGAAGGGAGGGCTCTGGTGTGGGGGGTGGGAGGCTATAAAAGGGAATGTGTCCCAGTGCTTTTCACCTTGCCCCCACCCCGCCCAAGACACACAAGCACACTCACTCAGTCCCCTGTTCAAACCAACCATGGATTATCTGGGGTTAAAAAGAGGCCAGAGAGGAGAGAGGGAGGGAAGAGAGAGCCTGTCACAAAAAGGAGACCCTTCTCCCCTCCAAAGCCTTTCAGAAATAAAATTAATGGAATGTGTCTCAGTATCATCCTAAGGGGATTGGGGGGAGAGAGTGGGGGGGCTTTTGTCCCTGCTGCCCAGCTTCTCCCACATTGATCACCATGGCAACCAAAGCCCCCTGTTGCCTAGGTGATGGCAGCCAGGTCCTGGAACCCATACCCAGCATCCAAAGGGAGAGAGGTTATAGAGATTGGGGGGGTAGGGACAGAGGGGTAGAGAATGGGGTTTCTCCTCTGGCAGCCCCAGCTTTTGTATGAGCTTTGGGATCAGGTTTCTTCAGGAAACAATCGGAGGCCTCTGGAAAAAATACACTCAGAACCTGGCAACAGGCAGAGGGAGCAAGGCCCTGGGCTGTGGGTGGGAGGCCTGGAGGGGAGAGGTTGGTACTGACCAAAAGGCAGACCAAGACTAGACCCTTCCCCACTGCCGCGCTTGCAGGGGCAGCTCAGGTGGATAAGGCCTTGGGTGTAGATGCTGGCACCCCCAGGCAAGGTACACGCTGAGGACCGATGACTGGGCAGCAGGCAGCTGTGGTCACCACCTCCTTCTCCTGCTGCTCTAGCCAGGGGCCACCCTACCACCCAGTCCCTGCTCCTTCAGGCCTGGAGAGGGGAAAGGAGGCAGAGCAAAGAGGAGGCCATGGACAGGGCTGGGGGAAAGCACTGTGGGAGTAGGGCAACTGGGCCAGAGAAGAAAGTGGGGAGGAGGCAGAAACAAACAGGCACCAAAAAAGGGTGCCTGCTGCTCTCATCCCTGCGGAGGGCAGGGCTGGGAGCCCCGGGCCAGAGGTGCAGCAGAAGACGCTGGTCAGATTGCATTCTCCCCTTCAAAGAAGTTCCCCTGCTCAGTCGTTTTTTTTTTTAAAACTGTGCAGTTTCTTTATTGATACTAAACATATACAAACCTGAGTAATCACTTCCACAAAATGTGATTTGTGCCAGAAAGCTGTGACGCCTTCCAGACCACAGTCCCAGCAGGTCTGTGAGGGGGACGCGTCATTTCACCTTCTAATAAGCAAACACACCAGTGATCCCAGGCCCTGATGTTGGTTTACAATTACATGAAAGGGCAGTGCGCCAGCTGGAGGCGGGAAGAGGATGAGAAAGAAGACAGGAAGCCAAAAGTTTTTCTCCGACAGGGGCAGTGCTCTGATAGGACCATTTTTTAAACAAATGGCCTTCCTCTCCTCAGGCCAGGATGAGGTAAGGGTGGTCCTGCCTGGACACAGGGAAACAGGCATAATCACCTCTTCAGACCCCTCCTTCAGAGGAGTCTGTGGACGCTTGCCCATTAAAGGTCTCTGATTCCTATAATCCGAAAAGTACTGAATCACTATGCTGTACACCTGAAACTAGCACAATACTATAAATCAACTATACTTTATTTTTTAAAAAGGTCTCTGATTCCTACACAAGAGCCTGGGTGTTACTGCATATGCCCTGCGCCCCTCTTTCCATTACAGCCCACAGGAGGTGTGGACATATGGGCCCCCAGCCTCGTGGCTCCTGAAACTTCCCCCACCACAGCCCCAATGTCCAAGGATATCACTGTAAGTTCCACCCCAAGTGCTGGATGCCCACCCTCCTGGGTGGCACCAGGAGTCCCATCTCCCAGCCCAGTATCCAAGGAGCTAGATGTCTCTCCAGAGAGACAGCGCACCTTGCCAAGTTATCAGCTAGTGGGAGGCAAGGCAGATTCAAAGTCACAACTAACTGTCCCTCTTAAGACGCTTGGTTTTTCCTCTTTGCCAGTTTCATAGGTGTGCTCAATCCAGGCCACTCGGTCAGACGCTGGTGGAGGCAGAAGGTGTCTGGGGTTGGGGGAAAATGCAGTACTTAACATGCTCCCATGGAGGAGAGGGTCCCAGTACCTCTGACTGAGCCCACATCACTCCCCGCACCCCCGTCTCTCCCACAGAGAAGACAGCAGATTGACCCACCCAACTCTCAGCACGTTCCAGCGCTGAGCTGGAAGAGGCCTTGGAGGTGCAAACCCAGATTTTAGAGATAAAAAAGCAGGGCCCAGAGAAAGAAAGCGGCTAGCTCATGGTAGAACATCTGAACAGCCGACATCAGAAAGCCTCGGTTGTTAGAAAGACCTCGCTAACACCTTGACTCTGAGACATGTTCTTCTCAGAGTGAGACCGAGTTCCTCTATGAGCCTCCTTCCAGACTCCGGTTCTTGGAAGAGCCAAGACTATAAGAAGGCCAGGATAGGAGAGAATTCACTGACTCCTGCCCCACCTCTCTTCCCACCAGTGACAAAGGGTCAGAGACAAGAAAGGCCTAAGCTAAGACAGCTGAAACCAAAGAGCCCCTCTGCCTATAAAGGGTGGTTTCTGCCCTCACTCCTGCACCACTCCTGACTGAGGAGCTTGACGTTCCTCCATCATTCCCATCCCGGCTTGCACCACAGACGAGCCCCCCATCACCTCAGGATGCCCATGCTCAGTTCTGCCTACCACAAAAAGAGGCCCTAGACCAAAGCTGAGATGGACATTGTGCCCCCGCCCTCATTCCTGTACCCTGAAAGTGTCCTTGGATGACAGGGCTGTCCAGCAGGCCAGGGAGAATGGCTGGATCTCAGTGGACTGAGTGGTAGGAAAGAGTCCAACCCAGGAGTCCAAAAGCTGGCACCACGTACGCCCCCGCCCTGCTAACCAGGCACTCTCCCAGGACAGCCCCAGACATGAGCTCACCATCCTTAGGGCCCCAGGGCAGGGGGCAGAAACCCTCTCCTCACTGGGCTGAGTAGCAGGGGAGGGGCCGGACCTGGGTCACCCAGACAGTCTAAGCTTCCAGAGCAACTGTTCAGCACGAGACCCCAGTGCAAGGAGCAGTGCAGGGGAGGGCCCACGGACTGGGCTCCTGGCCAGGATACCTGAGCTTGCATTCTAACTGAAAAGGAGCTGGGGACGCCAGAGCCAAGCCCCTCTCCACTACTTCCTTAATTTCCCTCTATCTAAAGCAGGGGGGCAGGCTGAGTACCCTCAAATCCACAGACACTTAAACACAGACACACACACGTGTACACCCACACTCATATTCCCCCTCTGAAACCTGGAATGGCTCCTGCCTGCCCCACCCAGCTCCACCCACCCCGGCCGGGCAGGTTCTGTAGAGACCTGCTCTGCCTTCTCTCTGGCACCCCCGCCCCCACCCCAGCTCTCAGAAAGCCCCTGCCCCCAACACACCGCACACATACAAGCATACGCTCGTGCACAAACCCCATAAAGCCTCACTCCCTGCCTCCCCCAGACCCATTCCCAGTCAGCCTGGAAGGGAACACTGGGCGGGAGGAAGGAGTGTGCGGTAGAAAGGGTGAGTAATCTCTTTGGCATCTGTCCCAGGTGGAGGCCAGAGGGGAGACAGGATGCTAAGCTGGTGAGAAGGTAACCAGGGCTTCTAGATGCCTGGATGCTCTGTTCCATTCTCACCAATGAGCAGGCCCTGCAATTCCCACCCACCAGGGTCTGAGCATCTCCCTCCCTCAGCTGGGGCAGAGGACTGGCCCCTACCTGCCCACCTGGCAAGCTGTGGAAGAGCCAAGAAGGAAAACAGCACAGTGACAAGAGAAGGTGGACAAGCTGTGCTGACCCCCAGGCCAACTTCCTGTGCGCTCCACACTCCCGCCCTCATGGAAAACAAAAATGCCTCGGCCTCCTCACAGCCTAGGGAGGCCTCAACGATCCCTGACGCCAAGAGACTTTCAAAGCCTGCTCACCCGGCCCCCACCTTGGAACAGAAGCAAGTAGAAAGCAGCTGGCAGGGGAGCCGGCCAAGCTCAGGTTTGCATGTGGATGGGGAGAGCTGTGACGTGGGGACACTGGCGACCAAGGCCGGTTTGTGTCAGGAAAGCATAGGTGGGCCTGAGGTGTAACTAGGAGTGCGGGCGGCAGGCCAGGGTCTCCCATTCTGAAAACCTTCTCCTGCTTCAGTCCAGAGCCTCAGATCTAGTAAATCATCCAGTTCTTACATAGAGAAACTGAGCCAGCCGACAGGCCCAAGTGCCAACCAACCTCCACCATCTTGACAAACCCACCACCTGAGGTTTTCACTCTTTCTAAGGAGCCTCAACATCCCCCAGCCCTTACATCTGCCACCCCGCTCCTGGAGGAAAGCAGGTGACAAAATGAGTGCTTCTGTTCACGCTCGGTTGTTTTTTAAGTTACTGCATTCACACCTCGGGCTCAGCACCTGTTCCTGGGCAGCCCCCACCCTCCCTGAAAAGTCAGAGCCCCTCTCCTCAGACCCACACAAAAACACACACTGTCTCTTCCAACCAGACTGGGGGAGCCAGGAACCCTCCGGTGAAACACTCTGGGGTCTGAGGGATGTTGTTAGGGGGTTGCTGGAAAATTCTACAGACAATGAGGGCAGGTCCCTTCCAATCACAAACAGGACTCCATGGGTTATGGTGTCAGGAACCCCCACGTGTGAAGTAACCAGCAGAGAGGAAGAGGCCAGGTCCCAGGGAGGTTCTGCCCAGGTGGCAGGCCTGCCCCAGGCTGCGACAATGGGGTGCTCCCCCTGGAAGACCCCACTCCCCCTGCAGACTGACCCCTCCCCTCGGGGGTAGACTTCTCTACTGCTCAGGCTGACATCTGGACTCAGGTCTGCTTTTCAGGAGACAGGGTAATTATTCAAGATTAAAGGCAATAAGGAGCAAAACCTGAAGTAAATGAAACGAGAGCAGAGCAAAGTGGATAGAGCACTTTGAGAAACAGAGGAGCAACGACATCAGATAGACCTGGCCCAGACTCTTAGGGGCTATATAACCTTGGATGAGTCACTCACCTTCTCTAAACCTCCGTTTTCTTAGCTGCAAAATGGGGATAATGGTGCCAACTTTAGAAAGTTGAGTTTTCAACAAAATAATGTCTATCACGGAGTCAGACTCATAATAGATGCTCGATAAAATGTTAGTTCCCACCTCTTTCTCCTATGGAGGGTGCCCAGCCAATCCCTTTTACTCCCTGATCATATAGCCTCACTGTGAGAAGCAAGACCCCACTCAGAATAAGATGGAGCCAACACTTTGGCTATAGTGTTGGCCCCAGGTCCCAAATGACGGCCCCTCTCTTAGACCACACCCACATCTGAGAGAGCAGCCAAAACCTCTCACCCACTCTGTCTCTTTCGTCAGGGGCTCCTGGATTCCCCCAGCCTCTCTTCCCCTCCCTCCTTCCACATTTACAGTGGGGCAGGGCCTGGGCTCTAATCACCTCCCAGGCTCCTGCAGACCCCAGGCCCAGCTGTGTGTGGAGTGGTAGGAGAAGGGGGCCCCAAGCCTCCGGCCCACTCCAGCCCCCAGCTTCTTCCCACTCTCTCCTCTCACTGCCCCACCCTGATTACCAGGATATCCTCAGCTCTGCTGACTCTAAGCCCACTTCTCCCAAACCCGTTCCCAGCTATCATGTCTGTAATTACCAGCCTCACCAGGGGCATCAGACAAACACAGCAACACCTAATTTCCAAAGGGCTCCACCATACCAGGCCTCTGCCTCCTACTCTGTTCCATGCAAGGTGGAGAAAAGGAGGGAGAGATTCTTCCTGACCCACCTTATTTTTCTCCAGATCACAAGAGAGTAGGTGACAGAAGGTTGCCCAAGTCAGATCAGCAAGAGACAGGATAAAACGGGGACAGCTGCTGGGGAACGGGTGTGAGTAGGATTTACTCCCAGGCCCCTCCTTCACCTCTGCTACCAACATCTCCCCATGAACAAGGCTACCCACCTGGAGAGCGTGAGAGAAATTTCAGGTCAATTCAGAGAGAGGGGAATTTGATGCCTAGTAAAACAGGAAGATGGGTACCCACACAGACAAAAGTAGGTGTATTCAGGAGGGAGCTGCCCAGGAAAGAGGAGGAAGGAGCAAGTTTTTAAGTCTCATCCCCCACCCAGACCCTGGGAAGAGTAACATCCCAGCCTCTTCTAATACTTCCATCCCCACCAACCACAAAGGACTTCCTTTTATAGGCAGGGAAGCTGAGGCCAAATCCCCAGTTAATTCTTCAAGATCCAGTAATACCGAGTTGCATGTGGTTCACAAACACCCCTGTTCCTTGTCCCTCATGCTCAGCCTCTACCCACAGCACCCTCCTCAGTCCCCTCCCTGCCTGCCCAGTTCATCCTCTACACCCAGCTATGGCCCATCCACGTGGTGGAATATGATTCAGCCATGAAAAGGAGTGGAGTTCTGATGCTACAACATGGATGAACCTTGAAAAGATTATGCTAAGTGAGAGAAGCCAGACACAAAAGGTCACACGTTGCATAATTCCATTTATATGAAATATCCAGAATAGGTAAATTCATAGGGACACACTACAGATTGGTGGCTGCCAGGGGCTGGGAGGTAGGGAATGGGTGCAGGTTTCCTTTTGGGATGATGAAAATGTTGTTAGATAGTGGGGGTGGTTGCACAACACTGCGGGCAAACTAAGTGCCACTGGTCATTTTAAAATGGTTAATTTTATGTTACGTGAATTTCATCTCAGTTAAAAAACATCCAGCTAAGGGCACCTCTCCTCCAGGTACCTTCCCTGACACCCACGCCAGGACCAAGCATTCTTGCTCTGTGCTCCGGCGGCCTCCTGAACACACCTCCATATAGTACTCACAGGGTTACAGTAAAGCAACCTGTTTATGCACGTCTCCCCTGTGAAAGCCCATCTTATTCATCCGTCCATCCCCTGTGCTGTACACAGCACCTGGCAGACAGCAGGCAGTGCCCAACACGGTCTGCCAGAAGGAGCACAGAACCAAAGCCTAGCTCTCCTCCCCAACCCAGAACTTGCCCCTTAACAATCATCAATCAGAAACCCAAACCCTTCCAGCTAACGTTTACTGAGGGCTTGCCATGCGCCAGGCACTGTGTGAGGTGCTCTCTATATATTACTTCATTTAATCCTCATAAACCTAGAACTAGGGCCTATTATTAACTCCATTTTACAGATGAGGCTTCAAAAAGTTATCTGTCCTATCTGAGGTCTCAGAACTAGGAAGTGGCAAAACCAGAACTTAAGAGCAAGCTGAAACCCAGGGAAGGAGGCCACTGGGAGCAGGGGAGCGGGGAACCTGGGGTTCCTAGAGGAAGGCCCAATCTGGGATGAGAGGATGGTGTCTTAAGACATCTAAGAGGCTGGGTTTTAAGAACTTGCCCAATGTCACACTCTTAAGTACAAATTCCAGCCGACTCTGTTGGACTCTTCCCTTTGGCCTCACAGTGTGGGGAGCAGCTCAGGGAGGAACAGTAAAGAAGACTAGAGACCCTCAAACTCAGAGGGGATGAGGGGGGGTCCCAGAGCCCTTCCCTGTTCCCCTTGAAGCTTCTGTAAGCCAAGTTCACACCCCTTTAACGGGAAGGACCTCTTGGAAACCAAGTAAGCAGAGAAAAGTCTGTCCTGCTCTAGGGCCAGGGAAAGGGCCCTTCCTCAGACCTCAGAGGAGCAGAAGGAGCAGAGAGGGCACATCAGAGAGGCTGGCCCTGGGAGAATGAGGGGACAGGAGCAAGACAGAGGAGAAGGAGGGGCCAACGTGGCCACCAATTCCAGTCTGAAGTACTTTCAGGAGTGGCCTTTTCTAGTGTCTGACCACAAGTCATCCTCCTTGGAAGAGCACGGCCCCCACCAGTGTAGTACATCACGCATGGAGGGAGGGGACAGACGTAAACAAGGTACCGCACAAGGCCAGAGCACACCGTCCCGGATGCACGTGCCTCACTTGCCCTGGGAGCCCTACCCACCAGACAGGTGTTAGGTTCAGGGGAATCATGCTTTTTTTTTTTATCCAGCCTTTTCCCTCTCTGCCCCACCCCAAGTCCCAACATTTTCTAACTCCTACAATTCTTATCCTGAGGGCTTAGGAAAGGTGGGGGAGCCCTGAGGGCTTAAAGAGAGTACATTCCGATTTCACATTTAGGGACTCCCATTAGGGAATTTCTCAGAGACCCCATGCATTCACAGCCTCAGCTCCTAAAACTGGGTGCTTTGACCCAACCTCTGACAGGAGGAGGAAAATGGCTGAGAGTGAGATGGGCAAACAAGGCATACGACCCAAAGATGGCGAGCCCCTTCCCCCTTCATCCCAAAGGAGAAAAGAAGACAGAGAGGAGGGAGGGAGGGAAGGAGGGAGGGGTGGGTGGGGGAGAGAACATGTAGGTGCTGCTTCTCTGGGGACAGATACACCCACTTCCGCACTACGATGACAGTACAGCCTTCAGTGGGCGCCTGCCCTGTCCCCAGCACAGGGACATCTGCCCTTTTTGTAAGCTCAGCCCCTATTCCTCACCCTCATATCCTGCCCCAGACCACAGCTCCATCCCAGTCTTGTTTCTCATCAGGAAAAAGGGAAACTGTGTGATAAACTACACAGACACGCTTGCAGAAAGTACTGAAGAATCACCCCTGCTGCCCTCCCCAGAGCTCCCAGGCTACCTTCTCATGGGTCAGAGAACCCAGAATGTTCTGTACCAGGTCTCAGTCCTCAAGCCAGCTCCTCCCTCCTGCCTCCAACCCATACCCAAATCCCTAGACTCCTCAGGGACTGTAGGCTCCAAGAGGCAGGGCAGAGTTGGTGGGTTCTGAAGCCGCAGACTCCAAGATGGCTTTATAAGAGAACTGTGGCCTGAGGGGGCTGAACTCAGGATGGGAAGCCAAGAATGTAGCCTCTCCAAGCACTAGAACCCAATCTACGACAGGGGGATGGACGTCCTCTTTATTCTTCTCCCTGACGCTTCCAATCCCCCAGATTCCTCTAGGACTACAACCGAACCCCGTTCTCTTTCCCACAATACACATCCTTGTCTAGAAAAGCCCACCTCCCAAAACAGGCGCCTTGTAAGACGGCCCACTCACTCCCACCCACAAGTCTCAGGTACGTAAGGCGCTGCCCTCAGACCAGGGCAGGGCCATCCGAGAAGCCTCAGAATGCTCCAGACAGCCCTCCTTTGGGGCTCTCTGCCAGGAAAATCTGCCTGCAGAGGCAAATGGTAGTACCCCCTAACACACACTCAGAAATACACCCACCACCTAAGGCACACGCTGGTACTTACCTATCAACACAGGTTACACAAGAGAACACATTCACTCACACCCCTTCCCAGTACGGAGATACACACACACACACACACCCCTACACACACACACACACACACACACACACCCCTACACACACACACACACACACACACACACACACACACACACACACACACACACACACACACACACACACACACACACACACACACCCCTATTCAGGTATGCCCCATTCTGCTCTTCCATACTCACCTTTCCCAGTACCTGCATATTTCTTTCCAATAAAACCCTCCCCAGATCACACACATAGACACACACCCCTTCCCCAGAGCATACACATAAATACATACAACACACCGCAGATGCATGGTCAGCTGCTCCTTGGCTGCATACACACTCAAGGCACAGAAAACACCTACGTCTCCAAACCCAGGGGCCCACCTGCAGGAACACGCAGCTCGTCAAGGCGCACATATACACACACACACACAAAAACAAAGAATCACGCACAGTGATGTGCCTCCAAGCCTTTAAAATTCACTAATGCAGAGCCCATAGTCCCCCAAAAGCATAAATATGAGTGGGGAAAGGGAGCCCGGTGCCTGTTCCCTGGGCCCCGAAACACAGTGCCCGGGTCTCTGGCCTCCAGCCCCATCTTCGAGCTGCACACACACACCCTCTACTCTTCTCGGGCGGCTCCCCAGACTCCACATCACACCCTGAACGCATACCTGCCCTTGTCCCCCCTCACACTCCTGAGGCTTGTATGCACCCCTAAACACCCTCGCCTTCCAATACCTCCAGACTCCGATCCTTCCACTGCCTCTCCCCCCACCTTCAATACACACTCCCAGTCTCCGGCTTCAACCGGCTCCCCTGGGAACATTAAGGCCCCCGCCCGAGCCCCGGGCCCAGGAAAGTCCCTGGCTCTCCAGGCCTGGGCTCCGCCCCCTCCCCACGCGCCCCTTCCTCTCCCCAAAGTTGGGGGGCACTCCGCGGTGCAATGGGGGCACCGACCGGAAGGGGGTTGCCCTGCGCTCCCCTTCCCCCATAAGCCACCCCGCATACTCGGGGGCCGGGCACCCCCTGGCCCCTTGCAAGATTGTCCCCCCTTTCTGTTTCTTTTTTCTTTTTTTTTTTTTTTCTGCAAACTTTGCCCGCGCCCCCGCGGCCCGGCACTCACCCGCCGCTGCGAACTGCCGGGTGGGCTCGGCCGGCGCCCGGCTCGGCCCGGCGCCTTTGTATCCGCAGCGCTCCGGGTCGCTTGGAACTCCGCGCTCCCGGACGGGCAGCACGGACGATGGGAGGTGTAGAGGGGGGCTCCTGAGTCTGGTCACCCCCTCTCCGTCCCAGACCGCTGCCTCTTCCCCCTCAGGGCCCCGGGGACAGGGGGCCAGGGGGGAATGAGGGGCGCTCAGGCTCCCATGGCGGGACCGAGGATCAAGGAATCAGGGATCAGGAATCAGATCGGGAGCCGGCGGAGAAGGGGGGAGGGAGCGAGGGGGAGGGGAGAGAGCCCAGGGGGTGCAGAGGGCGGGGGAGCGCGCGCTCCCGGGTGCCGCCTCCCGGCTGTTCCCACAGCTGCCGCCACTCCCGCCGCCGCGTCCATTGTCTGCGGCCCCGCTCTTCCCCCAGCCGACGCCCCCCCAGCCTTTCGCCTCCAGATGCCCGGCGGCCCTCCAGGATCCTGGGAATCGCCAGCGGGGCTGCGACCCCCGCCCCGAATGGCGGTCAGGGGGATGCCTCGATTCCTGGCCTGGGACCAGCCCGCAGTCCCTCCTGGGGCTGTTTTCCTCAACCCGCCTGCCGGAGACCGAGCCCCCAGACCCCCGGGGACGGCCGTATTCAGTTTGTTAGGGCCACAGACCCGCCTAGACGGAATCCAATGAAATCTAGGACGTGGATAGATTGATTTTTTTCCCCTCTAGGGTTTCGAGAAGAGTTATTCCTGATTTTAATTAGTGGCAAGAAACGCTCCCTTCTTCCCATGCATACGGGGATTTCCCTGACACCGTCACCACCATATCCCCCCCCACACCCCGCTTCCAAAAATAATTTAATTACTCGGTGTTCTAGCTGCGAGCGGCGACCGCCCAGTCAGTCTGGGACGCTCCTTCATTAACACTTTTTTCCTCCCCTCTGGTTTGGGCGTTGGGATTAATTACAAAGGGAACCCTGCCCTGGGGGAGTGGGGGAGTGGGGGAGGGGAGACTATGAGGGAGCCAGGGAGTTTGGATGGCGGGGGAGAGAGGCCCTTCTCCCAGGAAACCTCCAAGTGTAAAAATGCATTGGCTTAACCCCAGCCGGCCGGGCTCTGGGCCCCAGGGGTTACAGATACCTTGGAGTTGATGGTACTACACAGGGATTGCAGGGTATCACAAGCATCCGACGTAATCAGCATGTCTGCCTTCCTAGAGTATGCCAAGAAACCAGTTGAGGTTCATGAAGTGGGGCAGTAGCTTGAATTCACCAAGACTGACCCCCACTATAAAAGTCTGGGCTTGTGAGAAGTACGTACTCCCCTTGGAGTGAGTGGAAGCAAAAGTATTTTTATATTATTATAGTACTATTGTGTGCAACCCTGTACTTACCGAACAGTAATACTTCAAAAGCACCTTTGCACAATTCTCCAGTGGTAGAGCAAGGCCTGCTCAACATCTCAACATCCTCCAGCTTCCAATCCTGATAACTTCTCACCCAACCCTGTGATTAAAAAGTCTCAGGGAAGGAGACTCCCAGCCTCTCTGTTCCTGACTTGTTTGGGGATTTTTCTCCTCTCTGATGAAAATCTTTTTTCTGAGGCTTTTCTCATCCCTTTTGGTGCTCCATTCTAACATAACTAGAGATGAGTACAGAGTCCTCTTCATCTACACTGTGACTGTTTCAAGATGTCATTCTTTTTTGGTGGTGGTGGTGGTGATGGAAGTACTGGGGATAGAACCCAGAACTTCATGCATGCTAAGCTTGCATTCTACCACTGACCTATACTCCACCACCCTCCTCCAAAGATATTATTCTTAAGGTCTTAAGAGAACCTTAAGACACTTCCCTTCTTCATCCAGACCTTTGCCTCTCCTCATACTCCCTTCCCACCTCATGGGTCAGCAAATGACTCGGTTCCAAAACTGCATGAAATATGCTGAATCATCATTTCAGGTACCCAAGTCCCTGCATGCATTCACATGCTCATTTGCTTGGTGCCTATCATGTGCCAAGCCCTGGCCTGCACTGGAGGATCTAGTGGTGACCACAACTAGCTGTATGGGGGACAATTGGCAGAACTGGGAAGGATAAAGGAAGAAAGACACGGCATAGGGTGCTCCCAGTCCTTCCCAGAGCACACCCGCAGTGCTGGGCAGCAAGTGTGTAATTTGACACAGTGTTGGGGCCGCCTTAGCTGCCACACAGCCCCAGCTAAGTATCCAGCAGGTTTACTGTGATCTGTGTTCACAGGACAGTAGCCTGTTTCACAGACCTCAAAAGGGCCCCAGGAATAAGAAACATAGCTTTGATGAAAGCTACAGGCTCTCTCCAGAAAAATGCATATAGAATTTCACATCCATTTCCAGGACGCTCAGGGAGTTAGTGGTTATATGAGGGATGGTTTGAAGGAATAGTCTAGAAATGGAGGGACCAGTTATAAACCTAATGCAATAGTTGAAAAAAGAGACAGAGCAAGCAGGCTCCATGAGTAAGGGGATAGAAAAGAGTTCAAATTTGAGAGGTGACCTGCAGGTGGGATGGTCAGAACTGAGGAACAAGGAGGCATTTAAGATGACCAGGTTTCTCGTATAGATATTAAAGAGGATAGTGATGCCACACATCTAATTAGGGGCTACTGTGAGAGAGTAGGTTTGAAGGATAGATAATGTGTTTGGTTTGACAGGTGTCTTATATGTCTGCAGGCCATCAGGGTGAGGATGTCCACAGGAAGCTGGCAACAGCACATGCACTTTCCACATCTTTTCCTTTCACTCTTCCTCAGACCATCTGGATAATCTATTTTTCCCTGAACCAAATACATACTTTCCTGCCTTCATCACCTTTGTTCATCCCATTCCTTCTAAACGATGTACCTTCCATTCACCATCACCCTTATCCAAACTATTTTAAGGTCCAATTCAAATGATATTTCCTCTATTAAGTTATTCCTTTCACCACCAATTTGACTTAATCTCTCCCTTCTCTAAAATCCCAAATCTTTCTCTGAACCTCTCTTACCATTCTTTATATTTTGAATTTCAGTTATTTGTGTTATTGAGAAAAAGGCAGAAAAAGAGGAAAAAGAAACCAAGGACAGATGGTGCAAATGGATGACAAATAGCAAGATAGAAAATTTAAATCCAGCTATATCAATAATCACATTAAATGTAAATGGTCTAAACATACCAATTAAAAGGCAGTATTTGTCAGGCTGGGTTATAAAAGCACTATCTTACTATACACTGCCTACAAGAAACTCCTTTAAATATAAAGACACTAATTGATTAAAGGTAAAAGGAGGGGAAAATATATGCCATATTAACACTAATCAAAGTAAAGTTGGGATAGCTGTATTAACAGTAGATAACATAGATTTCAGGGCAAAGGATATTCCCAGGAATAAAGAGGATCATTTCATAATGATAAAGAGGTCAGTTCATCAAGAAGACATAACAATTTTAAACATTAATGTACCTAATAACAGAGATTCAAAGTACATGCGGCAAAAGCTAATAGAACTGCACTGAGAAATTGACAAATCCACAATTATAATCAGAAAAGTCAATACCCATCTTTCAACTAATAGGACAAGCAGACAGAAAATCAGTGAAGATGTAAAGGACTTGACCATCACTATCAACTAACTTGACCTAAATGACATTTGTAGAATGAACATTCTGCTCAACGACAGCAGAATACACATTCTTTTCAAATACACATGGATCGTTTATCAAGATAGACCTTATCTTGGGCCATAAAAGTAGTCTTGATAAATTTAAAAGGAATCACATCATAGAAAAGATACTCTGGCCACAATAGTATTAAATTATATATCAATAATAGAAAAATATCTGGAAAGTCCTTAAATATTTAAAACTAAATAACACAATTCTAAAGGATACATAGATAAAAGAAGAAATCAAAAAGGAAACTGAATTTTTTGAACTGAATGAGAATAAGAACACAATGCAATAAAATCTGTGGGATGTTAACTAAAGCAGTAGTACAAGGGGTATTTACATCTCTACCAGCCCATAGTAGAAAAGAAAAAAGGTCTCAAGTCAAAGATAACAGCTTCCACTTTACAAAATTAGGAGGAAAGTGCAAATTAAATCCCAGGTAAGTAAAAGAAAGGAAACAATAAAAATCAAGCAGAAATTAATGAAACAGAAAATAGAAAACTAATAGAGAAAAAAAAATCAATGAAACTAAAAGCTAGTTCTCTGAGAAGGTAAGTAAAGGAGATAAATCTGGCCAGACTGATCAGAAAAACAAGAGAAAAAATGCAAATAACTAATATCAGGAATGAGAGGTGACATCACTACAGATCCTAAAGATATTAAAAGGATAATAAAACTATTTTAAATGGCTTTATGCCAATAAATGTGACAATTTAGATGAATGTAAAAATCCCTTGAAAGTAACAAAATGTCAAACTCACTCAAGAAGAAATAGATAATCACCCTAGAGCTAGGAAAGAAATTGAATTGTAGTTAAAAACCTTCCCACAAAGAAAACACCAGGTCTAAATGGCTTTACTGGTGACTTATACCAAATATTTAAGAAAAAATAATACCAATTTTATACAAACTCTTCCAGAAAATTGAAGCATGAGGACTACTTCCCAATTCATTATATGAAGCCAGTGTTGTTCTGACACCAGAATAAGACAAAGAAATTATGAGAAAACTACAGACCAATATCCAATATGAACACAGTTGCAAAAATCCTTAATAAGATTTTAGTAAATCAAATCCAGCATTTTATAAAAAGGGTAATACATCATGACCAAAAATGCAAGGTGGATTTAACATTTGAAATATTGAAAGAGAGGAGGGTATAGTTCAGTGGTAAAGTGCTTGCTTAGCATGCACAAGGTCCAGGGTTCGATCCCCATACCTCCACTAAAAACAATAACAAAAAAAACCTAATTACCTTCCCCCCAAAATAAATAAATAAATAAATAAAATATTGAAAACACTTTAAAAGATTTTTTTAAAAAACCAAAAAAAAGGAAAAGAAAATTAATACAATAACAATTTCTGATTTAAAAAAATACTTGGACAAATTTGGACCAGAAGGGAATTTCCTCAACCTTATAATGGGCATCTACAAAAAACTATGGGCAACATTATAATCAAAGAGTGAATGCTTTCCTCCTAAGATCAGGAACAAGGCAAAGATATATGCTCTGACCACTTTTCCTCAGATTTATACTAGAGATTCTATCCAGGGCAATAAGGCCACAAAAAAAAAAAAAGGCATCCAGATCAAAAAGGGAAAAGTAAAATTGTCTTTATTCAGAAACGACATAATGATCTATATAGAAAATTCAATAGAAACTTTTTCAAAAAGTTACTACAACTAATAATTGATAACTGAGTTTAGCAAGCTTTCAGGATATAAGAGCAATATGCAAAAGTCAATTATGTATTGGAGAGGGTATAGCTCAGTGGTAGAGCATATGCTTAGCATGCAGGGGGTCCTAGGTTCAATCCTCCATACCTCCATTAAAATAAATAAATAAACCTAATTACATCCCCCCCAATTTTTAAAAAAATCAATTATATTTCTACATACTAGCTGTACTAGTTTACTAGGGCTGCCATAACAAAATGTCACAAACTGGGATGGCTAAAAACAGCAGAAATGTATTCTCTCACAGTTCTGGAGGCTGGAGGTCTGCTATCAAGGTGTAGACAGCACCATGCTCCCTCTGAAGGATCTAGGAGAGAATCCTTCTGGCCTTTTTTAGCTTCTGGTGTTTTCTAGGAATCCATGTGTTCCTGGGCCTATAAATGCATCACTCCAATCTCTGCCTCCATTGTCACACGGCTATCTGTTCACAGTGGGTTTTTACATCATCTTCCCTCTCTGCATGTCTGTGTCCAAATTTCCCTCTTCTTATAAGGACACCAATCACATTGGATTAAGGGCCCATCTTACTTCAGTATGACCTCAGCTTAACTCTACCTCTGTAAAAACCCTATTTCCAAATAAATTCACATTCATAGGTACTGGAGCTTCGAACTTCAACGTATCTCTTGGGGAGGACACAATTTAACCCATAATATTAGCAATGAATACTCAAAAAATTAAATTACAAATACCATTTATAATAGCATCAAAAAATATAAAATTAATTAAGGGTAAGTCTGACAAAAGATGTGCACTGAAAACTACAAAACACTGCTCAGATGAATTAAAGAAGACCTAGATAAATGGGAAAATATACATTGTTCATGGATTGGAAGGCTCAATATTGTTAAGATTTCAATTCTTCCAAAATTGGTCTAAAGATTCAATGCAATCTCAAGCAAAATCACAGCAATTTTTTTCTTATTTGACAGCAATCTTTTTAAACAGGAATTGACCATCTGATTCTAAACATTATATGAAAATGCAAAGTACCTAGAACAGCTAAAATAACTTTGAAAAAGGAGAATAGAGTTGAACGATTTATATTATATAACGTCAAGATTTCTCATAAAGCTACAGTAATCAAGACAGTGTAGTATAGGCGTTAAAAAAAAGAAATAATGCTGTACACCAGAAATTGACACACTGTAAATGGACTATACTTCAATTAAAAAAAAGAAAGAAATAGATCAATGGAACAGGATAGATACACATAAATAGATCCATATACATACAGTCAATTTATTGTTGAATGTGCAGAGACCATGCAATAGAGAAAGGATGGTCTTCTTTTTACTACAGAACAATTGGATAGCTACATGCCCAAGAAAAGAACATCAGTCCATACATTGCATAAGACACAGAAATTAATTCAAAATTGATCACAAAACTAAATGTAAAACATAAAACTTCCAGAAGAAAACATAAGAGAAAATCCCTATGACCATGTGTTAGAAAAAAATCTCTTAGATATGACATTAAAAGCATGGTCCATAAAAGATATAAAATAAGAAACTGGACTTCAGCTAAATTAAGAACTTTTTCTTTCAAAAGATACTTTTAAGAAGTACAAAGACAAGTCAGAGACTGGGGGAAGTATTTGCAAATCATATATTTGATAAAGAACTTTTATCCAGATTATATAAAGAACTCTCAAAAAAAAAAAAAAAAAGAGAAGAAGAAAAATAAAGCAAAACAAAAAAAAGGGAAATAATATGTAGAAATGTTGCAAAGGAAGAAATAAATTGCTCCTTTAATTTAAAAAAGATGAGTTGTTCAATAAATGGTATTGGGATAATTGGATAACCACTGGGAAAAAGCAAAGTTGGATTCCGACCTCATTTTTTATATCTAATGAAATGCAGATAGATCAAAGGGCCAAAGGTAAACAGCTACACCAAAACAGTAATAACATAATTACTAGAAGAAAGCAATGGAGTTTCTTTTTTTGTCTTACAATCTTGGAGCAGTGAAGGCCAAGGCCCAAAATACAGAATTTGCAGAAGAAAAATCCATAAATTTGATAAAATAAAAATGTTCTGCATGGTAAAAGAGTATCCATAATCCTATAGTTTTATGATTCTATAATCCTAGCAATTCCACAATCAGAAAATTACCAACAATCAAACAAAACAGGAAAAGAATACTTATCACTCTACACCTGTCTGAGCAGCAAAATTTAAAAGTTGGATAATATCAAGTGCTGGGGAGTGCCCATCAAGTGCTGGTGGCAACAGAGCTCATCGTGTGCTGCTGGTGTGAAGATGAGTTGATGTGTTTGTAGCACAATGTGGGTGTGTCTCATAAAACTGAATATGTGTATAGTCTATCATCCGGTTCCAGTTCTAGGAATACATCACAAAAACAACCCTGCAAAGGATTTTTAAAAATGGATATATTCGTGGAGGGTGGGAAGGGATAGACTGGGATTTCAAAATCGTAGAATAGATAAACAAGATTACACTGTATAGCACAGGGAAATATACACAAAATGTTATGATAACTCACAGAGAAAAAAATGTGACAATGAGTGTGTATATGTCCATGAATGACTGAAAAATTGTGCTGAACACTGGAATTTGACACAACATTGTAAAATGATTATAAATCAATAAAACATGTTTAAAAAATGGATAATTCACAGATACTCATTGCAGCAAAAAATTGGGGGAAAAATCTTATGTAATAAATACATGGTAGAAGGTGCGTACGGTATATGCAGATAAGAAAAAGAATGTATATTGTGTTTAAAATTCCATCTCATGCATTAAAACCAGGGTAGGATTTTAAAACACAAGGCTCAGTAGAAATAAAAAAGTAAAAGAAACAGAATGAGATGTACACCATGATATTGTCCTGATATATAAAACATGCAAATACTGTGATGTATTGATTATGGATACAGTTATGGGTCAATAAAGGGGTGAAAGGGAGATTCAAAGATATGCACTAAATAAATGAGTAGATTCCTATGGGACGGGTGGCAAAGGAAAATAGGGTAAAGGATGGGAAAAGAGGAAGCTCCAAAGGAGGAGGGGGGCATGGATGAATTATTTAGTCTGCCACAAACTGAGGAAATTAATTGATTATAGCAGTTGAACCAAAGAAGAAAAGAAACATTTTTGTTTTACTTAAATTGAATTTTTTAAAATATTGCATAAAATTAAAAAAACAAATTAAAGTTTTTTTCAGTAAACCAACTATATGCAATTCACAGAATAAATACAAACATCTAATAAGCATAGGAAATTATCATCAGCTTCAAATAAGGAAAACTCTAAGGAAAAATCTGATACTTCTTTTGCCCTTAAAATTGGAAAAATATTTCAAGAATGATAATATCCATTGCTATGAAGGGTGTGAAGGTAGGGAGACGCTCATGTGTGGTTGGAAATAGTGTTATATCGAAAAAGATTTTTGGAAGGCAGTTTGGAAGTATCTGTCAAAATTTTAAATGTTCATTCTCTTTAATCCAGTAGCTCCATTTCTAACTTCCATTTTGCCCTCTAAAAAATGCTCATATTTAAGTGAACAAATATATACATAAGTGCACAAATGTGTACATATATAGTGTGCACTGCAGCATTATTAATAACAAAAATTAGAATTAACCTAAATGTCCATAGCAAGAAGATGGTTATATGAATTATAATACATATGTCCTATGCAGAACTTTTAGAGAGTGAAGTTAGTCTACATGTACAGATATAAAATGATGTCTATAATTAAGAGGTACGAACTACCAGTTTGTAAAATAACTAAGTCACAGGGAATGCTGTCAATAATGTTCTAATAACTTTCTATGATGCATAACATATGAACCTAATATAATATTGTAGGTCAACTATACTTCAGGTGAAATATAAAATAAAATGCAGGCAAAAAAGATGTCTATAGTGTATTGTTTAAAAATGTAGCAGTACCTATTAAGTTAGAGTCTAAAAGTAAATGTACAATATCATTTTAAATGCAGGCAACTATATATTTATATATATTTATAAAATGTGAAGTTTGGAAGGATACAGACCAAATGGTTAGTACAGATTACTTTTGGGAAGGGATGTGTAATTCAGACTTACACAATGAGTACATTTACTTTTAACTTTATGTACTTTAGCATTACTTGAATTTGTTACAATAGATATATATTATTTTGGTAATTTTAAAAACACTTTTTAAAAATGAGTAGTCCTGTGGCTTCCAGTGAAGTGAAAAGAAGACAGTTTCTGGAGGGAAATAACTTAGAAGAACCCCATCTGAAATGTCAGATGGACTGGAATAGATGAATACTGTTCTCAAGGTGAATGGTATATGGACTGGAACATCACTGTCTCAGGTAGCATTCTCTGGGAAAGAGATTCTTATACTCTGATGTGTACGCAGGAGGATGCTTTCAAGAGGGCTCTTGGGAAAACCTGTTAGGCATGAGAGGGGTTGGATTAAGCAAGAGCGAAGATGGAATGCAACGGGATTTTCCCAGAGGCCACTGGCAATCCCACGATGGATCTCAAGCTGGGACAGCCCTTTACGATTGTCCCTGGACTGGGGCTGTGGGACTCCACACCAACCAGTCCTTGCATGCAAGCTGCCTAGGGAGGGAGTGCAACCTTAAGCAAAGCAGATTTCCTCATCCAAAGGCGACTCCTGGAGAGGGACTCAGCTATTAGTCAAACTCCAGCATCTGGGGAAGTGAATACTCTGTCCAGTGAAAGAGGAAATTTGCGAAAGTGAGCGGCAGCGGCGTGGGGCTGGGGGAGGTGGGCAGGGGAGGTCCTGGCAGCACTCCCCAGAATTCTCTGCAAGCATCTTTGCAGACCTGGCGAACCCCTATTGGTCTTCAAAGTTCACCTCACATTTTATCTGCTGCCTCCCTCACCAGCACTCCCTCTGAGTTATCCTTTTTTTACTTGAGTGATTTCTATTACCTGCATATGATTTTCACTGTCAGGAAATTAATGTGTTTATATGTCTGTCTGCCCAGTAAATAGTGAGAAGAGCTCGGGCCTGTCTTTCAGAATCTAGAACAGTGTCTGTCACACATTGGTTATTCAGTAAATGTATGGTGCATTGACTAGAATGGGATTGACTAGTGAAGGAGACAGGTACGGGTTAGAAAAGAAGGCTGGAGTTTAAATGCCAGTGAGGATGGCAGAGAGTGGACGGCAGAGAGACTCTGATCTCAGGGCCCTCCCTCTCCTCTCACTTCACTTGGGAACCTGGCTGGAGGCCCTGCCCGGGAGGCCTGAGAGTCCCAGGTTAGAGCAGAACAAGGCTCTGAGCTTGGAGTGATCAAAGTAAGGCAGGAGCCAGTAAAAGACTGTCACTTGTAAATAGCCATGGGGCCGATGGAGCTGGAAGGCAGAGGGAAAACCTAGAGGGAAGGAGAGGAAGTTAAACAGCTTCAGGCCCCTGCATCATACCTGACAGCTGTCACTCAGACTCCAACATGGAAAAGGACACAGAAAAGAAGCACCGATGTATGCACATACAGCAACCACGGGAGCAGGCAAGCATCCCCAGGGACAGAACACACACACACACACACACACACACACACACACACACACACACACACACACACACACGCACCCTCCTCAAATGAAATGGATACAGACAGGAAAAAAATTTGTCTGAAAATTAGAGATCATGTGTCTATTTGTAAATGTAAATGAAACACCTACGAATTCTGATCTCTACAATCAACCCTCATTCACCTTCCAGAAACCTGTGACAAGGACAGAATTTTGGATTGTGGGTCCCACCACATCTTCACCCTTTATCCCCAGACTAGTACGGTCTTCTCTCTCCCCAGTTCTTAGCGGCTCCCAGCCTGAGAAGAGGACGAGTGAAAACATCTCTGCTCCCGGCCAGCAGGGGGCAGTGCTCAACAAGCAATAATCAGACCTGGCTTAAAGAAACTTGCTTAAGGTAGGGAGCCGGGGAAGAGGAGGAGCAAGAGGACAGCTGACCAACACAGGTTCTGAACACGTTCCCCGACCCAGGTCTCCCACCTTTTCTGCTTCTTCAGCACCCATACCCCTCTTTTCCTCAGCTGCCACGTCTCCATCCTCAGTTTAGCAGATTTCATAGTTTGGCTCTGCCCAACTTTCCAGAGAAGAGCTAAGAGCTCTCTCCCTCTGGTGTCCCCCACAGCCCCTTGTCCCCTCCCACTCTATCTTGGTCCTTGACCAAGGTGGTCAGGACTCCTGAGTTCCTGGTTGGACTCCTGACTGATGCTCAGGAACCCGTACGAGGGGCTTGATTCCAAGGCCACCTCTTGAAGGGTGCGTGCATCCCCACTGGCACCAGTGGCACAACTGGTCTGGTGGATCAAGGGCTGGATGTCAGGCCCCTTTACTGCCCTGGCCTGGCACCTTGTACAGTGTGCAGACTCTGAAACAGCACAGGTTGGCCTTGCTACTTACTGCCCCTGAGGTACCGTAAGTGAGCACTTATCAAGCTGAGCAGTGCCAGGATGCTTTCATTTAATCTTCAGAACACCTTGTGAGGCAGGTCTTATCTTCCCCATTTTGCAGATGAGGAAGCTGAGATGCAGGGAGGGATGTGGTTTGCTTGTTATGGCACGAAGCATAAAGGTTGAGTACGGAGCTGAGACCCAGGTCCTCCGGCTGCCAGTTGTGGGCTTTCTCTCCCCTCTAGCACAACATTGCTGTTTCTCTTGTGGCCACCGCTCAGCCTTCCTTCTTCCCCACTCCCTCTCTGCTCCATTCCTTTTTCTCTCGGGTGAACTAACACTCGATGACCATGACCTTCCTGTTAGCTTCTGTCTTCTGCTCCCAATTCTCACCCAGTCAGCCTTCAAGAGCTTAGGAAAGGACACAAGAAAGCAAGAAAGTCAGAAAGAGGAAGGAGGGGGCGGTCTAAGGGGCCTTCTAGACAGGAGGAAGAGAAGGCAAAGAAGGCGAGCCCTGCATTGGGGATGGAGAAGGAAGGAAGGTGAGTGAGATGCAGGAGAGAGCCCCCCCCAACCCTCATGCCCAGACTGGAAAGGGGCATAGGCAGAGCCTCCATTGTGTGGGCACAAAGGGGCCATATGCCTGGCAGCCCACACAGTGTGTGTGTGTGTGTGTGTGTGTGTGTGTGTGTGTGTGTGTATAAGGAGAGGAGGGGGAGGAGTGGCTAAGAGTCCTCCCCTTACTCTCTCAAACCCCTGGGGCCCTGCTGTCTGCTCTGTCATTGGGGGTGGAGTTTTCTGAGAAAAAGGGCAGAGGGGAACACTTATGACAGACAGCATGGGAGAGTCAAGGCCGCCAGTAACTGGGGATGGAAGAGGGCATGGGAAGCCCAAAGGGGCACAGCCGTGGATGGGAAGGCGCTGGAGGAGGAAAGGAGAAGTGACTTGCGGGGTGCCCCCAAACCGCCCCTCCCCTACCCTGCTGGCCCACTTGCTGGGTTTTGGAGGCTGTGAAACGAGGGCCCCCAGATGCATTCTCCTTTAACCTTCCCTTCCTCCCTTCTCCTGGAGTATTAGCCCCAGAGCTCTCCCTTTTCCTTCATTCCAGAACTTCCATCTCCCTGACAGTCTCCTCTCCCAGTGCCTGGTCCCCTGCTCCCTTCCCCCTCCCCCTCCCCACCTCCTCCTCTTCCAGTCCTGTGGAGCAGATCGGCAGCCGGCAGCGAGGCCAATTGATTATCTGAAGAAATTCGGAGCTAGCAGTAGAACAGCTGCAGCTGCCCCCTCTCACCACCCCCAGGCCCTAGGGATCCCTGAGGGGAGGGGCCCAGTAACCCCTTCTGCTTTCCATCAGGGCAAAGTGATGAGAGAGGGAGGCAGGGTGCTCAGAGCTCAGAGGACTGAGGCTGCTGCTCAGGGGAAGGTACAAAGCACGGGGGCCAGGAATGGAAGACACAGGTTCTTACCCCAGTCCACCATTTTGGGTGAGTCCCATCACCTCTGTGGACAGATTCTACCTGCCTTTAAAACAAAGGTGTCAGATTCAGCGATTTCCATGCTCCCTTCCAGCTCTGGCCCCTTGTAGTCCTCCAATTCTCCCTGATCTCTGCTCAGCCCTCCCTCTTGCCAGGCTCTGGGCAGAGTACATTTCATCCAACTCTGATAGGGAAGTGAAGATGTCAACCTCCTGCTCGATGGGAGTTCCTCCCAGTCTCACTCAAACCCTTCTTGCTACTGAAGTCATTCTTTGCCCATCAGAGACGCAAACAAAGCACACTTCAGAGACTGAAGGGCATCTTAGCACTTTCCTCCCAGTGTTGGACTTCAACCTTCTCAGATGACTTTAAGTTTGGAAAGGATCTTCAAGTTTTCCTAGCCAGTGATTCATCTAGGGAGGAAAGGCTTCCCGGTAACTCTGCCTGCAGAGGATTCTCCATCCTGCCTGTTTGGACTCCTCCTTGAGGCAGGCACTTCCACTGCTGGACAGCTCCAGGAGTTTCAGGTTTTTTGAAGTTAAAATCTGTTCCCTCTCACTTTCATCTCCTGGTTCTCGTTCTGCCTCCAGGGGCCACATAGAGTGTGTTTGTTTTTTCTTTCAATATTTGAAGTGGTAGCAAATCATGTATCAAAGACACATATCTCAGTTTTTCAACTATTTTTGTGAAGTCATCTGCAAACCTTTGCCTTCTTGACCACACAATTCTGAATACTCCTTAATTTACCAAAGTCCCTGTTAAAATAGGGAGTCCAGAAAGTGCCACCTGTCGGCCGGGTCATTTCAGGGAGGCAGAGGGGTGTTGGCAGTATTGGACAAAAAGAACCTGGGTTTGAACTTTATCTCTGCCCCTAACTAGCTATGTGACCTTGGGCAAGGCCCTCCTCTCTGGGCTCTAAATTTCTTACATAAATTGATTTTAGAGTCCTTTTCAGGATTCCTTTGATATTCCTTCAGCACTCCTTTTTATCCCTTTCCCTACTCTTCTCTTAGTCCCAGGCCCGCCACAGTATCCTCCTCAGCATTCTAATAAGCTTGGGGAACACCAAATGGGCCAAGAATTGAGACTGAAAGGAATTATGACGCAGCTCAGAGACAATAATGAGGAAGGCAATGTTTCATAGCCATGGCATGAAATGTTTCATAGCCCACCATCATGGATCCACAGACCCATGTTTAACTTGGGTTCCACTAGGACACTCAGCTCCTCCTCTGATCCACAGAGAGCAGGAGTGGAAGCACAACATCAGAGAAGTCAGAAAATGTCACCCAATGAGTGCCAAGATACAGCACATGGGACTTTAGGTGGAGAAGCCTGGGACCTGTGAGTTATACCCTCCCCTGCACCACTTTACTGTGACCGCTTCTTCTCTCTGTTTTCATTTGCCCACCGGTCTGAGCTCTCATGACCCCATAAGAAGAGCATTCAAGGCTTAGGGTTCTCAACACCTGCCCTACAAGAACCTGCAATCCAGATTCCCAACCCGATCAAATGATCCACAACCGTACCTGGTGCTAGAACGAGGTCACTTTAATTTTTCTTTTTGTATGAAATCATAAATGCAACAGAAAGGAATCACACACAGGACACAGGACACAGACCCCTAGGGCCTGCACTTAGATTTATTAGGAAGAAGTGAGGGTCATGGGGGAGGGCTGGAGAGAGAAAAGAGGCGGGTGGGACTGGGAGGGGGATTGTCTGGGGATAGAGGGAGCTGAGGAAGGATCCAGGAGCCCTGGAAGTGGGGGAGGGGCACCATCCCAGAGGACCAGGGTGTCAGGACAGATGGATCCTAGGGAGGGATGTGGGTGTGGTGAGCAAAAGGGATCCCCACACGTACCTGGAGTTGCAGAAGGAGCAGGAAAGGGAAGGGAATAACCAGGGAGGAAGCAAGAGAGACCCGGCTCAAGCGGCCAGGAGCCCCCTCGCTCTACCCCAAAGTGCACAACTCGGCAATAAATAGTAATATTTATAAATAAATAAGTAAATAAATAGATAAATAAATAAATAAATACGTAAATAAATAATATCCTTGTAGAGCTAGGAGTTTGGTGCGAGGAAGGTGGGAGCATGGGGAAAGCATGCTCTCTTCTACACAGATCCTCGGGCCCTTCATTCTACCGCTGACCCTGGGCTATAGTGAGCAGGTGGGCTCAGCAATGGGGGGAGGGCAGCAAGCCTCGAGGAGGGGGGGGGTGGAGGGGTCTCTTCTCTTGCAAAAGGCAGCTTAAGGAAGGAGAAACAAATGTAATAAATAAGTTCTAGGGCCAGGAGAGCTGAGCTTTCCCAGAGGGAAATAACTGGACAGCCCCCCACCCTGCATCAAAGGGACGAATCAGTGTAGGTTATGCAGTTTCGTGGTGGGCTGGGTTGGAGGAAGCAGATATAAGAGCTGGCCCACCCATGGCCTGGGTCTTTTCAGATACTCTGGGCTGAGTTTGGGGACATCATCCCCTACCCCAAGATCTAGGTTTCCCTTTCTTGGGCTGCACACAGGGAGGGAGAAAATTGGGATGGTTGGACTGGGAGGGGACAGGGAGGGGGCCAAATAGCTCAGAGAGGGCAAGGCACTCACTACCAAGTAAGATCCGAGGTCTGTAGGTGCTAAACCTCTGGAACAAGACAGTGAACAGGAAGAATTTTCCCGTAATTCCCAGCTACTGAGATTCCCCTCAGAGGAGTTACCTCACCCTGCCCCTGCTTCCCCAAGAGCCCACCCTCACTCTTACCCCAGCCTCCCCCTATTCCTGTTCCCAGGCTCCCTCCCTACCCTGGGCAGAAGAAGCCGGAACTGGGTGGAAAGAGGTTAGGAGGCAGAGCTGGGTCTGGGGTCTCTGAAATTTTGGATATAGGGATAAAAGAGCCCATGAATGAGCTAGGAGGAGATGCCAAGACCAAGGAAACCCACCACCCAAGCAAACATTTCTAACCAGCTGGGCCCCAACCACAAACTACAGAAGGTACCCATGAGAATAGCCCTCTGGGTGAGTAAAAGAAAGTCGCCTTTGTGACCAACCGTTGGACACTCTGCCTTGGCCCGGGGCCTGTGGGGACACGCCATGCCAAGGTACAGGGGCTTAGGGAGGACAGGCTGTGCTAAGCAGTGAGCGACAGAAGGGACCCCAGAAAGGCCCCGGGAGGAGGGGTGAATCCAGGGCGGGAGGCAAGCCTTAGTCAGACGTCCAGCACGTGGTTCAGGTAGGAGATGTAGCAGATGGCCAGGCGCAGGATCTCGATCTTGGAGAGCTTCTTGTCCGGAGGCAGCGTGGGCAGCAGCTTGCGCAGCTCGGCGAAGGCCAGGTTGAAGGCTTCCACGCGGATCCGCTCCCGCGTGGCGTGGGCCGTGCGGTACTTGGCAGTGGCGCGCCGCCGGCGCCGCCGCTCCTCCCGGCTCAGGTGCTGCAGGTCTTTCCGGCCAGTCTCTCCCGGCTCGAAACCCCGAGTCTGGCCCCCTCCGGGGCCCCCGGGCCCAGCCCCGTTGGGGCCCGCCCCGCCCCCACAGTCACTGAAGCCTGACTCGGTCTCCGAGTGGGTGGGAGGCAGGTCCAGCTCCATGGTGTCTGAGTTGAGCATCATGATGGATGCCCCCCGCCCTGCGAGATCAGGATCCCTTCCCCACCCCTCCCTCTGGGAGCCTGAAAGCTGGTTGCGGGAGGGGCAGGAAGGGCCTGGGGTGATGGGGTCTGCCACTGAGCTCAGGAAGTCAGAGCCGCTTCAGGGTTCCATGTTCAGGGTTCCTGTCGGGAGCCTGGAAGAGAGAAGGGGAAATTGATAGGGGCCGAAGGAGGAAGGAGGAGACCAGCTCAGGGATGGGGAGGCATGGAGAAGGTTTGAGATGGGCTGGGAGCGGGGAGGTACGGTAAGCCTGGGGGAAGAGCGGGAGAAACACGGGAAGGGGTGGGGGAGGTGGGGCAGGAGAGACAGGCAGGTGGCCACTTTGCAAAGGAGTAAGAGGAAAGATAGAAAGAAGGGAAGAGAATCCAGAAAGCGAGCAACAGGAAAGGAGGAGAAATTGTGAGAAGGGCAGGATAAAATAGAGTGGGAGGATTAAAGACCTAAATGTAAGACCTAAAACTGCAGCTCCTAGAAGAAAACACAGGGGGAAGCGTCATGACATTAGACTTGGCAATGATTTCTTGGGTATGACACCAAAAGCACAGGCAACAAAAGCAAAAATAGACAAATGGGACCACATCAAACTTACAAACGTGTGTGAATCAAAGGACACAATCAACAGAGTAAAAAGGCAATGGGGGAAAATATTTGCAAATCATATAGCTGATAAGGGATTAATAGCCAGAATATTATAAAGGACTCCTTCAACTCAACAACAACAAAAAATCAAATAACTTGATTTAAAAAATGGGCACAGGACTTGAAGACATTTCTCCAAAGATGATATACAAATAGTCAACAAACATATAAAAACATGTCCAACATCACTAATCATCAGAGAACTGTAAATCAAAATCACAATGAGATATGACCTCAAACCCATTAGGATGGTTACTATAAAAGAAAGAAAGAAAAAAAAAGAAACCAAACAAACAAACCCATAAAATAGCAAGTGTTGGCGAGGGTGGGAGGAAATTGGGACACTTGTGCTCTGTTAGTGGGATTATAAAATGGTGCAACTGCTAATGGAAACAGTATGGAGGTTCCTCTAAAAACTAAAAATAGAATTACTATATGATTTAGCAATCCCACTTCTGTGTATATGTCCAAGAGAACTAAGTCAGGATGCTGAAGAGATGTTTATGATCCCATGTTCACTGCAGCATTATTCACAATAGCCAAGATATGGAAACAACCCAAATGTCCATCAACAGATGCATGGATAAAGAAAAGTGACACATATGTACAATGGAATATTATTCAGCCTTTAAAAGAAAGAAAATCCTGTCACATGCTATAACATGGATGAATCTTGAGGACATCCTAAGTGAAATAAGCCAGTCACAAAAGCACACATGTTGTATGATTCCACTTATATGATGTACCTAAGTAGTCAACTTCATAGAAGCAGAAGGTAGAATGGTGGTTACCAGGGGCTGCAGGGAGAGGGGGAAGGGGAAGTGTTGTTTGGAGGGGGTAGAGTTTCAGATTTACAAGATGAAAAAGTTCTGGAGAGCTGTTTTGCAACAATATGAATATACTTAATATTATTGAACGGTATGCTTGAAATGGTAGATTTTATGTTATGTGTTTTTTATCACAATAAAAATTGTTTTTAATAATTTTTTAAAAGGTGAAGGTAGGGGGAGGAATTGAGCAAGACTGGAGCCACAGCTCCAAGAGAGATTGTGGCTCTAAACCTTTCCCAGTAGTTCGGGGAGAACTACAAGCCTTAGCCCTACAATCCCCTCCCTCCCAGGGCCCCTCTGCACTCTTGCTGCTGCTGTACGTGCTGAGGGGAAGGGGGGATAAACACGCAGATTGCCCTTTGTAGAGTGGACTGGGACATATGGAGCTCGGCACAGCTGCCCTAGCTCAGTCCCTCCCAGCCCCCAAACTCTACAACAAGACCATTGTAGACACCAGATCGCACCTCCCTGACCACTAGAGTCAGGGGAGGTCTCTCCACTGGCCAGGATCCCCCAGCTCAGGACAGCTCCTTCCTCTAGCTCTGTCCTCAACACCCTCAACCCTTGCCATTCCCTGGCCCTTTTGGCAACTCTGCAAGGAAGATTGGGAAAAAGGAACATAATCAACTTTCCACTCCACATCCTCCCACAGCCCAAGGCTGGTTCAGAGGTGGCCTGCAGAGGAGGACGTGGACAGCTTTGGTAGGGGAGGCACCATTCTGGGGCTTGGCTAAGGTTTGCTTGTCCCTGGGACCAGAATAGGTCAGAAAGAGGCAGCAGGAACATGGCCCAGGAAAGGTTGGGGAAAGGGCTTTGCTTCTGGGGAATGTTAAGTGGGAAGAGTGGACCACTCACTGTGAGCTCAGCCAGACTTAACAGAAGCACAGAGGCTCCTTCCCAGTCACCACCTCCCCTTTCTTGCCAGCCCTGGTTCTTCTGCCTTAAGACACCTTCAGAGAGATCCGGACTCCCCAGCCTTGCCCCTCCCCACCATGCAGAAAACAGGCTTAATTGAGTAGTCAGCTAACAGTAAGCTCTGGGGGTTGGGGGTGCAGGATCACCCACATCTGACGGCATGTACATACCCAGGCATAACACAAAACGGAAGGTAGTTGGTGCTGAAATTTAGAACACGCTCCATATTCCAAAGGAACAAGAAGGGAGGGATGGCAGTAGTGTGGGAAGCCCCGAACCCAGCACCTCTCAGTACCTGTTTAGTGTCCCAACTCCACACCCCCATGCTTCAGGAGTTCAGCTGTGGGGTTCTCAGCACATCTATCACAGCCCAATTCTCCCTCTGCCTGGTCCCCATGTTCCTTCATCCCTCATCACTTTGCCCTCCCTTCACCCAGGTGCTCCCAATCTGACCTCAGTCCCATTTCTACTCTGCCCCACTGTCTTCCTCACAGCTCCAGTCCTGGCTGCAGCTTCTATTTACCCATCAAGTCAGTCCTCACCCCAAAATCCACTTCTGGTCTCAAAGTTCCAGGTCCAAGGATCAGGGAGAGCAGCAATTCCAAGCATCCAAGGTAGGACTTCCTGCCTCACTTCTGCCATCCCCAGACCGACGGAGACTAGACAGGCACGAAGAGTCAAAGGGGAGAAGTGGGAAAGAGGGAGGTTCAGGGACGGAGAGACACAGCGCATGAGAGGACTAGAAGGAGGCTCTGGGAGGGGACTTGAGCCAGAGAGTGGGAGGGACACGCCCACCCACCCCTCCCCAGTCCGTGGTTCCCCCTTTACCTAGGAGGACCCTGTGAGGGGATCCAAGCTGGCAGGACAGGGGGTCAGCGTTGACAGCCCCAGTCTCCTCTGGCTGCTCAGAGCTCATCCGTCTGCAAAGTTAGTGACCAGCTTTCTAGACCTCTTCGGGGCAGCGTGGCGTGGCTGGACAGGCTCCAGGGCAGATGAGAGGGGTACACATGGTGGGGATACAGGGCCCAGGTCGACAGGGTGGGTTTAGCCAGGTACTGGGGCCACACTCACACACGCACACAGTCAACGCTCACAGACACATACACACCTGAGCTGGCCCAGCCCTATGTATATATATGGAGATACACAAACACCCCCAGCTTTCCATTGGCTGGCCTAGCCCCCCCGCTCATCAATATTAAACAGCCAGGCCAGGCAGCCATTGGCAGAGGGATCTGGGAACCCCCCCGGGAGCTGGGGGTGGGGGCTGGCCCTGAGGGGGGCGGGGAGTGGGGGAGCAGGGACATCTGTTCTCCATGCATATTTCATAAGCAAGAAATGGAGAGCTGGGGAAGGGGTGGGGCTGGGGCGAGAGCCAGGGCAGGATCACAGATGAACCCCCTCAGTCTCCCACACCAGAGGCAGCAGGGACAGAGGCCCCCAGCAAGCCAGGTTTAAGTGCCATGGTCCCATTCTGAGTCCCAGCTGGACTTTGACAGCCCCTTCCCATGTCTCCTTTTCCCTGGCAAAAAGGCTCTCAAAGGAACTAACAAGGCATTCTAGAAAAGGGCAGTGAACAGCACTAAAACGCAAGAGAGGACCCTAGAGTCCTTGCCCCCACCAAGCGCTCATTCTTGATAAAGCTAGTTCCCATCAGCCCCCTTGCCGGGCTGCCTGTGGCTACTGTTCAGGCCTCTGCCCTCATCACCTTGGCCCTCAGTCACCCCACACCTTCTTATCCCAGCCCCCACCTCCCACTTATCCCATCACTAGAGGAAGATCAGAGTCAGATTCCTGACAGAGATTCCACAAGGAGTTTTTCTAGGCTGGCCAGTCCAACCTGACCCACTGGGAATTGGGAGCTCTTAGGAGGAAAGAGGTAAGGGCCAAAAGGAGTAGAATGCAGGAGTGCCAAGAGAGAAGGAACCAGGGTTGGGAGGACACTGAGGGCGGAGGACAGGGCACCCAGGCAGGCTTCGAGTATGATGGAGCATCAAATGAGCAATAAGAAAACTAGCTACAAAATCATATGCAAATGGGCATTGATTAAGTTCACGTCAATAGCTCAGTTGCCTCCAGCTTGTGTGTGCATGTGCATGCGTGTGTGTGTGTGTGTGGGTGGGTGTGTGATGCAGAGTGGCAGGAGCATTGAGCAAGGGAAACAGGCAGTGGGCTATGTTTCAGTATCTGAAGTTCTCTTCCCCACTCAGCTGTTGAATGTCTTCATTGAACCTTTGTGAGTTTCCAAAATGAGCTGTGGCTGGGAGGACTCCAGAGACAATGTGCTATAGTGAAGAAAGCTCTGTTGGCTGTGTGACCTTGAACGAGTAACTTAACCTCCTGAGCCTCAACTTTCCTTTTCTGTAAAATGGGATTAACTGTAGCCTCTGCTTAGGTTGCCATGGAGATTAAGTGAGCTAATGCAGGTGATGGGCCCAGACCTTAGTAGGAGCACACCCCACCGTCAGGCTGCTGGAAGCATTTGCCATTTCCCTGTTGCTGATCAATCTTTTCTGGGCTTTCTCCAGGGTAAGGCATTCCCTAAGGAGAGTCCTATAATTCTTCCCCAAGCTCCCCCACCCCTCCCCACCCCTAGGTCTGGGAGGTGCCAACTCCCACCTGGGCAGGCCCAGACAGGTGCCCAGGCGCCAGCAGATGGGCTGAGCTGGAGGGGAAAGGAGGCTTGAGGAGGGGGGTTGGGGGGGCAGGGGATCAGGTGGCATCTCAGTTCTTGCATCATCATTGCCATGGTGCTGATTAAAAACCAATCTCTACCTAATGAGCCCCCAGCAACAACAATTCTACCTCCCCCACCCTCCTGCCCTCCACCCCATCCAAGAAATTGGGAGCCTGAGAGACTCAGGAGAGAGGGCCGTGGAGGAGAGGAGAGATACAGAACAAATGGGAGATGAAGAGGAAGCAGAAGAAATGAAGGGGGAGACACGGGGAAATATGGAGACCCAGAGAGAGGAAAAAAGATGAGAAAACATAGTCATTAGGTAACAGACATGGGGAAGACGTAGAGAAATGAGAAGACACGTCATGGGGAGCTGGAGATACAGGGGAGATGGGGAGAAAAAAGAGAGAGGATGGGAGCAGAAATGCCAGGTTTCCAAGGCTTTATGGAAGGCTCTGAGGTGCAAGCTATGGGGGGATAGAGACGTGAAAAGAGGAGCTGGTTAGGGAGACAGAGACCTGGGAGAATGATGGGCGTGGAGAATACACAGACATTCAGGGATGGACAGATACTGATCCTGGAAGAGTCCTGAGGGAGGCCCCAAGAAGTGTAGAGACATATCGACATGGGGGAGGCAGAGTGCAGACAGTTGTGAGGAAACAAAAAATGACCGGAGGGAGGGAGACAAGGTGGGGAGACATGACAAAGAGAGCTGTAGAGATGATGGACTGTTACTGAAATGGGGAGGCCCGGCTCCCTAAGGGTAAGACTTTGAAGAAAACAGAAGCAGAACCTGGAGAGACCCTCGAAGCAAAAGGGAACCATGGTGGGGGTGGAGGGGGTAGAGACAGGAGAGAGGAACCCAATCCCTGTTCCCGGCCCTCCTCTTTTTAGGCTGTTCAGTTCAAATACTCTGCCCTGCCACCTCCATCTTTGAAGTCCCCAGCCCAGGCTGTGCCCAGTGCAAGCTGAGGTTGGATGATCCAGGGGGTGAGAGGGTGCTTTGGGACCACCTCCACCTCCTTTGCATCTGTCATTCCAGAATCCTGGACTCTGGGCTCCTGACCCCAGTCTTCATTCAGGGATTCAGTTTTTGGTCCTCAGGGGAACAGCTAAAAAGAACAGAAGCGGGTGATAAAGGGGAGGAGCTAAAAGCATGGGGTGGTGGGAACAACTACTAATTCTACTGAACTTGGGGCCAGTGGACCTGGGTCCACACCCTGGTGACCTCAGACACGTCCTTTAACCTTGACGGAACCTATTTTGTCATCTGTGAAATGGGGAAAATGTTGCCCTCCTCATAGGCTTTTGTCCCACAGTGCATGGGAACATGCTAGGCAAACTGCAAATTGCAGACCCCAACTCTTACATTGATGTACAGTGATTCAAAGTTTGGTCCACACGTGTATATGAAGCATTGACTGAGGGAGGCCCGGGAGAGCTCTGAGGTCAGCCCAGGATGCCAGCAACCCCCAGGCCCTGAGGGGGTAGGAGAAGCCTGGGAGTCACGTGGGGGTCTTTGCTGTAAGAAGAGCAGGAGGAGCAGGGCCTGGGGATTGTAGGGGGAGACGACAATGTGGCTCTGTGGTTTATTGCTATTTTGCATTTTCTAGCCGTTCACTTTTTCAGTGTGTTACTCACCATCTCTTTTCATCTCCACACTGCCAGCCTATGAGGTAGATGGTGGGGGAGGGAGGTTGGGGTGTAGGGAAGACATGGGGGCAGGGGCCCAGTTCTTGAGGGTGGGGGCAGGGCCTGGAGGAGCCGAGAAGCAGTGGGTTTGGCAGGAGAGGGGGTGACATATGCGGGGAGCCCTGGGGACCCAACCAGGCTAGCGGCTGGCAGGGAGAGCAGACGGCGTTAACCCTCGCTGTGCCATGCTGCCTGACCCTTCCCAGGAGTGGCCCGGGGCTGGGGTGTTATCAGGTGAGAGGCTGCGCAGTGTTCTGGGTCACAGGAGCTCCTGGGCAGGAGCTGTTGTGATCCCAGGAAGTGGCGGCACTTCTTGGCTCTTCCTCCATCTTTGAGGTTCCCTCCTTGTCTGCTTCCACATGGTCTCCGTCAGTCTGTCTCTCCCTGTCTCCACCTCTCCGTGCCTCTAGGTGACAGCGGGTCTCTACTCTGGCTAACGACACAATCTGTCCCCCTCTCGGCTGCCAGCCCGGCTGGAAGCCCCCTTTTCAGCGCCGGGCCCCTGAGCCCTCTCTCACCCCCGGCCCCCTAGGCCTTTTTGCCTTTGTCTCCTCAGGCAGCCTCTTCTTTCTTCTCTTCTCTCTGCTCACCTCTCCCCAGCCCCGAGCCCATCTCCAATCTCATTACGGCCTCCTCCGACCACTGCCCCCCATCCCCCCAGCCTCTCCTCCTCCCTCCCCCATCCATCTGTCTCCCCTGAAGCCCTCCTCTTTGTGTCCACCCATCTGTCACCACCAGCTCTAGGCCCACTCCCCTCCTGGCCACGCCCGCCCGGCCTCTCTCCAGTCGGGCTCACTCCCGGACTCCCTTCTCTCCTTCAGCCCAACTAGGATTCTCTACTTGTAGTTTCCCTTCACTCCAATATTCGTTCTCCAGACACCCTCTTTCGTTTCCACTTTTCCTTTTTTCCCTCCAGTTTCTCTAATTCCTCCTCAGTTGATGGGGTGGGGGGAGAGAGGGGGGACTCTAGGGTCCCCACCCCCAGCTCTCAAGCACCAGGCAGCCAGGGCCAGAGGCTGGTAATACTCACTCACAGTTGCATCATCTCCTTAGGCCTCCTGAGATGCCCCCTCCACTCCTGCTGCACCTTTTCCCTGGTTGGGGACGGGGCTACAGTGCCCTTCTCCACAACAGGAGTGTGGGAGCCCCTCTATCTTCTGAGTGTGGATTCAGGAAGGAAAAAAATCTGAGGCCCACTCGGACCCTACCCTTCCAAGGTTCTCTGCTTCCCAAGCTCCACTTCAACAACTCCCACCAAGCTGTGAGAATAGGATGCTGTTTCAGAATCGCTTTTCTAACACATTAGGCACGATCCCCAAATGCCTCCTGTCGCTGGGTTAGAGGGCAATAAAGTGCCCATTAGGCCTCCCTCTCCAATGCAGAACTTTCTCACTACCTGAGAAAGCTCATGAATCGGTCAGCCTTCAAGCCACCCGCTGCCAGGAGGCGTTTAAGATGAAAGGATGCTGACTGTCAGGGCAGGGTGGGGCCTCAGACAACAGCCTCTCTGCCTCCACATTGTGCCGAGGAAAACACTGGGGCCCAGAGAGGGGAATGCCCTTTCCAAAGTCACACAGAGCATTGGAGGCACTCCAGAAAATCTGGTCCTGAGCTCTGCTCACAGCAACATGAAGTTCCTCCTTACCGGCCCTGCCCAAAGCCAACCCACCATCCTCTGAACTGGGGTAGAACCTCTTCCTAGCACTGATTTCACGTGATGCATATGCTGCCTCGCCTGGCTATTCTTCATCTTGTGTCATGTCCCGTCTTGCCATCTAGGCTCCAGATCCTAAGTCTCCAAGGGAGGTGCCATATCTCATACCCTTTTATGATGCTGGGACGGGGTGCCTTGCCCGTAGCCAGGCTCAGTAACTCAGTTACTGAGTTACACTACAGTTACACTCCCTGCTGTAGCTGCCAGTGCAGATATAAGAAATGTTCTCAGCTCTAATTTGCTATGTAACCTTGAGCAAGCCACATCACTCCTCTGGGCTACTGTTTCTCCCATCTATCAAATGAGTTCGACCATACATACAATTTCTAAGGTCTTATTATGTGGTCCCTCAAGGAAACAAAGTCCTACTGAATAAGGTGAGCTCGTAGTACAGAACATCAGACTCTGGATGAAAATATCTCCTCGCAGGATGTAGCTCTGGGACCAGTTACCCCAATGTGGGAAACAGAAAAGAGTAAATCCTTTACTCAGAGAAGCTGGGGAAGACATACCAGCTCATAGGAAAGCCTTCAGCGTTACTCTTGAGGGACCAGGTATCACAAGAGGCAGAGGCAGGACCGTCTTGGTCCTGGAGCAGAGTAGTCAGTTACTCATCTTTCCGTAGTGCGGTGTGAACTACCACTGGGCAGAAGTAGGAAGGGAGGGAGACCCTGTGGGACGGGGGGGGGGGGCCTGAAACATGACACATTTTGAAAGGCACAGGTAAGCAGGGCCTGGAGCAAGCGGGAAGAGGGCGGCTAAGGAGTTAAGTCTGTGGCCCTAAGACGCTGCCAGCTAGTCCCTTGCGGTCTCCAGGACGTAGGAGGTGCCTGGTGAGGAGTCAGGAAAGGGGATCCAAGTGGGTCATCTGGGAGCCTACGCGCCTTGTAGGGGACTGGCCTCCCCCAGAGCCACAGGAGCCCAGTTTTTTGGTCTGTAGTTTTGGGGGTGGGGATGGGGGAGGGAGAGGGGGAGGTAAGGCTAGCGTGGAAGGTGGAAAACAAGCTTGTGCTGCTCCTTCCCTAGGTGGAGACTGGAGGACCAGAGGCCCTCCATCCTGCACGTACCCTTCTTCCTGGCCCACCCCGTCCCCTTGATTCTGTCCAACCCTCTGCTTCCCTGTTCAGCCCCCTCACTGGTTCTCAGCCACTTTCCAGCTTCCCAAAGCTGCCAGCAGGATGAGGAAGCTTAGTGCTCTGTCCGCTGGGAGACCTGTTGGCCGAGGGAGGCGTGGAGTGGGCCCAGACGAAGGCGGCAGCTGTGCTCAACTCCCGCCAGCACAGAACACAGCTTCTCCGGCTCAAACTGGGAGGGGTGCGGTGGGGGGAAGCAGCGGGGTATATTTCCACATCCCAGAACCCCAAACATGCCCCTTGAGGGAACTTGGAGAGAAATCTCGAGAAAAAAATCACCCCTCTCAGCAGGATTTGAAAAGGTAAATAGCCCAATCAGGAAACAAACAGGAGTGCTTGGGACTCCGAAAATGGCCAGTTCTTTTCCATCTCTGCTGTCTTCAGGCACGTCGGAGACAGGCTGGTGGCCAGCAGTGGAGGGGAAGGCTGGCTTCAGGCGCCACTCCTGCCGCCTCTCTTCCCACCTCCGCTGACGCAGCCCCGGCCCACCACCACTTGCCAGTTCTGTAAGACTCCAGAATTTTGCCCATATGAAGACCCAGGGAATGAGTATCTCCAAAGAGCAGAGATTCTCCCTCGAGAAGGACCAAAACCACTCATGTTTTGGTCTACAAAATGCCCACCCTCGATGGAAAGCCCCAGCTCCTCAGCAGGCCAGCCGGGGGGGCCTTGATCTGGCCCCAGCCCCCTGCTGACCCCGACGGCTCGGGCACATGGGGTAACAGCGTTCCCACACACAACCCGTGCCTTCTCTTCGCCCTGCGCTCCCACACCCCGTGAACTCTTAACCGCCGCTCACATGCCTCCTCCGTGCAGCCTTTCTAAACACTACCCGCGCGGCCCTGAGTCCCTCCAGGTGCTACCAGAGCGCTCTGGGTATGCTGCAGTTTCTCCAGGTATCACACCTAGCTGTGAGTGGTTCTCCCTTCACCCCACGTGGGCACTCCTCAGGGGTCAGGGCTGCATTCCCTTCATCTCTGCACCCTAGCCTCTGTCTCACATAAAGAAAGAAACGTCTGTCAGATACCAAGTGGGAAGAAATTATGCTGACATGGTCCTTACGAGAGGGAAACCAGGGCTCCTGGGCTCCACAAGGGGCCCTTCTTTCAGGACTTCTGGTGCTGCTGACAGAGCCTTCCTCTTGGGCCCTCGGGGACCCAGAAGAGAACACGCGAGGTCACTGAACAAAGGGGCTGGGGAAGAATGACAGGCAATGGTACAGGTCACGTGGGAGAGTCTGTTTTAATGAAACTCGCTATTTATATATTTACATACGCGTGCACACACGCACACGTACGCACACGCACACACACACACATACAAAGAAAGGGAAAAAGAAAACAAAAACAGACATTACAGCTCAATAAAAATCACAACGGAGCACTGCGGGCTGGAGGTGGGATGCCCACCCAGCAGCACACCCACGCTGAGGTGCCGTCTAAGGGCCTGGAGACAGGACAGCAGGAGGGAGACAGCAGGCTCAGCCTGCAGATCGCCCCGGCCTCCTCCTCACGGCTTCCTTGTAGTTTGTTCCTGGTGTTCAACCCTTCATGTCCTTCTCAGGAAGGTGGTTGGGTACAGGGGGTGGGGAGCAGAGGGAGGAACAGGGCAGGGTGGAAAGAGTAGAAGAGGGATCCTGAAGAAGGGTGGGCAGCTAGGAGTCAAACGGGGGCAAAAAGTGTCTGGCATCCCGGGCTCTGGCAGGGGTGAGGAAGAGGAAATGGGCAGGGAGACAGGAGGGAAGAGGGGGCGACTTGTTTATCTCTCATTGTCTCTTTTGGGCAGTTCCACTTCTTATGTTAATCCCAGTCTGAGCCAGGCCCAGAGAGGTTCCAGTGACAAAACTAGTGGTTTATGTCCCAGTGGGACAGGTGATCTGAGAAGTGAAATGCAGAGCTGGCAGGGAAAGCTGGGGGTCCTCTTCAGTAAGACACAGATCCTGGTTCCCGGGGAGCAATGAAAAGGACATCGGCTTTGGCATTGATGCAGTAGGTGACCACGAGAGAGAAGACGAGGATGCCAAAGCCCACCATCAGGGTGATAAACTGCAGGGGGTGGGGGGCACAGGAAGGAGAAAGGTGCTCTCAGAACTCAGCATAGTTTTGTAACTGCTTGGGGCTGGGAGCCAGGACACTGGCATTATGGAGCTGGCTCCAAGCACCAAGTGCTGAGCAATCAGAGGCAGTATCTCCCCAACCTGGAGACTCAGCCTTCACATTTGATAAGAGAAGTAAAGTACCTCTGACCCTGGTTCCATCTTTTTAACTTAGATTTGAAGCATCCTGAAGATGGACCCATGACTGATTCTCAGTGGCCAGTTATGTGACTGACTGACTGACTTGTGACAGGTGCTCAGTAAGTTCTAGACTGACTCATCCTGGCTATGCCAGGTGGGAATGCTGGATGGGAGTGGAGCTGTGGAAGGGCTACGAAGGGTCCACCGGGTAAGCTGTATCTCCTTGGGTCTCCATAGGAACATATCTCCAGAATGAACCTACACTCAAACTATCAGTGAAGACATACTTCCTAATGGGGCATGCTGGCTGACTGCAGACAGATTTGTAGTGGGTTTCTGTGGCAAATCTGGGGCAAATGGGAGATGGAAGGGGTAAGAGACAAGAGGCAATAGAAGGAGGGGCACTAGACCTCCTCCATCACCCACCCCCCACCGTCTCACCTCAAGCTCTCTGCTGGCTATCAGAAATATCCGGGCGCGGATATCTTTCCAGCGGCTCTCAGTCCACGTAGAGTATTCAGTAGAGCCCCACTGCCTCAGTTCGAAGGCAGGGGACAAGGCCCTGGCCAGTCGTGCCGTGGAACGCACACATCGGGGGAGCTGGTCCGTCTCATTGGAATTCAAAGGGCCCTGAACCCACGCGTACTCATACAGCTGCACAGGAGACAGGCCACAGCGAGGGGCTGACAGGATCCTCTCTTACTCACTCCCTTGACCCTTCAGATAGTCCATTTTTACCCAGGCTACTGCCTCTTTGATACTCAAGTTCAAAGGGCTACATCCTCCCACCTCTCCATCCCAACCCCTTCGGTCCAAATGGACTTAGGAGATCCTCCAACGTTCTGAAGGGAAGTGGGCCCGCGAAGTACCTCCGACACCCAATACCACTCACATCCTTGTTTTCAGTGGGGATTTTACTTGGATCCTGGCACTGCTCTCGGGTGAGGTTGACTACTTTGCCCGTCAAATTTGCCAACGCATACTGCACAACGTAAGTGGTGTTGGTAGGGCTGGAGACGGCGATGTAATGCTGAAGGGGCCCATCACCTGATAGGAGACCACAAGGGAAGGGGGGATTTGGTGGGTGGAAGGTGGGGTGCAGATGGGCAGAGACAGGAAGAGCCCAAGATTGGCAGGAGCCAGAGAAGGGAAAGTTAAGAGACAAGGATCCAACAAACAATCAGGAGAAAGAAAACAGGCAAAAAGAAAACAGAGAGGAAAAGCAAAAAAGTAAAGATTAAACCAAATTGATGACTTTTTCTATCCTTTTCCTTGGGGAAGGGTCCTCTCCCACACCAGGTGCTTACCCAAGTAGGACCTTAAGTCCTGCCTGAGGATAGACTGGAACCATGAGTTGTTGGCTCTAACCAGGAACCCATAGAGCAGGCGGGTGACCTACGATTGGGACAGGGAGGAGAGAGAACCTTGTGACTTGGAGCCCAAGGGAAGAGTTATTAGTAGAGACCCAGTGTTGGGGTAGGAACCAGGCTGGCTCGACAGACACTGGGGTTGGGGAGACAGCAGCTGGCTCACAGCATGCAGACAAGGCCCACCAGAACTCCCTGGGGCCTCGCGGTCCTCACCTGCTCGTAAGGCATGCAGAATTCCAAGGTCTGGGAGACTAGGCAAAGGACCAGGATAAAAGATGGGGTATCCTGCTGTGTAAACAGAGACAGAGGGCCCATTTGCTCTTACCGTTTGGGGATCAGCCTGAATGGTGTCGCTGAAGTTGGTTCCTCCTGCAAGCTGGTACAGTGCCTGTCCCAGCACCGTGGCCACATCTGCCAGAGCCTGTGGTGAGTGAAGAGGGGGCGGAATGGCCCACGTTCTCTAACCTCAAACACTAGCATTCTAACCGTCTTCACTGTGTTCCCCACGCTCCCACCCAGCCCAGGTCAGTGCTACCTTGGCAGTGTCTGTCACAAAGTTCAGGTCCTCTTCAGGGCTCTGCGATTCAGGGTAGTTCACATTAATGTTCTCGGCAGTGTCGTAAATGCTCTGGTAATAGCTGCCAGGAAAGCCGGCGTGAGCCTGGGCTACATCCAGCCAGGGCCCTGCCCTTTCCTCCCTTAAAACAGTTCCTTCTGCAGGAACTTGGGGGTCTCATTTTTCCTCATCCAGGGAGGAAGGAAGAGAGAAAATCAGGATTCCATATTGAAGAAGGTGTGGAGAATGGGGACGTAGGAGCAAGGGTGGGAGTGGTTAGTTACATACAAAGACTTTTCCGACAAACAAGATAGAAAAGGTAAATGAGATGAGAATACACAACCGCTCCTTCCTGGGAGACCTTTAAACAGAAGACACACTTCCACGTTGTTTGGGTCTGAGATATAGGAGAATGGTTAAGACAACTCTCAGAGAACTCTGCCACATGTTTATCAGAGCAACAGTATGACTGTTTCAATGGACATTTATATTGAAGGTGGCTGGGAGTAGAGGGAGATGCGCAGCTCTGTGCACAGATACGTAACACTTCACTGCGTCAAACTAACCTGACGCTCCTCGGGGAGCCCCCAAGGAGACAGATCTTAGGGGAGAAGCTAAGAGGAGAGAGCTTCCAGCCTTTACCATCAATGAATGCCTGCCTCACACAGAATCAAGTCAGCCACGTATGTGTGGAAATGATGGACCACCCCTCACCCCACAGTGGCACAGAAGACAGATGTGAGGAAGAGAGATGACCCTATGTACTAGAACGGTCACCACCGTGAATAAATGAGAAGGTGCTACTTGGCTGGGGTTAGTTAGAGAAACAGAGCTTATGCATTTTTACTCAGAAACTCATTCAGCCTGTTGGAAGAGAGGAAGGGAGGCTTTAGCGTCCAGCCTGAATAAGAGGTCCCCTGTTAGCCCAGCCCTCAAGGCCTTGAGTTAGGGGCAGTTTAGGGGTGCCCGGGACCAGGAGAGAGGGGACTAGCAGGGCCTTACCCCTTATCTCTGGAGTCCCCTCAGCTGTAGGGGACCTTTTTCCACCCACACTGAACCACGTGCACTTACCATATGGCAAGAACATGTTACACCTCAGAGTATTGTCTGCAACACCCTCAGCTGGGCCTCAGACAGGGACAGCTCTCTGTCCTCCAGCCAAAGAACTCCCATTATCATTCAGGAGCTAGTTTGAGATGGTATGCCCTCTGCTGGCAGCCCTGGGGAACTCAGCCCCTGGAGAGCTTGGGAGGGGTGGAACCACAAATGGGGATGACTGTGCTAGGAAACAGCTAAGGGTGAGGACTGTTTTCTGAGTCAAATGAGGGGACTAGGTTAGATTTGAATAGGACACTGAGCAAAGAACACAGAATGAGCTGAGATTCTGGAAAGGGCGGAGTAGGGAGGGGGAGAGCGATGACCGTTCTTATCACAGAGACGTTTCTCTCTATGGACCCCAGACTGTGGCATAGATTCTCTTCGAGAATGAAGAGGACGCAGGTTAAGCGACTTACTGGTTCTGGAAGACTTTTTGGTGGTCAGCAAGAACAACGCCAGAGATGTTTCGAGCTCGAAGAAATCGCTGCAGAGAAGATGGTGGGAGAGGCTGGGACTGATCTGGCCTCCTGAGAACCACGTTAGGGACAGCAGTGCCACTCTTCTCCAGGGTGGCCAGGAGCTGCTCCACCTGGGGGATGGGGGGCATTAGCTGACGGGATGCTGGGGGAGAGGAAGCAAGGGGTCTCTTCTAGACCTGAAATGCTCTCCACTCCAAGTCCCCAACCTGCAAAGCCGTCCTAAAGCCTCCTAGATCTAAATTCCTCAGGCCTTTGGGGATCAAGGCTCTCTGAATTTCCTGCAGCTCCCATCATCCTGTTTAAGTGACGGCATGAAGAAGGAAGAGGCCTGCGTTTTTCTCATATTTACAGGTAAACCCCACTGTTCTCAGGACACAGTCTTCTCTTCAGTTGATGTTTCACTTATTATTTGTTGTGCAGAACTGGAGGAGCAAATAATAATACAGAACAGTGCTGCGTGCCACACCGTAGCCCTCTCTGTACGTGCTACAGGAGTCCAGAGCAGGGAAGACGCTGAAGCTGGGGTGGCAGAAGGACCTCAGGGAAGAAATAGACCTAAAGCTGGATTTTGAAGGGAGGGAGGACCTTGAACGAGCAGTGAGGAAAGTGGAGGACAGTCTGGGTAGGGAGTCTGACACAGTCAGGGCAGGGCAGCCAGGACAGCTGGGTCCACATAGCAGCAGTAGAGAAAGGAACCACTCACTTCTTGTCCTTAACGGGCAGTGAGAGTTTGCCAGGCACCAAATGATCAGAGTACCACCCGTCCCAGGGAACCAGCGACAGGAGCAGAGCTCATGGTTCATCTTGGGGAACAGTAACAGCTGAGGTTCACCCTTTATCCAACACCCAACCTACGGTCCCATCTCAAGGCCCTGGAGGCTGGTAGGGAGAGGGCTGGGCAAGGGGGTGCCATATTCTGAGCTGTTGAAACAGAAAGTGACGGGGAGAGATGTTCTCAGATTACCTGCTTCTGTACAGATTCATTTTTCTGAGACATGGGGTCTGTGTGCATCCAAAGCTCTAGTGACGTCCTTAAGGCTACCTAGTGGGAGATGAAGAAGCAACACTTACAATTAGTCTCCCATTCTGGCCGGTACCTGGGAGAAAGAAGTGGGATCAGAAGTCAAGGGAACAGGTGGTGGCACCTGCAGGGAGGACAACAGAACAACAGAGGGGGAAGCTTTAAATAGGAAGGAAGGGGTGGAGGACACGTGCCGCACACCTGTCCCAGCTCCACAAATGAGTCGATGTTCTCTAACTGCACAGGAAACTTGCCCTTCTCCATATCATAGACCATTCTCGAGCTGCCAATGTAGTCAAATGTTTCCTGAGGGGTGGAGATGAGTGGGAAAGGGAACAAGATTCCAAAGCTTTAGGGCAGCCTCGTGCCCTGAGGCCAGATCATCAAAGCACCAGGCACAAAGGCTACTGTCTCATGTTATCTCAACTGCTGGCCAGTTACAGTCACATGACTCTGCCCTCCTCCCTGTCCCGCCTCCCAGCTGTGACTATGCCTCACATGTAAGCGTCACAGGACTTCTCGAGCCCAGACAGGGGGAGAGCAGCCTCAGTAAAGGCCCGAGGCGAACATCAGCTGGTCTGTGCCTGCTTCTTGCTTCTCCCCCACCTCCGCTGACTCAGCCACGGCTGCTGTCCCCTTATTCTAGGACCAGGCTGTGGTGGCAGTGAGGAGAGGCAGGAGCCTCAGGGCTCCTGGGTGGAGGTGGCAGGAAAAGCATCCAGAGAATAAAAGTAAAAGAAGGCTTCAAATAGACCGTATCAGCGGGGGACTGAGGGAGTTGGCAGTATACCATTTCCAGGTCAGGGCGCAAAGGCTTCCTAAAATGGGGGAATCTGGATGGGAGACACGTGTAGATGCACCCAGAAGCTCTCTGCTCAATAACAACTTAGGTCAGGTGCTGAGATCTTCCCCAAATAATGGCCACTCCCACCTTTACCAGTCTCCCCACTTCCCTGCCATCCCACGCCAGCCAAAGAGCCCTCACCCCTTGGAAGAAGACAAACATGACGTTGCGGGGCAGAGTGGTCACATCGGGTGCCTTCTGCAGAGCTTCCGCTGCGGCCAGCTGGGTGACGAAGGAGGCAACGGCACTTTCAGCCCCTGGGGCCACATTCCAGAAAAACGAACGACTGTCCAGCTGGGTAGGGCAGAAAAGACACGGGCAGGAAACTCTGAAAATGGAAACTCAGACCAGGCCCCAGTCCCCAGTCCCCATCTTCTGCTCTAGCCAAGAGAACGTCCTGGGGCCTTGGCTGGAAGCCGAGAGCCCCACAGCCCAGATCCCGCTCCGTCTGAGGCTCCCCGCTGGAGCAACTCAGAGCCCTGACAGGCCCAACAGAGGACCCCCACCCTTTGTGTGCCAGCCCCGCTCACCCTGTTCAGGGCCACCACTCACCCGGGTGGCAGCCACCACGACCCTGTCATCAGGATCCAATGTCCCAGATGTATTTATAGGGTTAAGCATGCTCCACACGTTGTAGTCAGACAGGGGGTCGCAGACGATTTCTGAGCAGGACACAAACAGTGAGAGACCCCGAAAAGTAAGGGAGAAGGGAGCTACGAGGAAGGCCCAGAAGACTCTGCTGACCAGCGCGCCACGGACTTGGAGTCATCTCCACTATCTCACTGACCCAGGTTGGTTCCTCCGCCGCTGAGCACTTCGGGGACAAGCTGCCTCGACTGTGTGGAACTGTTTCCACTTCCCCCACCCAGTGCTCCCCGCCTGTGCGCACTCCTCCCCTACAGGAGTCTCGCCCATGCTCCCCGGCCTGGCCCATCCTCCCGCCCCAGGGCACCCAGCATGCCTGGGATCCTACCCGGGTTGATGCTGAAGGTGCTCTGGATGGAGCTGCGCCGCATGCAGGTGACAGTGCTAATGACGGCGTGCATGTGTGAGAAGAGCTGCATGGCACACAGCGGGAAGGTGGGGGCTGAGCCGTTCTGACTCAGGTTGTGATCTCGGTAGCACTGGAAGGGGAGACAAACCCCACTGAGGCAGCTAGTTGTGCAGTCCCTCCCATACTTAGCAGAAAGAGGAGGGCCCAGCTCCATCCTTAAGACACTGCCACATCTGTTCCTGAGCTGTAGCTATCCTGGTACAACCACACAGAACTCATCAAGAGGTGGAAAGGGGCTTAGCTGGGGTGTATGAAATTACCCTCTACCAAATGGCCTGGCCCAATTTGGAGCTTCCGTCACTGTTCCTAAAGTGATTTGCTGTTAAGAGCACTGGACTGGAAGTGAAAAACCAAATTCAAGACAACCTGGACATCAACTCACCATGTAACTTTGGACAAATCAACTGCTCTATGTATTAAAATTAAAGAACGTTAGACTAGAATTAGAGAACATAAGGGCTAAAAAGAACTTCAGAAATTACTGAACTGAATCTCTCAATTCCTAGTCCAATGCTCTTTTTACTGTACGAAGGGTTCTAAACTAGAGCTCTAAACCTTGTTTCATATTAAACATTCTTTATGTTTCCTTCAGTCTAAAAGCCTTTAATGCTATAATATCAGGCAGGAGAGAAACAGGAGAGGGAAATGTGAGAAAAATACACTTCTTGGCTCTTCTCAGAGCAACTGTCTTTCAGAGGGTACACCAGTAGGAAGAATGAGTCTCCCTCCAAACAAGAGGAGAGCCTAAAAAGTGATTCTAACTGGAATTCCCAGAGCTGGCAGAGTCATTACCTGCTTAATGACATTAGTTTCATTTTCGTCTTCAAGAAGGAAGATGGGGAAACTAAAGTCTTCATAAGCCAAGCCATTGCCCAGGGAGTTCCACGGTATTTTTTTGCAGTGAGCAAACTGTGGGCCATAGGAGCTGGAGTAAATACCTGAAAGGGAGGACAGGGGATAGGATGTTGGAGCACCAAGTACTTAGGGACCAGGTAAAGGAGGAAGGCTAGGATATCATACGGTTGGGACTGAGAGTTCCAAAGGAGGGGGTAAGTCAAAGAAGCAACCATCAACCTATTACCACCTACAGGAAAACACACCCTGGTATCAGCGAGCCCTAGGCTGGCCAACTGGGGATCTGAGCACATGACAATAAGGGAGGATGGAAGGTGAACAGAAGAAGGGGGAGCAGGAGAGAGAAGGGATGAGTGGCAAAGACAAAGAAACGCTGTCTTCTGTTTGGGAGTCTGTTGCTCACACTATACACAGACACACAGAAGACACATACCCTTCCCAACCCCCACCCTCCAAGACACAAGACTGAAGCAACAATGAGCTTTGGGTAACGGCAGGCTCCCCTGATCCTTTGGGGTTCTTACCAAACCCATCATTGGGACACTGCACACTAGGAGAGAAGCCTGGGGCAGGACTGGGCTTGGCTAAAGATACCGCAAGACCAGCAATTCGGCCGGTTGTCCCCTTCAGCTTCTCCATCACTTCCCTGAATAGGGTGAGAATGCCATGAGGTTATCAAGCAGCCCAATATCCCGTCCCCAAGGATGGAAACAAATGGGGAACTAGGGGAATCAACACTGTTGACTCACTTCTTGCCTTTCACTCTCTAATTTCTGAGTGAGGACTATGACCTAATCTGAGCTCAGGGCTTAGTCTCATCTACACTGTGTCTGTGCTCCTTGCCTTCCTCTCTGGGGTCCTGACTCTCTAGAGCTCTACTTACAAGGTCATCAAAATGATTCCTTTTAATGACACATCTTTTCTTCTGAGGATCACCCCACTCTCTGCTCCAATTAGACTAGGGCAGCCAAGGGAAGTTTACACTCACAAGTGTGAGGGCTGTTCACTGACCTCCCCTCTCTGGATGCATTTCTCCAGTAGGAATACATAGTTCTTACCTGGTAAAGAGAGTGCCCTCCAGCAGAACCACGTAAGGCGGGTTAGGGCCATCAGTCAACACCCACTGCAAGTCCTCTTTCTTCTCTACTACGTGGATAATCCCTGTGTCCCCACTAATGGAAGCTGCCAGGACAGAATGGGTCAAATTAAAGTTCCCACAGTTGACAATTCTGATGCCTCACTGATTCGGCAGATCATTTATCCCTCCAAAATGTCACAAGACATAGTGTTAATGAAGCCATCTCTGGATTGGAACTGAAGAGCTTACTACCCTGGCTCCATATGAAGGCTACTAGGAGGGAATGAAGACAAAAGAGCCCAGAAGTCTACACGTTAGAGGCCTGGGTCATTAAATGTCAGAAAGGCGCTGTGATCTTCATTTTCTTGCCCTCTTCCCTCAACCTCATTTAGCCATATAAACAAGATTCTGTAATAGCAGACACCAAAGTTTCTAAACCTGTATTTGCTCCATGAAATGGTAGGCTCTAGATCTCAAGCTCACAGTTCTAACACTGAATCTTCCTTTGTGAAGACATATGTAGATTTCCTTGGTCTCACAGCCTCCCTCAATCTCCATTCCTCTGCCTTATTTGGTAATGACTTAACTTGCTTTTGGCCAGTTTTGGATACGGTTAATGAAGAACTCTGAGTTCCCTGGAACACAGCTTCCCAAATGATGGGCCTTGAATGGATCAGAAGTGCTAATATTGATTCCTCTGGGGATCGAGAGTTCCCAAAGACCCTAGGTTGGTCATCCCAGGCCAGGAGCAGATTCATCTATTACCCTCGGAAGCCCTATACATAACATTTTCTATGTGTTTCATGACAAAGACTGGGAGGTACCACTGCAGAGGACGGATGACCCAGAGTCCAGAATGCCTTGAGTTCTATGTAGTAATGCTCCAAGTCTCTAGTGATCTATGTAGAGACATTCTTGGGCCTTCCGCACAAGTATTCACCCCACTGAAAACCGAATGTGTTATTCATAAAGTATTTTAGGGCAGTATTTCTCAACCTGGGCCGTGTATCAGAATCACTTTGGAGTTTTAAAAAATACAGATGCTTGGGCCTTACCTCAGATCTACTAAATTAAAATCAATAAAAGTGAGACCCAGGTGTGTTTATTTTCAAAACAAGACATGTGTGGTTCTTTATTAGGCATGAGAACAATAGCTCTAAACCAAGACACTGTAACTTGCATGAAACAAAACCAACAGGTACTTTTAGATGGCCAGCCAGGTAGACTTTTTCTCCCAAGGGATCTGGTGAAATCTAGATAGAAGGAGGTCCCCAACATTCAACTAAGTCTTATATATAGTAAAAACTTAACAAGTTCATAATGTTACTGATAATAAAAAAAAAAAATATAGGACTATCAGAATCTGGAAGAACTGTGGTAAAGATCTAGCTACCAAATGGCAGTTCTAAGTAAAACAAGAGACCACAATGCATGCCACAGTACTAAAACATGGGAGAAGGAAAAGCTCATCTGGCAAATAAAAAATATACAACTTTAGCTCCAAGGAGGACAGGAAGAAGACAAGGCTATAACACTGGCCTGAAAGAAACCTGGATTCTACCCTGGGTTCCCATTGGAGACTGTGTAGTCTTAAATAACTTGCTTACTTTCCCTGGGCCTTCAGTGAGCAGAAGGCTTTTTCATCTCATACTGTAGGGACAGAGTGAAAAAGCAAAGAAAGGAAGGAAATAAAAGGAAGCTACAGGTAATCTGTTTTGAGCACTTTTAAGAGTCCAATAGTTAAAGAGCATTAGAATCGGAAAATCAAACCTAGGTCTTTTTCTCTTTAAATTATGCTAGCAACTCTAATTAAAGAGGGTGTAGCTTTCTCAGAATGGACACATATAATGAAGTAAGACTTAGAAATAAGTAGGTTGAAAAGGAAACAAGATCTTAATGAGGAAATGGCCAAAGAACAGCCCCTCCCCTTCTGTCTCTCTGTACTGGCACCAGGCTTTATCTCTGGAGGCTATTGCTTTGTTTCCCACAGGGCTGCTCTAAGAACATGCAGCGGAATGACTCATTCCCAAAAGGAGTATCTCAGAGCTCAGCTTCAGGAGGATGGGGGCCTGGCCTAGCCTTTTGCACCAGAGTGGGGTTTTAGCAAGACCAGCAGTCTGATCTCAGCCCACAGTGGACCTGGCTCCCTTCTACTCAAAGCCAGTTTAAGAACAAAGTCCAACAAAAATTTTATTTGGAACTATTTGGAACCAATGAACCTACTCTCAGTACTTCTGTAGCAAGGATATGGACAATTAACACAGAATACAGCTAAGGGAAGGACGGGTAGAGCAAGTCCTTTACTTTCCAGCATCTAGGTTTGTCCTACCAAATTGGAAGCTTTCAGCCAATCACAGACCACTGCTGAGACCCCACTACTTACTCAGGATCACCAAAAGAAATTTATTAAAGGTAGTTTGACTTTTGGCTTTGTGCAGATATATTCTAACCATTTTTACAGGAGTAAACAAATTCAGAGGTAACCAACTTGATGATGAAGAAACCAAGATCTGACTCCACGTTTCCTCCTTCCTTGAAAAAGTACATTCTGACAGAGCTACTATCCACAGAACAAAATCTGAAGATAAAAGGTTAAGCAGCAAAGGAACTGGGGATTTAGCCTTCAGATTACAACTTTTTTCCCCCTCATAGTTTTGTAAACATACCATGTTGACATGTTACCCCATTTTGGAACATATTTACAAAACACAAAGACACATCCGGAAGCTTTACTACTTCCTCTTCCAACTATTTGGCTTTCTCAGTGCTTTCTTTTCAAATAGTTCACTGCCTTAAAGAAGTCCATTTGGTTCCAAAAAGATCATTCAGAGTTCAGGTGTTGACTTGACTTCATAGAATATGAGGCTTTTTTTTTCCCTTAGAGAAGAGTATAGCTTGCTACCTAACCTACTTGGTAGTTAAGACACTTGGCTTAGACCTTAGACCACCAGGGATCAAATCCTAGCTTTATCACTTAATAGCAAGATGATGTTGGAAAAGTTATTCAACTTCTCTAAGTCTCAGTTTCATCATTTGTATAATGGGGGTAGGAGCAGAACCTACTTCATAGGGTTGCTGTGTGGTTAAATGAGATGCACATGTAAGAAGTTTAGTATGCAGTATTTACTAAATGTTAGCTCTTATTAATTATCTCGCCTAGTTTGACAAATGGTTCTCTATTGCCCACTACTCACATAGCCTAATTTGTGTGCTGAGACTCCCCAGTAGAACTTGGATGTTTATACCTAGGTCACAGACTGAAATATCAATGGCCATAAACACAAATCCCAACCTCAACTCACACTGGCAGCCAATCTGATGAGTGGCATTGAGCAGTCGGACACAGGGAGCTGTTTTATTTAAGGGGATGTAGATCTTCCTCTCGACTGAGTTTCCCTCACACAAACCTGATCAAAAGATAAAAAGTGTTAGAAGAAATTGAGAGATATTGGTACTAGCCTCTATCATGTCATTAATTTGCTGGGGCGTGAGTATATAATACTTTCTAAAATGGGACTAATGTCTATTCTTCTCACCTCTTGGGTGTATTATTGGAACAAATAAATGCACTTAGCTATGTACCACAGAGGGTTACTACAAATCTCACATAAAGCAACTGACATTGAGGCTAAAAGAAAGAAAATTTGATTTGTCAAAGGAAAGGCATTTAAGTTCAGAAATACCTGCTTCTGGTTGCATGGATGACCATACTTCTGCTTTTCTATTCTGTATGTATACTACTAATTAGTTAATAAAACAATGTCAGTTTAAGACTATAGATTACAATAAAAAAAATCTGAGACATTTTCCCACGAGTCTGAACAGAACTGGCAGAAGCCTTAAGTCATACACTCTATCATTAATCTAACATTAGTAGGTCATTTGTATGTGCCCACAGTGTAAGGAAGCTAGTTTCTCCGTTGGGGATCTTTAAAAACAATCTGCATTTGGGGGAAGATACTGTTATGGTTATAAACAGGCATGTTTGCATTTTAGGGCTTGACCAACTAGAAAGCCAATACCAGAAAGTAAATGCGTATAAACAAACACCTGTGCACATTATAAATGCCTAAAGTTCCTTGAATCATTATTTCACGGTCTAAACAGTTAAAGAGTACTAATATCTTACCATAGTCTGACTCTACTGATCAGACAAGCTGAGGCAAAGCACAAGGATGTGGGTTTATGGTGGAATCCACAGAAAGACAAGGCATCTACCTTCTAAGCGCCGCAATGCACCCACAGAACCAGGCGCTTTCATCTTAAAACTCTACATGCGCTGGGAAGAAAGCTGAACTCTGACACCTGTCCTTTTTGATTGTGGGTGGGGTGGTTGGGGCCGCGGGGAAAACGAGGCATCGGGACAAAGTGGAATAGAGTCGGGCTGGAAGTCCAGGAAGAGGCCTGACGGAGGAGATGGGGCGACACAACTTGCCGCGGGGAAGAAGGGATCTTCAGGTCCCGGCAAAGGGGGAACTTCTGTCGTGGGAACGAAAGAGAAAGAGGATATACAGGGTGGGGGGACAGAGGGGCAGCTGGGACCAGAAGGGAGACGGCGGCGCTCGCGGCTGGGCTGATCCGGAGAGTTCTTCTTACAGACTGGAGCTCACGGGCGCGGGAGGCCTCACCTGCCAGTAGGACGCAGAAAGACAGAAGGCGAAGAAGACACCGACTTCCCGGGTCAGCCACAGAGCCGCCCCCAGCCGTGGCCATCTTGCCTGTTGGCTGGGCGGAAGGTCGGTTCCCTTCCAGCCGGGCAGTGGCCTCTCTGGGCCAACACAGGCACCGTCTCTGTGGCCTGGAGCTCCTGGGACCGGAAGTTCGTGTCTGTGGAGCTTCCGGGATTCGCGGCGGAGGGACGCTGACGTGGAGGCAACCGTAGGGCAGCAGGGAGTGTCAGGGCTCGGAGTAACACCTCGGAGCCGCCGGAGACCTGAAGAATGCTAACCAAGTTCGAGACCAAGAGCGCGCGGGTCAAAGGTAGTGGAGAATAAAAGGGAGACCACGGAGCCTGGTTGTCAGGGGCGGCGCTGTCCCCGGGGAAGACAGATAGAGGGTAGAGGGTAGAATTACGGACGGAATTGGGCCCACCGTACGAAACCAGGGGAAGATGGGACCGAGGGAGGTTAGGCCTGACGGGCGGCTCACCTGCAGTCCTTTCTTCTTTGGCGTGCCCTCGGAATTTGATTTACCTGCAATGGTTAACACACCGCAGTAGATCTCTTAGGCCAGCTCGCTATTTCTTCTTCTCCCCTCCTCTCCTGAGGCCTTTGCGCCGACTTCTTCTCCTGCCAAGGCCCCTTGACCTTTTGTTTTTTTGATGACCGTGTTGTAGAGAGTGGGCCTGGCAATTGAGTATCCACCTCTGCCTTTCGTGTCCACGTCTGTAGTTTTTTTAGAGGTGAGCACTGGGTACTTCTCTTAAAGGGGCCTTGGCGGCATCATATCAACATCCAGTGCCTTGGCTGGGCTCTATTTCCTACCTGGAAACAGGATATTGAGGTCTACAACCAGTTTAATCTGAGGTTGCCAGATAAAATAGAGGATGCCTAGTTGGATTTGAATTTCAGGTTAAAAAATTAGTAATTCTTTAGTATCGTTGGTTGTTTATCTGAAATTCAGATTTAACTGGGCATCTTTATTTTTATTTCCTGAATATGGCAACTCTAGAGCCTGTGCATCAGTGGATGGAGGTGGAGGGCAAACAACTGAAATTGCAATAGTAGTCTCTTAGAACATTAGAATGAGGAAGGCCAAGACTTGGGAAAAAAAATATGTATCTTGAATATTTAGTAAGATGCAGGATAGAAAAGTGTTTAGGGGAACTTGCTGTTTGGAGTCAGATGGGCTTATTTTGGAATCCTGAAACATCCACTGACAAGCTGCATGACCTTGAGTGGCTTAATGTTTCTAAATCTGTTTCCTCCTGTAAAATATGAATAATTAACATTCTTTTATACAGAGAGTTAAAATGAGAAAATATATGAAAAGTGCTTGTTACACTACCTGGTGTAGACTTGGTAGCTCAAAAACTGGAGGCCATTATTAATGTAAGAATAGATTGAGTAGTTTTCTTTTCTTTTTTTTTTTTGTTTTGTTTTGTTTTGTTTTTTCTTCTATTCTTCCCCTCCCCAACTTTTATTGAGATGTAGTTGACAGACAGCACTATGTAACTCTGAGGTGTACAGCGTAGTGATTTACGTATATTGTGACATGATTACCACAATAAGACTAGTCAACATCTACCATCTTCTATTATAGATACAAAAATGCCAATGCTGATTTTTTTAGGTCAACCTACATCTATTGAGCAATTTCTCTACAAGCATAAAAATGTCGATGTGTATGGGCATGGGATTAAAACCTGAAAATTTTTATTACATCCTCAACAATGAAAAAAGAAAATGGATCATTTCATTTAGATACTTTACATCTTGGGTAAATATCTTATCCTTCCTCCAAGTTTATAAAATTTCTTCAATGATAATTTTTTTAAAAACATGTTTATTGTGGTATAATTCCTGTACAGTAAACTACACATATTTCAAATGTGTGATTTGATGAATTCTGATAGATGTATACACCTATGAAACCACCATCACAGTCAAGAAGATGTCTAACATTTCCATCATTCCCCAAGAGATGCAAATTTTGAACTTCCTATTTATCCCTTCCCACCCCCAATTCTGAGTAGTTTCTAAGTCTCTTGGGAATCTTGATCATGAAGAAGAGTACCATTAAGAAATCCTAGATGGTTGAAATGGGTCTTCATGATTCTTGAATTTCTCTTCTGCTCCTAATTTATTGGGCAGTAGAGAAGAAAAGTTGGGGGAAAATAGGATATCACACTATTTGAGAGCTAATATCCGTTAGTGAATGCTCCTCTATATCATAGGGGGGAAAAATGAACAGCCTACTGGAAAATGGGCAATTTAGAAGAAGAAATAAAAATTTTCAATAAATAAATGAAAGTATTCTTCACCTCGCTAGTAATGAAAGAAGTGTAAAAAAAGAGAAAACTTTTTTTTTGGTCTTAGATTGATAAAACAAAGAAAACAACAAATAACTGATAACTTCTCATGTTGGCCAACTTCTGCAAAATGGATATTTTCAGAAACTTGGTGAGATTTTATGTTGAAACAGTCTTTTTGCAATCAAATGGCATCTACCAAAATGTTGAATGCACATACCCTATTCCTGAGCAGTCCCATTTTCAGTCTTTAGCCTAAAGCAGTAATGATGCAAATAGGCTAGGTTATGTATAGAAGCATCTTCACTAGGTCCTTTTTCTAACATAAAAGTTAGAGGGCAGATTTAAATGTTCATTCTACTAATGATCTTAAAATGTGGTACATTTGTACCTTGCAGTTGTTAAAGAGAATGAGGCTCTGTTTATATGTACTTAAATGTAATAAGATCCATGATACATAGTTAAGTGAGAAAAGAATTTTGTAGAACATTATAATGTTATCTCTGTTTTCATAAAATGATATGGATTGAATTCAAAACCTGAAAAGGTACACTCCAAACTGTTAGCTATTGGTACTTTTGTGGACTTCCATTTCCAGTCATGATAGAGTAACAGAGATCAAGTTTACATTCCCACCTTAAAAACTTGCACAACTGAGCAAAAGTGTGAGGCCAAGATTTTCAGACATTGGATAGCAGACAGTGCAGGAGTGATTCTTGAGGGTGGGGAATAAACAAAATGAGTCCTATGATTGTTTTAGCTTACTAACTGGAGATGGGAAGAGGAGACAGAGTTTAGAGTTCAGAGAAGCTGAGACACCTAGAATTTGCTGGACAGACTACCAGAGAACAGGGAACTGCACAGAGAACCCTGGAGTTCTGCAAGGGATCCTGTCAGGTCTTTGCTTTCTAATCTGCACTTGCATGTGAGAAAATGACACAAAGCCTGGGAAAGAACCAGTAGAGAGGAGAAGGCAGAACAGTTCCGAGCCCACATAGAGGTGGGCATAATTTATGTTCCTACTGGCCAGAATTGGAAGACCTCCTGATGCTATGGGGCATGATATAGAGACCTCAGATGGGTATTGCCTTAATAGCAGCGCCGAATTATGCCTAGGCTAAAGACTGCTTTGAACCCATCCTAACAAAATTGAAAAGCAAGCCTCAAAATGATCAACTAATTCCAAATAACTACATCTTAACCCAAAGTCCAACAGTGTTTAAAAGAATATAACAAAAAAACCCAGCACCTAATACCAGAAAATTCACAGTGTGCGGCATCCAGTGAATGAATGTATGAATATAGGATTAGCCTAGCTGTTCCATTTTCTTATCAGGGTTGGCAGGAGGTGACATAGTGGGTCTTACTTAGCTCACTGGATCATTTTTTTTCCCACCAGGGCTCAGTTTTCACCCAAAAAGACCCTGGATCCTGACCAGTTTACACAATGGGGTCATCCAGTTATGGGACTATCGGATGTGTACCCTGATTGACAAGTTTGATGAACATGATGGTAAGATAACAGTTTCTAGGAGGGAACTAAAAATGGTATAAATATTTATTTTCTTCTGAAGTAGTTTAAGCTTTAAATAGGATTAAAGAATGTGGGAGGGATAAAACTAAAAAATTCTGAATAAGAATCACCTTGGAGACTAGGAAGCATAGTCTTTAACATGTATTGCCTTCCTTTTTCTCCAGGTCCAGTTCGAGGCATTGACTTCCATAAGCAGCAGCCACTGTTTGTCTCTGGAGGAGATGACTATAAGATTAAGGTACAGAGGGTTTGTTATGACTGGGCGTCCAGGACAATGTGAAGTTTGGGAATTACGGAAGGGACTAATATACCAGTCATTCATACAGAGCTCAGGCTTTTGACAACATTATCCAGAGCACTTAGCCAGCAAACATTTATTGAATGCCAACTGTGTACAGATACTGCTTTATTTTTGGGAAATTCAAAAATAAATAAGAAATGGTCTTTGTTCTCAAGGAGCTCTTATTCTTTAAAAGATTTTTAAAATGTATTATACAATTTTTAAAGGTTATTTTCCATTAACAGTTATTAGAAAATATTGGCTATATTCCCAGTGTTGTATAATATATCCTTGAGCCTATCTTATACCCAGTAGTTTGTACCTCCCACTCCCGCATCTCTATCTTGTCTCTCTACCCCTATTGGTAACCACTAGTTTGTTCTCTATATCTGTGAGTCTGCTTCTTTTTTGTTATATTTACTAGTTTGTTGTATTTTGTAGATTCCATATATAAGTGATAGCATACAGTATTTATCTTTCTCTGACTTATTTGACTTAGCATAATGCCCTCAAGTCCATCCATGTTGCTGCAAATGGCAAAAATTTGTTCTTTTTTATGGCTAAGTAGTATTCCTCTGTGTGTGTGTGTGTGTGTGTGTGTGTGTGTGTTTATTACATCTTTATCCATTTATCTGTTGATGAACACTTAGATTGCTTCCATGTCTTAGCTATTGTAAATAATGCTGCTAAGAACATTGGGGTGTATGTATCTTTTTGAATTAGTATTTTTGTATTTTTTTGGAGAGAGAGAAAGAGAGAGAGAGAGAGATATACATACACCCAGGAGTGAGATTGCTGGTCGTATGGTAGTTCTGTTTGTAGATTTTTGAGAAACCTCCATACTGTTTTCCACAGTGGCTGCATCAGTTTACATTCCCACCAATACAAGTGTACAAAGGTTCCCTTTTCTCCATAACCTCACCGATGTTGTAGCCTTTCTGATGATAGTCGTTCTGACAGGTGTGAGGTGGTATCTCGTAGTTTTGATTTGCATTTCCCTGATGATTAGCAATGTTGAGCATCTTTTCCTGTGCCTGTTGGCCATCTGCATTTTCTCTTTGGAAAAATGTCTAGTCAGTTCTTCTGCCCATTTTTCAATGGGGTTGTTTGTTTTTTTGATGTTGAGTTGTATGAGCTGTTTATATATGTTGGGTATTATCCTGTTATTAGTCATATCATTTGCAAATATGTTCTTTCATTCAGTAGGTTGTCTTTTTGTTTTATCAGTGGTCTCCTTTGCTGTGCAGAAAGTTTTGAGTTTAATTAGGTCCCATATATTTATTTTTGCTTTTTTTTTTTTTTTTTTGCCTTTAGGAGACAAATCCAAAAAATATTGCTACAGTTTATGTCAAAGAGTGTTCTGCCTATGTTTTCCTCTAAGAGTCTTATAGTTTCCAGTCTTACATTTAGGTCTTTAATCCATTTTGAGTTTACTTTTGTATATGGTGTTAAAGAATGTTCTAGTTTCATTCTTTCACATGCAGCTGTCCGGTTTTCCCAGCACCACTTATTGAAGAAACTATCTTTTCTCCATTGTGTATTCTTGCTTTCTTTGTCGTAGATTAATTAATCATAAGTGTGTGGGCTAATTTCTGGACTGTTTATCCTGTTCCATTGACCTCTTTCTCTGTTTTTGTGCTAATACCTTTCTGTTTTGATCATTGTAGCTTTAGTATAGTCCAAAGTTAGGAAACATGAGTCCTCCAGCTCTGTTCTTCTTTCTCAAGATTGTTTTGGTTATTCGAGTTCTTTTGTGTTTCCATACAAATTTTTAAATTATTTCTTCCAGTTCTATGAAAAATACCATTGGTATTTTGCTAGGGATTGTCTTGAATCTGTAGGCTGCCTTGGGTAGCATGGTCATTTTAACAATATTGATTCTTCAAGTCCAAGAGCACGATATAGCTTTCCATCTGCTTGTGTCATGTTCAGTTTCTCTCATCATTGTCTTATAGTTTTCAGAGTACAGACCTTTTGCCTTCTTAGGTAGGTTTATTCCTAGGTATTTTATTCTTTTTGATGAAATCGTAAATAGGCTTGTTTCCTTAATTTCTTTTTCTGATAGTTTGTTGTTAGTGTCTAGAAACGCAACAGATTTCTCTACATTAATTTTGTATCCTGCAATTTTACTGAATTCATTGATGAGCTTTGGTAGTCTTCTGGTGGCATCTTTAGGATTTTTTTTGTTTAATTGAAGTACAGTAGTTACAGTGTGTCAATTTCTGGTATACAGTATAATGTCCCGGTCATGCATGTATATATACACATACTCATTTTCATGTTCTTTTCTATTAAAGGTTATTACAAGATATTGAATATAGTTCCCTGTGCTATACGGAAGAAATTTTTTAAATCTATTTTTATATATAGTGGTTAACCTTTGCAAATCTCAAACTCCCAAATTTATCCCTTACCATTCCCTTTCCCTCGGTAACCATAAAATTATTTACTATGTCTGCAGGTCTACTTCTGTTTTGTAGACGAGTTCATTAGTGTCCTGTTTTTTTCTTTTTTTAGGTTCCACATATGAATGATATCATATGGTATTTTTCTTTTTCTTTTCGGCTTACTTCACATAGAATGACAATCTCCAGGTCCATCCATGTTGCTGCAAGTGGCATTATTTTATTTGTTTTTATTGCTGAGTAATATTCCATTTTATAGATATACCACAGCTTCTTTATCCAGTCATCTGTTGATGGACATTTAGGTTGCTTCATGTCTTGGCTATTTTATATAGTGTAGGATTTTCTATGTGTAGTATCATGTCATCCACAAACAGTGACAGTATTACTTCTTCTTTTCCAATTTGGATTCCTTTTATTTCTTTTTCTTCTCTGATTGCTGTGGCTAGGACTTCCAATACTATATTAAATAAGAGTAGTAATTAAGGAGCTTTTATTCTAATGGAACAGTTAAATATATACGCAAATAATAGCATGTTCAGTTTGGTGAATGATACAATAGAGAGATAACCAAAGTGAAATAGGGAAGGACATTCTAGGGACAAAGACAAAAAGGCATGGCATAGCTGGATACATTTCAGAAACTAATTAGTTTTGTGTGGATAAAATCTGGAGGAAAGGTGAGAGAAGGGGCAGAAGATGAGAAGGGCCAGATCATGGAGTACTTCTTCATAGATCTCAGAAGTTTGGATGTTAATCATACAAATAACAAGGAGCCATTAAAGGAGTTTAAATAGAGGGGTGATATCAGATTCACATTTTTTTTTAAAGATTACTTGAGTGGCAGTATAGAGAAAAAACTGGATGAATTGGGCAAGACTAGAGGCAGAAATACCGAGTAGGAGACTCTTGTGTAAATCCATGTGGGAAATGAATGCAGCCTGAGCTTAGGCAGTAGCATTCAGAATGGAGAGAAAGAGATGAATGTATCCAACCAAATGAGAAAAATTTACTTCATAAAAAAACTGTTTTTCAGAAGCTACCTTAGGGGTTATATATTATAAATTATACAGCAGAACTTAGGTAACAGGCATGAAGAGTGACAGCTGCCTGCAGAGAAGAGAGGCATTAGAATTATAGGAAGGACAGTTCTTTTCTGTTTTCTAGTTTTTAGGCACTGATCCTGGGGGCAGTTGGTGGAAGCTTAAAACACCTGATAGACCTAAAAGCTCCTGAGGTGATCACTTCCTTTTAATATTTGTAGTAAAGTGGTGACCACTGAGTATTAAGAATGGCTAACTGGGGTTCCTGCTTAAGAAAGGAAAGAATGAGTGACATTTAAGAAAAAAGTTTTTCCCCCCCCGAAATTGTTAATATTTTTTAAAAGGAATGGTCTTTCATTTATATGAAGTGTCCAGACAGACAAATCAGTAGAGATGGGAAATTGATGAATGATTCTCTAGGGTTGGGGAGGTTGGGAGGAAATGAAGAATAACTTTTAATAGGTATAGTTTTCTTTTGGGAGTGATGATATGTTCTAAAATTGATTGTGGTGATGGTTGAACAACTATGAATGTATTAAAAACCACTGAGTTCTATACTTTAAATAGGTGAAGTGTAACCGGTTTGAATAATATCTCAAATCTGTTATCAAGTAAAGGAATTAGCTAGTTGATAGGGATGTAGTCCGATCCTGCTGTGGTTTAAATCTAATTTCTCTGATGAAAGCAAGATTATCTCGAAAAGTCATGTTTGTGAACATCAGTTTGCTGTATCGAGATAAATGTAGCATTAAGAGAATCCTGATTTACAAAGAGTAAGACAGGAAGCTACAAATGGCAGGGTCTAAAAACCCTATAGGTCTATAGGTCTTTTAGAATTCACAGTTCTGGAGTTTAATAGAGGACTATAAAGGAGTCAAGACAATTTGAAGCTGGAAATACTAAAGTTTAAAACACTGAACTGAATTCTATAAGAGGAAAAAAAGGTTAGTTACAGAATAGTATTTATGGTTTGATCTAATTGTTGTGTGAAACTCGAACTCCACTATGTACACATATGTTCATTTATAGATGACACAACAGATGAAGGTGAAGGTATTGGAATATGTTTGCTTTTTGTGTTATTTCCCTTTTCTCATTTCTGTACATACCTTTTGAGCACCTACTAAGTATTAGCCACTGTATTAGGTGCTAGGGATGTAGTGTTGAGCACGATGGACAAGGACTCTGCCTTTAGGGAGCTTACATTCAAATCTGTTACAGGAAATGAGATAACTTTTTGTGATTTATGAAAGAAAATGAACAATTTTCAAGTAAAAATAAGAAAGAATAGTAACAAGCTGGCCTGAATAGATGATGAACAAGTAAGTATTAAATATTAAAGAAGGAAAAAAAGATATCTGACCTCTTATTTTTTGCACTTTTGGGAGTTTTTCTGGGTGGGGACCATGAGCTATCTTATATTTATGGTCTTGGTTTCAGTGTCTTCTTCAATTGTGTCCATTGATGCCTGATAGTTGGCTTAACTTCATACCTGAATATGATGTTTTTCTGCTTAACTCAGCCTAACTGAGCAATCCAGTGTTTTTCATAGCAATGAGTTAAAGTATGTTTGCATGATAAATTAAGTACTGACCATGAGTGGCATCATTTACCACCAACTTAGGAGTCTTAACAAAGATGATGCTGTATATTATTGTTCCTTTTGGAGTCATGGTATCTGTCCAATTTTTTTTCTCCTGAGCTAAGGTGATAAGGTAAAGCACTAAGTAAAGGGTCTGTATTCAAACTAAGAACACAATTACACAGTAGAAAGAAGAGTTTCAAGTTAAGCCCTAGATAAGTATTTTGTCTCATGTTTAAATAGAGATAATTTCTTGCCTTAACAAGGAAAAATCTTTCCATAATTTTGTTTTTAGGTTTTCCCTAGTCTTGCCTTTTTTCCGTCCCCACATGATGTTTGGCTGGCTTATAGTTGCATTTATATTCTTTTTCCATCCAACCTTAAACAAGATTCCCTATTAAGGTTCCTACCTATTTTAAAATGCCATACTATAAATCCATACTTGTTTTTTGAGAAACCTGGGCCTTATAGAGGCTCAAGACCCTTGTGTCTGTTCCTTAGTTGGATTTCTCTCTTTGCAGGTTTGGAATTACAAGCTTCGGCGCTGCCTCTTCACATTGCTTGGGCACTTAGACTATATTCGCACCACATTTTTTCATCATGTAAGTAGCCAGTGTGGCTGTAGTTTGAGAGTATTCTTTAGTTTCCCTGTAGAAATCTTCTGCTTGCTCCTCAAGAACCTATGCTTTGATAACAGAATTATGTTATTGGAGTGGTTCTTCTAGGATCTGTGTGGTGTTGACCTTTCTGCTTTGTTTCATTTTGCAAGAGGAAGTAGTCAGTTATATTTGAGTTTAATTTATTTGGGTTCAGTGGGCTTTATGAATAAAGCATTGAGTCTCTGTAGGAAAAGTAGAGGTTTGATTTTAGATTTGCTGGGGTAGCAAATGAAAGTTTGCAAGCTAATCACATGTGGGGTATTATTAAGTAGGTGTGTCTGGAGGAAGGACAAGGTAAGATGCCGTTTTGATGCGCTAACAAATGTTTCAAAACATTAGCAATCATGTGCTATTATCCTAGGATTTTAGGGTCTGGTAGAGGCTATTCCCTTACCGAAGCTTGCTACCTTTTTTAATCTGTCAGGTATATAGTAGACAGATACTGAGTTGTAGATTAGAGACTCCTAACCTCTTAATCTGGTCCCAACCTGTCTGGATCTCTCTATAATTCTATGCTATTAAAGTTAACTTGTACTATTCTGTGACTTTCAGTAAACTAAGTCTCTTAAGTTAGAAAGAATGTAGTGATATAAACAAGAATTTCCTGGCTAATACTACTATATTTTCTTTTTAAAAGTTAAAAAAATTTTAGGGTAGAATAGGATAGAATTAAAGTGAAAATTACAACCGAAACATTTGAGAATAATGATCATTTAATAAGATATTCTACTCAGTAGGGACTATTTGTCATTGCCATAAAGGACTTGCTGAAAATTCTTGCCTCGAACAAATTGCCATCAAACTGGAAAGTTATGAAAAGCTCATTTTCTTTTTATTTTTTCAGTTAAGTAAGTATGTGTATGTCTCGTACTTACTAAATTCTTTGCTAAACACTTGAGATAGAATTGTGAATAAGAAATACTTCCTTTTCTTAAAAAGCTTGAAGACTCTAAAAGGGCTAAAAATTCTTTTTTCGTGTTACTTTCTGCTTTGGTTACTGAGACTTGAATTTTTTGAGTCTAGATGATCTAACAGGGAGAAGTCAGACTTTAAAACAATACTTCAGTCTTAGAGTTACAGAGAGAAGATTCTTGCACAGGGTCTTAATTTAGAAGATTGATTATTTATAAATATAAATCACATACATATACATTTATATATGTAAGTGTTAATATATATTATACTATTCGCCTCTGAGAATTTGTTTTGATTGGCTTCCACTCTTTAACCTTATAGGTGAAAGTGCCAAAGTTGGGAAAAGCTGGTAGAGTGGTAGGGAGGAAAACACAGCTAGCCTAATGGAGCAGAAGCAGTAATCCTGTTAGTAATATAGCTGAGACATTAGGCAGTTGGAATATTTCCTCCAAAGAGAGAAATGGTTATAGGAGCCTGGAAGAAGACATTTGTTTAATGTTCAAACCCTTTGTCTGGAATATTTTTCAGGAATATCCTTGGATTCTGAGTGCCTCAGATGATCAGACCATCCGAGTGTGGAACTGGCAGTCTAGAACCTGTGTCTGGTAAAGCAGGAGACATAGGGCTCAAAAAAGAGTCTTCATTTCTTGGTTTTTTCATAATCAGCTTCTATTTAGAGCAGTCATTTCCCTTCCCTAATGGGTTATGTCTGTTGATTAATTATTGCTTGTATTTGTAAGATGCTTTTATATACAAAATGATAAATATAAAAGCAATCTCATTAGTAATGTATGGATCTAGATTTTCTGATCATTTCTTACCAGGGAAAGGGGGTTGTATAGCTTGGCTTTTAGAACAAAATTGTTGGTTAGTTTTCAGGTCTGTTCCCGTGAAACCTGAGTCAAGAGCTAGCCCTCTATCCTGCTTTATGTTTGGATATAGAGCTTTCCATAAATATGTAAGGACCACTAAAATGATGTCCTTTAAGAGGGATACCCCACTAAAATCTAACGGACAGTTAACAGTATGAATTGCTAAGATTTCATTTATTTTGATATTTTAATATGTTGTTTGTTTATTTAGGTTATTCTTTTTTTTTGAGGGGGGAGGTAATTACGTTTATTTATTTATTTATTCTTAGAGGAGGTACTGCGGATTGAACCCAGGACCTCATGCATGCTAAGCATGTGCTCTAGCGCTTGAGCTATATCCTCCCCCCAATATGTCTTTAACGTGAGAGAAAAGCTGTGCAATCTCAGTTCTGAAACTAGTAGTATTTAAATACTAAAATATTAGAGGCAAGAAGAGAGCCATTCTTAAAACAGCTGACCTTGCTTATTATCACTGGTTCAGAATTGTTAGGATAACTTGCCTTTGCCCCAAAAAAGTATAATTGGATCTGCATCTGTTCAGTATGGAACATGATATTTCACATGTAGGAGTCTGTTGATTCCTGCCTCTAATTTAGTATTGTCTTTCTTTTTCTTCTTCCAGTGTGTTAACGGGGCACAACCATTATGTAATGTGTGCTCAGTTCCACCCCTCAGAAGACCTGGTCGTATCAGCCAGTCTGGACCAGACTGTGCGCGTTTGGGATATTTCTGGTGAGCTGCCCAAGTTCAGGGGACAACCTAGTTATGTCTGGCGCAAAACTGCAATTGCTTAAAATAGTGACAGTAGTTGGCTTAGAACAAGAAAATTTAGATTATTCTGTTCTCATATAATACTATTTTTTTTTCTGAGGTTATTAAATCTGCTTTGATGGTTCTTCATGTTAGAGGTATTCCGTAAGAAAAGTGATTGCTCTAGAAAATTCATTTAATTTGAAGAAAATTTCATGTTTTAGTTAGATCAGTTTTTAGTAAAAATCTGTATATTGTTAGGATTATTTGATTCAGAATCAACCTTTAAAATTAAAAAAAAAACTTTGACAAAAATGAATTTTGGGAAGAGACTAGTGCAGGGAAACAGGACTCTTAGATCCTGCAACCTCATTTAGAAATAGGAAAATCCCTCTTTTATATATTTTCTAGTGTAAGGAGAATGAGAGTTGGGGTATGGGGTTTCATGTCCAGAACACTTTTTAATGGGCAGACTTCTAGGATGAGAAATTAAATACTTTGTAGATTTTGAATAGTTGGGGTAATCCTTCCTTTCACAGTTTGTATACAGTGTCTTAATTTTGGGATAAGAATTTAAATGTATTGCTATATAATGGAGATTTGAGAATTGAAATGCAGAAGAAGGACTGTACCTTTGAGATCGATGTGCTGGAAAAATGGAAATGCTTTGATGAGAGTTGGAATAGGGACACTAAACTAAATGCTGTGGTTCTCTGCCCAGTTAAATTTACTTATCACTTGCTGAATTGTTTCTAATTGTTGCCTTAGAAATTCTTGGTGATTGGGTTCTCTGAAAGGTCAGTGGCTAGACCACAAGATACTGTTTTTCATTCTGTAAAAGGAAGGACTCCTCCTTGGTCCTTGCCTGGTTCTTTGTGGTATTAAGGGAATCACTCTTCTGCATTGTAGGGTGAAGTTGATAACTTGCCATCCCCCCTGTAGCGTAGTGGGCTGGGGCAGTATGGTACTTGCTGTTCTTACAAACCATTAATGAACAGCAAGTTGAAAATTTGAATTCCTGGGTGCAGCATTTGGAATGTTATAATAGCAGTTGTTTAAGATTTATGTAGCATAGAAACAGGCCAATGAGATGAGGACAGTTGGAAAGGATAAGCTCTAGATCATGCTGTCTACGGCTTTCAAAAGTTCAGAATTAGAAGGGAATGGTATAAACAACATTGTGTTGGAGATAGGGCAGCTCTACTGTCTTCTGCTAGGGCTTTGCCATTGCAGTTTTTCGTCAGACTGGCTGGGCTTTTTGAAGTACACCCAGACATGACCAGCCATGCCAACAGGAGGAGTTAGGCACAGGCACTGTGAGCCTGTGCCCTCCCCTAACTGCTCGTACCAGGGAGCTTATTATTCATTCTCCCAGTAACCTAGCTATGGCTTTCCATGGTTTTTCACTGTATACACATTCAAAGCACCCTCTCTGTCTCAGGATGTAGGAGCCTGATGGGGTTGGATCCCAGCTCATGCTATTTTAGCTGATCAGGGCAATTACTTAGAATAGTCTTTCCCAACCCAGGATCTGTGAAAGAATTAAGTGCTATTCAGATACTTTGAGTGACTGTTTTCTTAGTTCGCAGAATGGTGTACAGGTAATGCCATCCCAGGTCATAGAGAAGTTAATGTGTTACTTGCATAAATTTATGCTTTGGCCAGTGGGGCTTAATTCATTCCTAAAGCACTGGGTTGAGAGGGGCTTTATACAGCTCCACTCTTAAGAGTACCGTTATGTCACCTGATCTGGCACAGCAGGTTCCCTGTGGCCTAGCTAAGCAATTTGGGGCAGTTAGGTTGATGGATTCTTATTGGTGATCGTGAAATCCCCAAGGCAAGAAATCCTTTTCTTCACTGTCATAAGAAAACATTTTTACATCAGAATCAAAGGCCCTAAACCAGAGAAGAGAGGGAGAGAGTGTGACCCCAGCTGGGGTTTATACTTGCTCTTGAATGTGTAAAGTGCATGGATTACTATGTAATAACATTGCAGTTGCTATACTTCGTATATGTGCTGAAAATTTTGTGCTAACTTGCTGTACTAATGTGAATGCTCTCTTTACCATTTCTAAGTGTTTTTCTGTACTCACAACTCTCTTGATTTCCAGTAATCCCTTAACTAGAGTGGAAGGAGATACTTCGATATTGGAAGTATCTTTTGGGTTAGACTTAGGCGTTCTTTCCTTTTTTAGAAATCGGGATTCTCTTTTTAGCAATTATTTTGCTTGGGTTCAAATAAGTCTGAATACAGGAAAAGTTAGCAGTCAGCTCCGTTAGGGACCAAAGCTAATATTTCCAAGAGGGAAAAAGTTAGTTCTGAGAGAATGAAAACCCTCAAATTTAGAGGACTGGTGAAAATTCAGATTTTTCTGAGTGTCTCTCTTTGAAAGGGGACACTCTCTGAACTAGGTAAGTAATAAGAAAACAGAGATGTTTAAGGAAAATCTGTCTTCTTGATACCTCTCTCATTTGGATTAAGCTCACAGGGCTTAGTTTAACCTGAATTTTTTGTATTAGCCTGGAAAAATAGATATTTAAAAGGAAATATATTTATAACCTATATATAGAAGATAGGTTACTTTTTTAGCTTGAGCTTCCAAGTAAACTGATAGTTAAATTATTTTAATGTGCTTATACTTTTGCATGTCAAGCCGATGTAATTCAGGCTTAATCTTTGAAATGACTACTAAAAAAGTATTAATTTGCTGCCAAATCCTGTCCTCATCCCTCTTTTTACTACTTCCCCTGGTTCCCATTGGGAAGTGTGCATCAAACTGGTCCATTCTGAGTGTCCTCCCCTTCCTCTGGATTTGAGTAGCTGCTATAGAAATTTTCCATCTGTCGTTCAGTCCTAGTGAGTAGCTTGTCGAAGGCTCAAATATTTTTTCTCTAAGTATCTTTTCACTGCCTGTCACTATTCATCTGTTTTTGCTCTTCTCTTTTTCCTGGATCATTACAAGCAAGTGCAACACAGGCTTCCATTCTGTCATACAGCTTTCCTTTTAACGTGTCTGCTGAAGCTTATTGGAGGTGAAGTTCCTCACAGCTGTCTTTGTATCTTCGTTTGAATCTGTTTCATACACCAGACTCATTAGAAAAAGTTGACAGATCCCATTAAAGGGACAAGTGAAATAAGTGAAAGGAGGTATCCCTGTGATAATGTATTTTTGAAGCCTTGGGAGAGTGTTTTTTTTATTTGTTTGTTTTGTTTTTTTAAAGCAGTGGCTTTATTTCTCTCTACCTATTGGCTACATGCTCATCATGGACAGGGTACAAGATAATTAAAACTGTCGTATCCCTTTAAGCACTTGCTTCTCTAAAGCTGATGTTTAGGTGCCAGTATAATAGAAGAGATACATTGTAATTTTAAAACGATGAAGATAAATAAACACAATCATTAAACTTAATTTTTTGTGTTTTCTTACAGGTGCTAGAATTTAGGCTTAAAACTACTTAGGTTTTATTTTCAATGATAGCTTCTATTCCCTCCTCCCCCTCCTCCATTACAGATACTTGGTTTTTTTAACTTTACAAGTGCCAGGTAGTTTCATCTTCCTTCCCTGCCGCCAACTACTTCAAAAGATAGGATTTTAGTCTGAATTCTATTTTCTTATCTATTAACTGGTATAACTTATAATTACACCTGCTTGCCTATCTCATAGGGCTGTTACCCAGATAAGCTTTGAAAACCACTAAGTGCTTTTCACCTGTAGGACAGTAGTAGTATCATAATTTTGTTTCTGCCTAAAGCACAAATAATCAAATTTTAAAGATAGGTGTAGCTGAGCTATAAATGTGGGTCCTATACAAGTAAGATTTCTTATCCTGCTGTCTTTTTTCTGTTGTTTTTAAATTATGGGCTAATTTCTCCCTATAGCCTCTGAAAGTTTTAATGGCAAAATACATATGTTCAGATCTATAACCAGTCTTTTAAGCAAGAGCTTAAAGGGATATGACAGTTTTAATGATTTTGACCCCTGCCCAAAAGTCAGGAAGATACGAGTACACTTTTTGTGCAGTATATCCACTAAAGAGCTGTTTTATTTTTGATAGGTCTAATTTCCTTAACTCCTTTGGAGCTTCCCCATGAGTTGCCTAAAAGCTTCTAGTTTGAGAAACACTGAGCTGTGGCCTCTCCAAATTACTTTTCTTTTAAAACTTTTTGAGATGATAGAAGAAAAGTTGCTATAGATTTCATAAAGTTGAAAGTAGAAATTGAATGTTTACCATTTGAGGCCACATTTCAAGAATACTGAAGAATAGAGATGGGTGTTATCTCAAGTAGACATCTCTTGAGGGAGGTTTATTGAAAAAATTAGGTGTGTCAGAAGTTTAAATTGTCTTCTTCTGGGAAGAAGTCCCAGTAATGGGTCTGTTAAGGGAGCAGAAGAGAAGATAGTGAATGTACTGCAGGATTTTGAACAGTTTTAGAAAAAAATAGGTAGGAGCTCTTGAGTTTATCTTTCTTTAGCCTCTCTACATTTCTTTTTCCCTTCTTTTTCTTTAATGTTAGTCTGTCACTGTACCTTTCTGTACTTCTGTTACTGTGTTCTTTTTGGTAGCATTATGTTTACATCTTTCATCCTATTCTTTACCCCTTCAAAGGTCTAAGGAAAAAAAACTTGTCCCCTGGTGCGGTGGAATCGGATGTAAGAGGAATAACTGGGGTTGATCTGTTTGGAACTACGGATGCAGTGGTGAAGCATGTACTGGAGGTACTTATCTCTATAGCCGGTGGCTGGATGTGGGCTCTTCTCCAGGGAAATATAACAATATGCTATTCATTTATTCATTCCTTCAACAGAGATTTATGCAGGGCTTATTAAGTGCCGGGCACTGTTTGAAGCACTGAAAATAGAATAGTGGGTGAGCCAACAGAGAAATAAAGCTTATATGCCACCTGCGGGAGAGTCATGTTACCTTAAAACCCAGGGGGGAGAGAGGGAAAAAGCTGGCATAGACTCCATCACCATCCCAAAGCAGAGCCCATTGTGAAGCCTCTTGTGGGAAAGAGGGATGGTTAATCATATTGAGAACCAGCCATGTGTAAGTAACTTGCATGCATGGTGGGAAAATAAAAAAAAGCATGAGGGAAAGAAACTAGATTTTTTAGAATATCTAATATTTTCAGCTATCCACTGATGGAAATACTATTAGCCTCATTTTGCAGATGAAAAATTTGAGATTTAGGGAAATTAAGTAGTTTACCAAAGTCTGTATGTATCTAGTAAATGGAAGAACTGGACTTTGAACTTGAATCTGTCTGATTCCAAAACCTGGGTGCTCTTCACCGCAGAATGAGGCCTCTCAAAAATACTGCTAATTCAAAATACCTTATCTGTTATTCTGTTACAGTACAGATTATAACTTTATATATTGGGTAAAAGATATATTAAAATCAGCAATTCTTAAACTTTGATCTGAAGACCTTTTTATACTCTTACTACTTATTGAGGACCCCAAAGAATTTTTGTTTATGTGCATTATATCTGTCATTTTTTGCCATATTTCAAATTGAAATCAAGAACTTTTAAAAACACGAACTATGTAAGGCTACAGCCCATTAGCCATCAAGGCAATGACATCATTACCTGTCATATAACCTCTGGAAAACTACACTTAGGACACAGTAAGAGTGAAAAAGGCAAACAACGTTTTAGTATTACTATGAAAATCGTTTTTGACCTTGCCAATTTCCTAAAAGAATCTTGGGGATCATCCAAGAGTTTCTTGACCACACTCTGAGAATTTCTTCCTTAAATTGTAAAATTGACGTTTATTCTGAGATGTTACTAACTAGGTGGAGAAATAAGATTTAAGTAGACAAGTAACAAAACAAGGCAATATATCCCAAATGCAAATGAAACTGAATTTGGGAGTAAAAAGATTTGGAAATTCCCATGAGACTTTAGGGATAATACTGGATAGATTGATGTGGTAACTCTCGTGTTCAAATCTTAAAGCAGCATAGTCCCTTAAGTCTTTTCACATAAGGAGTAAAAATCAGAGACGTCTTTTATAACCACTAGTTGGTCCATTGGTTTGCTTTGAGTATCAGATATAAAGAAGAATCACCTTTTTTTCCCCACAGGGTCATGATCGCGGAGTTAACTGGGCTGCCTTCCACCCCACTATGCCCCTTATTGTATCTGGGGCAGATGACCGTCAAGTGAAGATCTGGCGCATGAATGGTGAGTGAACCAGTGACAGTATCACCGTATCTAAATGTTGGCTGCTGGCCAGCAAGGTGAATTAGTTAGGCATTCTGGGCCTAGTGACCCATCTTCCTACCTTAAGTTGTTATGCTAATCCTGGGAGCATGACAGTTGCCTTACTCCCTTTTTTACCTTTGTTGGCATCCTGATTTTAAAAAGTATGGGCATAATTAAAAGTAAGAATTCATTCATTCAACAGGAATTTATTGAGTACCTGCTTTGTGCTAATCAATGTTCAAGGCTCTGAAGATGCAATCACGACTAAATCAGACAAAAGTCCTGCCATATGAAGCTTCCATTTATTCCATAGTGACAAAGCAGAGTAAGGAGATAAAGAATGACAGAGTAAAGGTGTTATAATTGAAAGGAGGGTCAGAATAAAAGAACAAATACGTAAAGATTCAGTCTTAAATGAAGCAAATTGCCTTATTAGAAAGAAGTTGGTAACTTAACATTTTGTAGTAGAACGTAGCATTTGATTAGAAGATGTCATAATTCCAAATTCCAAACTTAGAGTAGTAGTAGGGAGTTGTGGTGATTTAATTCTTTTTTTGTCCTTCAGAATCAAAGGCATGGGAGGTTGATACCTGCCGGGGCCATTACAACAATGTGTCTTGTGCTGTCTTCCACCCTCGCCAGGAGTTGATCCTTAGCAATTCTGAGGACAAGAGTATCCGAGTCTGGGATATGTCGAAGCGGTAAGGGGATTGCAGTGGTGTGTGACCAGACCCAGGGGAAAGCCCCCCTTTCTCTCTTACTGTCTTTTTAAAAATTAGATTAGAATACTTCTTTTTGTTTCTCATCATCTTCAGTATATAGAAAAATCATATTTTATGAAAGCTTGAAGGGACCTAGGGATTAGCCAACATTTACAAATTTTCCACCAAATAGAAATCTGTGTGTCTTCTTTTTCTCCTTTAAATTTAAGCATGTTCTTCCGTAGCTACAGAAATAAGAAATTTTAAATGGAAGCAGTACAGTAAAAAATTATGAGTGGGGGAAATTGTAATATTAAAGTAATAAAGTCAGTTTGAAGTTTCCTCTTTCTGTTGCTTGGAGGAATTTATCATGACTATATTTAAAATGTGCAGTTTTCTGTTTTTGATTTGAGTTTTTAATTAGCATGTTGGCCCACCACTCAATACTCTTGTATTTGATAGGCTGAAGATTCCTTGGAAATTAGTATTTTTCTTTGTGTATCTTTTACTTTCCTAGGACTGGGGTTCAGACCTTCCGCAGGGACCATGATCGTTTCTGGGTCCTAGCTGCCCACCCTAACCTTAACCTCTTTGCGGCAGGTAAGGGCCATTTCTCTTTTTTTACTTTAAAGTTTGTAAGACTTGAGAGTGATTTTCCATTAGCTTTGTCTTCAGTTTGTTGTTATATGGTAGCATCTGGGGAGGGATGGAAATTACTGTAATTTCTGCTTTCAGGGAGCTCAGTGTATAGTGGGGGAGATATACCTAAACAGTTACTGTGGGGTGATAAGTGCTATGACAGAGGTTTGTACAGAGCCATTAGGAGAGCACAGAGGAGGGCTTCTATAAATGTGGCAGTATGATAGAGTGAGTACTGAGAAAGGATTTATAGATGTTTATTTGAATAAAGATTCCAAGCATTATGAGAAGTTAGTCAAACAAAGGATCCATTTGGGTGCCTTAACTTTGTTTTTAACCTATGTATAGAGTCCTTATCTTCGTTTGTCTCCTGTTTCCAGTTTTTTTTCTTGCTTACAGCTAATTCTTTACTCCCTTTTTCCTTGTGCCTTAGGTCATGATGGTGGCATGATTGTATTTAAACTGGAACGAGAACGGCCAGCCTATGCTGTTCACGGCAACATGCTACATTACGTCAAGGACCGATTCTTACGTCAGTTGGATTTCAACAGCTCCAAAGATGTAGCTGTGATGCAGCTGCGGAGGTAAATCAGACTTGTTTCTTCCTTGCAAACTATCTCATCTGTTACCATGATATACAATACCCACAAACTGGACTTTTGTTCTTTTAACAACACTTTGGATCTCATCTCCTATCACAGATAGAATCCTCATTGGCTGAGCCTACTCAGTTTAAACCCCAGGAGCATAGTGGCAAGGAGGTGGGCATGAGGTGAATGGGAGTTCCTCTGTTGAGAATGCTAGAGACCCTGTGGAGAGGAAGTCATACTGCCACAGTTTGCCAGGTGTCTTGCAAACCAGAGAAAGTTTCTTGGTTGAGAGTAGCTCAACTTGGTGACAAATCACTTTGCCTTTATTTGGCATTTTTTTTCTCTAACTCTTCCTTGGTTTTCAGCAAAATGCACACAACTCTAAATCAGAATATATGTCTCTGGAAACTCTTTTAACTCTGAAGATATAATAACCTCTGGGGTGCCTGGCAAAAGGAACTATCCTCTTGGAAAGCCAGCTGCATCAGCATGCTGAAACATTCATGGTGGCAAACTTTGGCATGAGGGTTTGATAACTACCCTCCAGCATCACTACTATAAAAAGATGGGTTTATATTAACACTCCAAGGGACAGGAGAATATAGCCAGAGACAAATCACATCATGTTACTCTGTCATGTCCACTGCAATTATGTGTAGGAATTTGTACCCAAGAATAACCAATCTCCCCCAGTATAGTGAGTGCTAACCATACCTTCTGTTGAATAATTTGACTTGTACTAGGGTTTGCTGTTTTAAAACTGTTCGCTCAAAGCTGAAATAGGGAAGTCCCTAAGCCTTAAAGGAAGGAGGAAAATAGATGCAGCATTCACTTACTTTTATTCCTGGTTATAGAAGTGATGAATATATGCGTAAAGATTGGACAAATAGGAGCTGTAGGAGTAATTCCTTTCTTCCTGCTATCCTTATGCCTCTTTGCTAAGTTCTTTTTTTTTTTTTTTTAATATATGTCTCTAGTGGTTCCAAGTTTCCAGTGTTCAACATGTCCTACAATCCAGCAGAAAATGCAGTCCTGCTGTGTACAGTAAGTAACCCTCCTAGGATCTCCTCAATTTCCCATGAATCTCTTTCTCATGCCCTTAGAGGGTCTCCAGTGGCTTCTCAGAAACTATTTAATGATCATTTTGAGAGAGCCAAAACAGTAAACAGAGATGTAGGTTTCAGTTGTCATAAAAATGTTAAGGATTTGTGTACTTATACCTTTCATTAAGGCTAACAACTTCTGAACTTAATGGAGCATCAAAATGAATGACCCAAATCACTAACGTGATTTTGAGAGAATGTTTGCAAAGGAGATGCTTACCTTGATCCCTCCATTTGAGTGACAGTAGTAGAGCTGATTTTGAGAGGGGTTCCTTTCAGTAGTGTTGCCTTCAGGGTCATCAAGTAGCCTTCATTTCTTGCCCTACAATTTAAAAAGAAAAAAAGAAATGACATTCTAATTTTAGTGCCCTGGTTGCCAAGTCAAAAGAATGAAAACCTGTCTTTCCCCATATGACTTCTGGTGTCAGATCCCAGTCCTTTTTCTATATCTAGCAGTCCCTTATTTTCCTCCTGGAAATTTTCTTTAATGTCTTTTTTTTCCCCTTCCTTCCAACAGACTTAAGGTGATGAGTGTATTCAGGTGGGGCATTGGAATATTAGGGTGTTAGTCTGTGAATTTGTGGACTAGAGAGCAGTCTTTGCTTTCATTCAAAAGACATCTACATCTTTGGAAGAAAAAAGAAAAAATGACATGAATGTTGAATTCTTTGGCAATAAACCTTATAATTTTTAGCTATAGAAACATTCAAATACCGTCTGAGTGAAGGGTGGAAAAAAGTATAGTTTCAGGTTGCTGTCTGTGGAATGGTACTATTTTCTACGTCAGAATAGACTGATATCTTGGGTGTTCTTACTAACAATTTAATTTCTCCGTTTTCTCCACAGAGAGCCAGCAATTTAGAGAATAGTACCTATGACTTGTACACTATCCCCAAGGATGCCGACTCCCAGAATCCTGATGGTAGGCATTCCCTTTGTCTCTGCTCCTAGCTCTCCTCACCCAAACCATCACTCCTCCTCAAGTTTTTCACATTCCATCCCCAGGCCATGGCCGTATCATTCATGTCTGTTGGCAGGTGCCGCTGACAATTGCATCAGAGGCGACCATGGTGTGAAATATTCATGTTCCTCCTCCATTTTATTACTCCAGCTAGATATATATATTTTATAATTTGGTTATTAGAAACTCTCCATTTTCTCTTTCAGCACAGCATGTTATCCTGGTTTATTGTCAGATGATATGACTTTCACCCCGGTAGTTTCATTTATTTAAAAATGTGGTTCCAATCTTGCAGTGTCTCACCCTGGGACTAGGGATTTATGCTCTCCCATCCATATCCAGATCCGATTTGCTTCCTTTTGCATGTCAAAAAGATGAGGCTGTTAACAGCCCCACACCCACCAGGGATCCCAGGATCCAGCTGAGTCCCCTGCCTACCTCTTCCATCACTACCATCTCCCTTGTTATGTCCTTACTATTAGAACTTGCTGACAAAACATTCTCAGAATATATTTGAGTCTCGCTTATATTCCTTTCAGTTCACCACCTCTAGTGGGTTTGTAGGTCAGAGGTTTATTTCTCAGTCCCCACCCTTACTAGCAAACTTTCATGATATTTTAGACCCCACCAATAGGTTGAGAAATATTTTGCTAGCTCTGTCCCTACTGTGGGTGACACTGTGTCATTATTGCTACTAATATGACTCACTCTCTTTTAAGTGTGACCATGGTTAGAAGAGAGAAAACCAATATGCTTTTGGTATCTATAAATCAAGTCTCCCCTGTAAATTAATCAGTCGAGCCATTTCTGACCAAATTTTGTCATTTGGTCCCTGCTTACCCATCCTCTTGCTTCTTTTCTCCATCTGTTTACAATTAATAGAGTCTAAAGTATCTTAGTTTTATTACCACTTTTATTTCCTCTTCTCCATCTTTTGAGGGTGATAATAATTAGTAAAGGAATAAAGGTGCAGCCCAATGATAGGAAGCATAGAGGAAGAGAAAGAGTAAAAGCTTGGATAGTGTAGTTCTCTGGCCCCTGGGAAATGGAAGTGTTGGTTGTGATAATAATTTTTTAGATTGCCTGACACCCTGGTTGTCAGAGAAGTACAAAGCAATGCTGACCAACACATTCTATCCAGTTTCCTGCTAATGCTAATAGATAAAAGAGTATTTCATTTCATCTTTTTGTGTATCACCTTTGAAGTTTCCCAGAGTGTGGAATGCCCAGTCAGAATTCTAATTAGCCAGTGAAATGTTTGGGAATTGAAAAACATTTTGTAACTTTCTTCCTGGTATTAAGAATGATTGATTGACATTTATGGAGCAACAGCTTGGTGCTAAATACTTCCCAGCATAGAGCTGCCTGTCAAGATTTAGTTGGGAGCGCTTTGCCCCACCCTGCTCTACTAGGGGGTCTGCATTTGCATGTTAAAAGCAGCAGAGCAGCTGTGTCCTGGAGAGGAGGCTCTGTCTCCACTCCAGCTTGTTGAGATAGCAGGTCCTAGACACTCACAGGCTGCTAACTATGTGCCGCAGCTTGGCCAGTGAGGCCCTGCTCGTTAGCTTGATGGAGTGTGCTGTCTCCCAAGATGGGCGGTCCTTCTGCCAGTATATAGTGTTGGCTGAAATGCAGTCACTTGGCCTAGAGAAAAGAGGCTTGGCAAGGGTGGAGGCTGGAGTTTGGAGGGGAACTAGTGAGGAAAAGTCACTGACAATAGCCTCAGGTTATGGCTGAATTAGTTAGGAAGCAGCTGAACTGGCAAAGCCAATATGGCAGCCAGCAAGACTGGCAGCTTCATGGCACCTGACTCTGTCACCTGCCAGTAGCTTACCACATGCTTCTGCCCTTTGGTTTTGTTCTTCTCAGCTCCTGAAGGGAAACGATCCTCAGGCCTGACAGCTGTTTGGGTTGCTCGAAATCGGTTTGCTGTCCTAGATCGGATGCATTCGGTGAGTTAAGACTAAAAGGGAAGTTAATTTGCGGAGTGTGGCGACAGGGGCCTATGTATCGCAGAATAAAGAGCATTTTTTCCTTACTGTCTCCTGGGCGCTGTGATCCTCGTATATTGATTGGCTCTACCTCGATCTTTAGCCCTCCTCCAAACCCCTTGGGGAAAGAAGGCCTTAAAATCAATTTGATTGGGTCAATGATCACTGTGGCTCTGGGCTTAAGAACCAATATAAAATCACTCTTACAACATTGTAAAATGACTATAACTCAATAAAAAAATGTTTAAAAAAAATCACTCTTGACAACACAGGAGTCAAAGTACATCAAATTTGAAGTAGGTGGGGTAGATCCCCTTCCTTATCGTACTACCTCCATTGGTACTTAAAATGTAATGGATGCTAAAAAAGATAAGCAAAACTCTCAAGAAAATATTTAACAAAAGTTTAAGCCCCGTAAACGCTGTTTCCTCTCTCTTGTTGATTGAGGAATTCAGACTTTAGTTGGACTTCTCAGGGTATTTCAATTGAAAAAATAAAATAAAGAGCTGTCAAGACTGTTGGACAGGATCTTAGTTGGAGTGGTCTGCATAGAGTGGTGATTGACCTGGACAGACAGGAAAAAAATACTTCGTTTATCAAAGCTGAGGAACATCGTGAGCTGTCATCATCTTACATACACATACTTCTCTTAACTCCACCTTTTATACTCATTTCAGCTTCTGATCAAGAATCTGAAGAATGAGATCACCAAAAAAGTACAGGTGCCCAACTGTGATGAGATCTTTTACGCTGGCACAGGCAACCTCCTGCTTCGAGACGCAGAATCCATCACACTCTTTGATGTACAGCAGAAGCGGTAACATGTCAGATGCCCTGACGCAGACAGGCAAATAGTGGGGGGGAGGGGACATCTTTAACGGGACCTTTTTTTTCCCCACGTGAGTTTGCTCTGTGGCTTGGCCACTTCTTACTATAACTCCCAAGACTCTTTCTAGCCACTTTTTTCCTCTGTGATCACTCTCCATTCTGTACATATACACTAACACTACAACAAGGGGCTTGTTTATTTGTTTTTAGAGCATTTATCTGAGCAAAGAATGCTCTTGGGACTTAGAATGGTAGGGACACAGAAATGAATAACAAAGTTCCTATACTTAAAGGAGCTTACAGTCCAGTGGGAAAGCAGACGTACCTAAATCCCAAATAATGCATGGGAATGAGGGGCAGGGAGAGGATAGTACGCAATGTGAGCCAAAATGCTTAAGTCATTGAACTGTGATACAGAAAATATTTATTTGGTATTATTTTAAGAAATTGGGGTTTACATTAATTTGGAGAGGAAAAGGAGGTAGGTCATAACCTGGGACGGGGAATCAGATCCACCCACATTTGCCCTTCTCTCTCTATCCCAGGACTCTGGCTTCTGTGAAGATTTCCAAGGTGAAATATGTTATCTGGTCAGCAGACATGTCCCATGTAGCACTACTGGCCAAACATGGTAAGTCTTTATTATATCCACCCTGATTTAGAGACCAGCCCCTCCCTCCCTATCCCTGCCAGTCTACTTCACTCACCCTGTCCAGCAGAGCACTCATGTCCTTTGCCTCTTACAGCCATTGTGATCTGTAACCGCAAACTGGAGGCACTATGTAACATTCATGAGAACATTCGTGTCAAGAGTGGGGCCTGGGATGAGAGTGGGGTATTTATCTATACCACAAGCAACCACATCAAATATGCTGTCACCACTGGGTAAGTTAATTATCTGAGATACAGAATGAGAGAAGGTGGCTTCTTGAAATCACTGTCCTGTCTCAGGAGATAGAACTGAAGTCCTCCTTGAACTGTCTTCATGGAAAAACTTTGTATGGCATATATGTGCTAGGGGCATCAGAACATTCTTTTTTCAGCTCCTTTAAAATTGTGCAATATGACACAAATACAGAAATTTACATAGATTATAAATATATGGAATCGCAAATAGTTGTATAGTGAGCATCTGTGTAACTGCCACCGAAGTCAAGAAATAGAACAGTTCTGACACCCCAGAAGTCCTTTGCCATGTGGTCCCTGTTGATCACAACTCCCCTCTCTTCCCCACCCAAAGATAACATTCATTTCTTCCTTGCTTTTCTTTGCAATTTTACCACCCAGTGTGTCTTAAAATAATGATTTAATTTTGCCTGGTTTTGAACTTCATATAAGTTAAATCATGCTGAATATATTATTTCATATTTTGCTTATTTTGCTCAGTATATTGTTTGTAAGATTCATCCATGTTTGTTTATTTTCATTGTTGTATAATATTATATTATATGAATATACCACAGTTTATCAGTTCTATTCTAGAGATAGTTGGGTGATTTCTAGGTTTTGGCTATTATGAACAATGTTCTTTTAAACTTTCTTTTTACGTGTATTCTGGTCCATATGCACATACTTTTCTCTGGGTGTCTACCCAGAGCAGAATTGCTGGATCATAAAGCTTGCTTATCTTCACATTTGCTAGATAATGTGAAAAACTGCTTTTCAAAGTGGTTTTACCAATTTGCGTGCCCATCAGCATTGTATGAAAGTTTCCTTGCTTGTTATCCTGGCCCAAACTTGCTTTTGTCACTTATTTTTATCTGGTGGGTATGGCTGTATCTCATTGTAATTTTAGTTTGCTATTCTGTGTTTCCCAATGAGACTGGATGACTTTTTATTTAGCCTCCCATCAGGACTTCCTCTTCTATGAATTCTGTTCAAGTCTTTTATTCATTTTTTTAATGAGTTATCTTTGTTCTTTCGTAGTTCTTTATATATTTGAATATCAGTCTTTAGTCAGGGCTGTGTGTTGCAAGTATTAATATTTCCTCTCATTCTATAGTATTTTTTGAGTCTCTTTTGATATCCTTTAATGAACAGAGGTTCTTAATTTAATACAGTTGAATTTATGAATCTTATCCTTTATAGATATCAAGTTTTATGTCCTATTTAAGAAATCTTTATTGACTCCAAGATCATCAAGATATTCTTTTATATTCTCTTATAGTTTTGCCTTTATCTCAGCCTATAATCTACTTGAAGTTGATTTTTGTGTGTGGTGTGAGATATAGTAGGCTCAGTTTCACTTTTGCCATCAGGGCACTGGGATAGTTGTCCCAACATCAATTTGTTGTTTAAAAAACCAGCCTTTCCCCATGTTCTGCAGAGCCATCTTGTCATATATAAATCATGTTTACAAAAATGCGAGGATCTGTTTTCTGTGGTCTTTTGTCCATCTCCAATCTAATTCTACCCTGTCTTAAGTACTATAGTTTTGTAAGTCTTTACCTCTGGTAAAGCAAGTTCACAAATCCTTCCCTCTTTGTTTCATTATTATCTTTTCAAGTTATTAGGCTATTTTCAAACTAATTTTGCCTTAAGGCAAATTTTCGAATAATTTTTTGCCTTAAAAAAAGTATAAATTTTAGAATCAGCTTGTGAGATTCCATGCAAAATTAAAAAAACAAAACAAAACCCTACTGTGATTTCAGTTGGGATTACATTGAATCTATCTGTGATTTGGGGCATAATCATCATTTTTGCAATATTAAATTTCCTAATTTGTGAACATGGTATAGTAGCTTTTCATTTTTTTTAGGTCTTTTGAAACATCTTTCAATAAAGTTTTATAATTTCCTCCATAGAGATCTTGCATTTTCTTTGGTTAGAGTTATTCTTAGACACTTGATAGTTTTTAATGTTATTTATAAATGGATAGTATCTATTTAAACATTTAAGTTTCTAATTTTTGCTGTTATTTAGAAATACAGTTAAGTTTTTAAATGATCTTATTTCACAGACGTGCTAGACTCTTAATAATTCTATTAATTTATTTGGATTTTCTTTACAAATATTCATAGCATCTGTGGCTAATGACAATTTTGTTTCTTTTTTCCAGCACTTACATTTTTATATGTTTTTCTTGTCTTAGTGTGCTGACCAGGATCTCCAGCACAATGTTAAATAAACATGGTGATAGCAAACTTTCTTGTCTTGTTTCCAGTTCACAGGGTGACCTTTCAGTAAGCTTGCTGTAGCTTTTTTTATAGATACCCTTTATCTATTGAATTTCTTTGCTATGTCTCAAATGAATTTTGAATTTTATTAAACACATTTTCTGCATGTCTTGAGGTAGTTATGCAGTTTTCCTCCTTTTGTTGCTTAATGTAGTGAATTAAATGGATTCTTTTTTACATGTTAGACCAACATTGTATTCCTGATACAAATCTAGCTTGATCATGATGTTTCAGCCTTTTCAAATATTGCCACTTTCAGTTTGCTAATATTTTGTTTAGGATTTTTCTTTCTGGCCTTGTCAGGTTTTGGTATTGAAGTTGTGCTTATTTTATAAAATAAGCAAAATTATATACTTTCTTCTGTTCTCTCAGTGAGTTTACATAGGATTAAAATTAATTCTTTGAATTAGGTTGAATTTGCCAGTGGAGTCATCCAGGCCTGAGGCCTTCTTTGTAGGATTTGAAAATCTGATTTGGTTAATTTTATGTGACAATTATAGGACTATAGGGGTTTTCTATTTCTTTTTAGTCAAGTTTAGTAAATTTTACTTTTCTGGGAATTTGATCATTTTAAAAAAGTTTATGCATATCCTCATTCTGTAAAATCTGCAGTGATACACCTCCTTTCTCATTCCTGTTACTGCCATTTTCTCTTTTTTCCCTTAATTAGCCTCATGAGGGGTTTATCAGCTTTTTCCTTTATTGAACTTCTCTGTTGTATTTTTGTTTCCTATTTCTTAATTTCTACTACTGGCTTTATTATTTCCTTCTAAGTACATTCTTTGTTTTAACTTTTAAAAGAATAATAAAATTTTTGAGATGGATGCTTGTTAGTTTTTAGTCTTTCTCAATATCATTCACACAGAGTTCATTAATTTTCAGTACTTCTTCTAATATAGTATATGCACTTAATGCTAAAAATTATCCGAGTGTTGTGTTAGCTATACCCATAAGTTTTAATTTGTAAACTTTTCGTTTTCATTCAGCTTAAAATATATGCTTTGCATTATTTTTTTGTGTGCCAGAAGTCTCCACATCTTCCTCTCTTCTACTTCACTTATAGCTTAGAAGGAAGGATTTAACTGTTCATAGAGGCCTAGTGATTATATATCAGAACTTAAGATTTAACTTTTAGATCTGGTTCTGATAGCTATATTTGTTAGAGCCTAGAAAGATCATACCGTCTGCCCCATCTTTTCCTGCTTCATACAAGAGAATAAAATAAGTAAATCTGACATTTAATTCTGCTCTTTTTTGAATCACTTCCCATCTATACTATTGTTCAAATGCCACTTGACAAAAGGGTAATGAGAAAATAAAAGGCTGTGTCCTAGGCTTGTTTCATTTCTTTACAGGCTGAATTCCAACCCCCACCACTTGCTGAAAGTTGTGCTCTCTCTTATTCTTAGAGACTACGGGATCATCCGAACTCTAGATTTACCCATCTATGTCACACGGGTGAAAGGCAACAATGTATATTGCCTAGACAGGGAGTGCCGTCCTCGGGTGCTCACCATTGATCCCACGGAATTCAAGTTCAAGTTGGCCCTGATCAACAGAAAATACGACGAGGTATGAAATGAAGAAGCATACTAGTAGTATTGAAAGGGGTAGCGCTCCTTTTTTCCTATAAGTGATCTCTGTTTCCTGCCCTACTTCACCCCAAATGTCTAGGTACTACACATGGTGAGGAATGCCAAACTAGTAGGCCAGTCTATCATTGCTTATCTCCAGAAGAAGGGATATCCTGAAGTGGCACTGCATTTTGTCAAGGATGAGAAGACTCGCTTTAGTCTGGCACTGGAGTGTGGAAACATTGAGGTAAGAAAAATATGGTCTTAAGCCCCATATCATTGTAGAGAAGGTGAGAGGGTTAGGGTGGCACTGGGAAGACATTGTTCTGGGCTTGCTTCTTCAGCCAGTATAATGGGATTTAGGATCTTTTTAGTTGTTAGATTGAGCCATCTTCCTGTTGGTATTTGCCTGACTCTATTGTTTCCTGTCTCTGCCTCCCCCACAGCATTTCCACTGTTGTTGTCATTCTGAGTCTGAATTCAGTAACTTTTAGAACAGAAGCAAGATAGCATGGAATTTGAAAGATCTCATTATTTCCTTGACATTTGACTTGCTGACTGGCTGCTTAGTTGAAGGATACTTATGTAATGTTAAGGCCTAGAGTCTACAGGCATTATTTTTAAATGGAAAGAGGGCTTAGGATAATTGACTTTCCAGTTCTGGACTTCTTTATTTTTTATTACTTCAAGGAGTTCCTGTGGCTCTTCAAACCTGGCAATAAGGTAGCTGAGCAAGAATTGGCCTATAGAATCAGCAACTGCTGGAAGATGATTTTGTTGTAAAAGTAAATTTCTGAGGAGAAGAATAATATGATGTATTTCTTCTATCCATGGATCCAAAAGGATCCTATTTGTTGATGGAATTTTCAATGAATTAGACTGAAAGCAAAGCTCGGAGGATTAAAAGTATCTAGAGTTCCTTGGGAGATATATTTAGAGATAGTTATTTTATCTGTAGTCCCTGGTTTTGAGTCATGGTAACCTCCAGCTTGTTAACTCTGACCCTGGGGATTCTTTAGATTGCTCTGGAAGCAGCCAAAGCACTGGATGACAAAAACTGCTGGGAAAAGTTGGGAGAAGTGGCTCTGCTACAGGGGAACCACCAGATTGTGGAAATGTGTTATCAGCGCACCAAAAACTTTGACAAACTTTCCTTCTTATACCTAATCACTGGCAACCTAGAGAAACTTCGCAAGATGATGAAGATTGGTAAGACCTCAGAAACTGAGGGTGGGAAGAGGGGTTCTTGGGGGAAGGAAGAAGGCAAATAGAAGCAAGAGAGAACTTAAGAGAGAAGACCTAACTTGGGGTCTCTTGTTGACTTGGTGCAGCTGAGATCCGAAAGGACATGAGTGGCCATTATCAGAATGCTCTATACTTGGGAGACGTGTCAGAGCGGGTGCGGATCCTGAAGAACTGTGGGCAGAGTGAGTATCCAGCATTCAACAACTCCTCTGGGGCCTTAGGAAGCATTTTCTCTTTGTGGTGAGTTATTCATGAATAGCGGTGAGGGATTTCCCTTCGTTGCACATTTTTTCAGAAGAGATAGCATGCTCCTACCATGTGCAGAAGACTTTCTTCAAAGCCAAATAGAGGAAATACAGTCTCATTATGCACTCTTAGGAAAATAGTCAATCTCATGGGGGAAATAGGTTTTAAAATGTCATAGAGCAGATACCTAGTAAGTGTAATTGGTTGGATGCCATTAGAATTTTATTCTTTTACTTCAGGTGTGGAGGTTTCACTCATTTACTTATTCATTTTATATTTAAGGGATATTTTTTGAGAACCCACCATATACTGAGCATTACAGTCGCACTTGAGTTACGTTAGGGAATAAGAAAGGTGAAAGATGTGGTTTGGACCCAGTGCTAGCAGTGAAGGGGTGAGCAGTGGTCAGATTTGGCTTTTTTTTTAAAGGTTGAAACAACATAACTTGTGGAAGGACTGGATAGGGGATGTGAAAGAGAGGAGTCAGGGATGATTTCAAGGTTCTTGTTAACACTAGTGGTATAGATCTTAAGGATAAGCAACTGACTTCATTATTTATTACTGTATAACAAATGACCCCAAAACTTAATAGTTTAAAACAACAAACATTGATGATCTCAGTTTGTGGCATGACTTAGCTGGGTCCCTCTGGCTTAGTGTCTCTCATGAGGCTGCAATCAGGGTGTTGGCCAAGGCTGGCTGCAGACATCTCAAGGCTCAGGCGGGGGAGGATCTACTCCCACGTTCAGTATGTAGCGATGGGGCGTCCTCGAGTCCTCACTGGCTATTAGTTTTCTGCCAGGTAGGCTTTTCCATAAGGCCAGTTCACAGTATGGCAATTGGTTTCCCTTAGGGTAAGTGAGGGTACCCAAGGTGGATGCCACAGTCTTTATATCATAATCTCTGAAGTACCATCCTGTCACTTCTCCCACATACTGTTCATTAGAAGCGAGTCAGTAAGTCCAGCCCACACTTAAGGGAAGGGGATCATGCAAGTACTTGACTACTAGGAGGCAGGACGTCTTGGAGCTGCCTGTCACGGCAGTATTCACTTGGAAACACACCTATACCAAAAAGCTGTTTTCTCCACAGAGTCACTGGCATATCTCACAGCTGCTACCCATGGCTTAGATGAGGAAGCTGAGAGCCTGAAGGAGACATTTGACCCAGAGAAGGAGACAGTGAGTATTTACATAAGTGTCTATGATAACAGGATTAACTCTAAGATCTTGGGATGATTTAAACCTGTTTAAATGTCACTCTCCCACAAGTTACCGGGAGAGGCAGAGAAACAAATGAGATCAAAGGAGGCTCCATAACCTTTCCTACATGATTCCTGAGAGCTGTTTGCTTTTATCCTTCTACCTTTCAGATCCCAGACATTGATCCTAATGCCAAGCTGCTTCAGCCGCCTGCACCTATCATGCCGTTGGATACCAACTGGCCCTTATTGACTGTGTCCAAAGGGTTCTTTGAAGGCTCTATGGCCAGCAAGGGTAAGTGCCCACTTCTCCCATAGTGTTTTGTTGTGTGCTTGTTTAGTGAGGAACTGTCCTAGAGAGTACTGTTAGCTCTTCTGTCTTTTTGGTCTAAGCCTTTTTGTGTAAAGCCTCATGGAGCACTGAAATGCCAGTCAGAGTTAAGGGTACAGTCTTTTAAAAATTAAATGAAAGCATTGTGAGATCATTAAAATTTGGAAATGGTTGGGGAGGGAGAAATGTCTCTTAGTCCATGCCTCTAACAACCACTGTTAACATTTTGGTGTATTTCCTTAGGTTTTACCATACATGTAGTCATGCTGTCCATTCTGTACTTTATCATTCATGACACACAATCTTAAGATACAAACTCAGCTACCTCAAATACTGGCTACCACACCCACTCTTGTCCTCCTCCTGACTTTTTATGTATGTTTACTAGTTCATTTCTCCCTACTAAAAGCCTTAACAGACCCTTGAGCATTTTGTACCCAGCCTTGCTTTTTCCTCCATCTCTTCTCATTTAGCCTTTGTCTTCATGTCCTGTATACACTGAAGTGGTGGTAACTTAGCAAAGATCTCAGCAAGAAATTGTAAGAGTTAGCACCAAGGCTGGTTAGTAAAAAATTGCTTAAGAGGAAGTTTTTGGTAGCAGGAAGGCCAGTTGTTTCCATCTCTCTTCTGTTCCCTCTCTTGGTGAAATGCTACTGCAAGTTAGCATAACATATAAACCACAAAAATGAATAATAAACCAAAGGTGTAAGTGGACAGAACCTTGGGACCTGTTTGTGTAAGGGTGCAGCTTGCCTGCAGAGGAGGCCATAGCTCAGACTTAGCAGCTATACCAGCTCCTTTCTGTTCCTTCCCTCTGTAGGGAAGGGAGGAGCACTGGCTGCTGACATTGACATTGACACTGTTGGTACTGAGGGCTGGGGAGAGGATGCGGAGCTGCAGCTGGATGAAGGTAAGAATGCTGTTCTTGGACTGTTCTGGGTAGATGGGCTCCCTGGATTGGGACTGGGTTGTGGGGCAGTTCTGCAGGGTTCTGGACCGTGAGGCCAACAAGGATCCCAACATTTTGCTTCTCTTGGCTAAAATTGTGTCACTTCACAAATCTATTTTGAGCCTGGATTTTCCCTACAGATGGATTTGTGGAAGCTACAGAAGGTTTGGGGGATGATGCTCTTGGCAAGGGACAAGAAGAAGGAGGTGGCTGGGATGTGGAAGAAGATCTGGAGCTCCCTCCTGAGCTGGTATGTGGAATTCTCACCCTTGAAAGGTTCTCTCCATTTCTCCTTGTGGAAGCCAGTGGCCTTATGGCCTCCCCAACCCCTGTCCTGAGATCCTTAAAAGGGTGGGGGATCTGGATCATCCTAATCCAATGTTTATCTCCCATTTGAAAGACAGAAGAATAAAATAATTAGGGTTGTGCCAGTGGCAGCTTATGAAAAGGCAGCAAGCTTTTAAGTCTGATTTGGAGCTTTTGGTATATTGTTTTGTTACTGATGAAGCTGTTCCTGTTTTGAGTCTTCTTCCACAGCAGAGGCTGGGAATGAGGTACGGGTTGTGTTTAGATTTATCAGTATACAGTGCTTGCATGGCTAAAAACATGACTCACTTTTTGTTCTTCCCCTAGGATCTACCCCCTGGGGCAGCTGGTGGGGCTGAGGATGGGTTCTTTGTGCCCCCCACCAAGGGAACCAGCCCAACTCAGGTAAGCAGGGAAATGGAGCCCTGTACAGAGGATGAGTGTTTCTGAGCTGGCTGTGCTTGACTAATGTGTAAAGAATATCGCTATCTTTCTATCACAGAGTGAGATCGTTTGGGAAGAGAAAGGGCAAAATTTACTTGTCTTGGATTTTCCATTTCTTGTTAGATCTGGTGCAATAACTCTCAGCTTCCAGTCGATCACATCTTGGCAGGCTCTTTTGAAACAGCCATGCGGGTAAGTCTCAAACTAACCTTGGCTCTTGTTGAGTGTGCCTTGCCCAGGGCCCCAGGGAGACTGTTGACTCGTCTTAACTAAAGGGAAATTATTATACTCACCAGGGCAGAAGTGTATATTTATCATGGAAGCCCTTGGTCTTGCGTAAGGAAACTTGCCTCATAAGGCCTTCCTCTTACCTGGTTTCCATTTGGCTTAGTAATCTCTTAAGGTGGATTCTTCCAGCCATCTTCCACCCATTTATAGCCTTTCTGATTCACATCAGTGAAGTCAACACCCCTTCACAAGCAGGTGTATGGTTTGAACACTAAGCTATGTGTTATAATAATAACAATAATAACCGCAGCTGCAACAACCGATAACATTCAGTGTTGACTGAGTGCCAGGCACTGTCATAAATGCTTTATGGGTATTATTAAATGAGGTAGATCCTATAATTAAATAGTTTACTGATGAGGAAACAACTACAGAGACGTTAAGTACCTTGCCCAAGGTTTAAAGTGTCAGGGCCAAAATCCTTATGTTTTTTTCCTCTTGTGCCCTTGTGTTCCAGCTCCTTCATGACCAAGTAGGGGTAACCCAGTTTGGCCCCTACAAGCAACTGTTCCTGCAGACCTATGCCCGAGGCCGTACCACCTATCAGGCTCTGCCCTGCCTGCCCTCCATGTATGGCTACCCTAATCGCAATTGGTAAGGCCTCTTGCTCCTGGCTTCTGTCTGTTCCAACTTGGGGTAGATATTTCAGATGGTAGTCTCAGGGGCAGTCAAAATTGTCCCAGAGTTGAGGTTTCCTAGTGGAAAAGATCTTTGGCTTGCCACTCTGTGAGGTTTGGTTTACACCTGCTGCATCCTGTTCCCTAGCTTCTTTCACAGTAGGATGTTGTGATCATGTTGCCAGAAAAAGAAGTTGAGTCCTAGTGAGCTCCTGATCATCCTGTCTTCTTCCTGCTTTTCTCTTTCCAGGAAAGATGCAGGGCTGAAGAATGGTGTGCCAGCTGTGGGCCTGAAGCTTAATGACCTCATCCAGCGACTGCAACTGTGCTACCAGCTCACCACAGTTGGCAAGTTTGAGGAGGCTGTGGAAAAATTCCGTTCCATTTTGCTCAGTGTGCCACTTCTTGTTGTGGACAATAAACAGGAGATTGCGGAGGTAAGAGTGGTTGAGCTGCTTGTCCTAGTGCCGGGCACCCCCACATTGTTGCCTCTGTCCCGTGACCTTCTTTTGCACCTTCTCTCCAGGCCCAGCAGCTCATCACCATTTGCCGTGAGTACATTGTGGGTTTGTCCATGGAGATAGAAAGGAAGAAGCTGCCCAAAGACACTCTAGAACAGCAGAAGCGCATCTGTGAGGTAAGACCTCTGGGCCTCTGAGTGGTACAGAGGCATCTTCCCCTTCCCCTTCTGTTAGGTCTGAACTCTTTAGGTCTCAGTTTGTGGAGTAAGAGAACTTTGGGCCCATTTCTATGAGGAGAGGATGTATTTCTCCACCCTCCTTCTTCATACCCATCAGACCTCCATACCCAGGAGGCAGAAGACTTCTCTGCTTTTCGCCAGTCCTATTTTTATTTGGTTGTTTTGTTTTTAATGCATGTGTGACAGCTTTTAAATGTCCTATCCCAGCTTTAGCATCAGCCTGGCATGTGTTCCTCTTTCTGTCCACCAGATGGCAGCCTACTTCACCCACTCAAACCTGCAGCCAGTGCACATGATTCTGGTGCTGCGTACAGCCCTCAACCTCTTCTTCAAGCTCAAGAACTTTAAGACCGCTGCCACCTTTGCTCGGCGACTGTTGGAACTTGGGCCCAAACCAGAGGTGGCTCAACAGGTAGATGGAAACTCCTTCAGTGAGCATAGGGGAACCAGATCTGCTCTTACATGGAGGGAGTCAAAGACAAAGGTCCTTGCATCTGGAACAAAGCGCTGTATAACATTAAGCAACAGAAAGAGCCAACAAAATGCCATCCTCTGTTTGTTTACTGGCATCGGGGCCTCCTTTTGTTCCTGGAAACTGAACTAGTAACTTACTTACACATGGCACCTGTTGAGAGTGACCAGCAACCTCGAATAGCTCCACTGTACCTGAAAATAACCCCAGTCCTGGTCTTAGGATCTAGATATCCCCTTACCACCACTACTAGCCTCCCTATACATGCCCCATTACTTGTGTTCTCCAGCAGCATTCTATTTGGGCAGTGAAAGCCAGTTTTAACCCTTTCAGGCTTAACCCTGAGAATTCCCAGACTTAGCGGAGGAGTATGGGTCTAGATCCACGGAGCCACTTCGGGACAGAGAAGGAGAAAGCCTGGTAGAACAGGAGTGGCGATTGTTATCCCTTCACATGCGACCTGTACAAAGGACATACTATGTATTCACTCAGTACAATTGCATCTTGCATCAAAGAAACCACTAAGCCATGGTGATGAGATCATTTGAGATGTTCAGCTTTCAGTCCTGTTAAAGAAAATACTCCTTCCTTCCCTTAGACCCGTAAAATCCTGTCTGCCTGTGAGAAGAACCCCACAGATGCCTACCAACTCAATTACGACATGCACAACCCTTTTGACATCTGCGCTGCATCTTATCGGCCCATTTACCGTGGAAAGCCAGTGGAGAAATGTCCACTCAGCGGAGCCTGCTATTCCCCTGAGTTCAGGGGTCAAATCTGCAAGGTCACCACAGTAAGTACTGTCCTTGAGAAATCCATCTAGAATACTGAGGGAAGGGGAAAGAGAAAGAAGCATGTTGGTCCTTGTTGTCACCTGTACTTCCCCTTGCTCCTTGAGGCAGTGATAGTGGAGAAAGCTAGAGCTTCTCCCCACCACTCTTTACCAGTCAGTAACAGTAACAGAGCACTGTACTGTGCTCACTGAGGAGCAGAGAAAGTAGGCTTTTCTAGGCTTCTCACACTCACAAATCCCTGACTTTTTCCTGTTTCTTCTTCCACAGGTGACAGAGATTGGCAAAGATGTGATTGGTTTAAGGATCAGTCCTCTGCAGTTTCGCTAAGGCCCCCTTTGTGTGTGCAGGGTCAGTCACCATATTTTCCCCCAGAGAGTTAGTCTTCCTCACCTATCCTTCATATTATTGATGTTTAGCTCTCCTGCCCTAAAACCTAATGTCCCTTTCTCTCCGTCTATGGATAAATGTCAGAATGTCAAAACTTGACCTTTTTTGCCTCTAAAGACCTCTCATCTTCTCAAGGTGACTGTAGTTGTGGTCACAATTGGCCTTGCCTTTCCAGCTTAGATCTTTCAAGGAAGAAATGATAAATGTTTGTGATGAATATTTGTGTAGTAAATTCCTTCAGTATTTATCCTTTCCCTCCCTACCACCTTTGTGTCCTTTTTCTAGAAAGGAGCAAGATACAATAAATAAGATAGCACCTTTCACTCAGTCATAGCAAGCTCTTAACCATCCCCATTTTCCTTGGGCATTTAAACTCCTAGACAGATATCCTCTGTGTGCCCAGAAACTTAAAGTCTGAGAAGAAACTAGGTGGTTTTCCAGAGATGCACATCACTTTTTATTGATTTGTTCTTTTCAGTGATTTTTCATGTATTTTGTTTCTCATACTAAATAAAGTAAATTTCTACAAGAGTTTTGTGGCTTGCCGTCTGTCTCCTGGACACTCTCATGTTCCTGCTTATTCCATGTAGCTGCCCCATCAGAACAGTTATGTTTTCTTCAGTAATTATTTTTAATTGCAAAAGTAATAAACATCAGTTGTGTTTTTTCAGAAGTACGTATTTTCCATAGGATATAATAAACTGTTGTGAGAATGGTAGAAAGCAAGTAGTTCCCCTATTCCATTACTGACTGAAGACTTCCATCTGTTGCTACTTGTAGCCAATATTCATTGCACCTCCCATGTACCTGGTACTGTGTTCTGGTTCTGTTAATGATATATATATACATGATTAATTAGTAAGTTGTATGTTATTATTATAGTGCAATTATTATAGTGGCAATACATTTTTTAAAGTACTTAAAATATGTACTTTTTTCATTTTAAATTCCTGTTTTCAATAAGCAATACATTCATACAGTTCAGAAATCAGTAAATGTAAAAAGCTATACTGTAATGTCTTTCTCCCACCCCTTTTCTCAGCCACCCAGTTCCTATTGTCTTCCCCAAAACAGGTAACTGCCATTGTTGACTTCTTTAAATCCTGCCAGAGATTTTCTTATGTATATACAAGCAGATTTGTTCTTCCCTATCCTTGTTATACCTAAATTGAAGCATTCTATTTTATGATTTTGCATCATGATAGTTACATCATTTTACACATTCTAGAGATTTTTCCATATCAGTATATTAGAGACCTTCACTCTTTTTTTTACTTCTCTGCATATGTATCATTGTATGATTTAATATAAATTATTTAAGTAATTCTCAATTGAATCATCTTATTGATGGCTATTTGCATTATTTCCAATTTTTGGCTATTATAAACAGTGCTGCAATGAACAACTTGAATATATATTGTACAGGTGGGGAAAGTGTGTCTAAAAGATGAACTCCTGGAAGTTTAATTCCTGCATCAGAGTGCAGGCCGTTGTATCTTTTTAGCTTTAAAAGATGCTTTCTTGAACATAGTATCTCCAAATTAAGCCTGCATTCTCAAAAATTTGCATACTACTTTGATAATACTTTCTCAAGTTATAAACATTCTTTCTGTAACCATAGGCAAGTTGGTGATAAATTTTGGCAAAAGCTTTTTGTAAATTTAAAAGTTAAATTATAAAATTAACTTTTCATATAAGCAGACATTGTTTTGAACTGAAGGATATGAAAAAAGTGGACAATCCTCCTGAAGTTTATGTAGTTGGGGAAAAAAAATGGATAAATGTGAAATAATTGTGAATACCAGGCAAGAATTTGAAGTTGGCTAATAACCAGTGGAGAGCCATTAAGTCCTTAAGTGAGAGAATGATACAAAGAAAATGCTGTACAATACTGTTTTGCAACAGTGTTCACTATACATGAAAGGCATGAATTGAGTAAATACTGAAATGAGGTGTTAGGTGTATCAATAATAAAGCAAGTTTTAAAAATAGTGCAGAAGACTTAGTGCTCATGCTTATTTTCAACTCCATTGTAATACTCTCAATTACCACCTGGTATTTTCCTTATTAACATGCTTATTTTACTGTATTAATGTAAAGCCAATTGAAATACCTATAATATATGCCTGATATAACTATAGTCATGTTAGAGATACACATGTAAGCAGTCTAGAGTTGAATGAGAGAGTTAGCCTGGCATAGATACTAGATGATGGGGAAAAAGAACTTAATAAGGGAAAGATTTGATTTTAGAAGTTTAGAATTGGAAATGATCTTAGAGTCCCAAATTACTTACATCTTTGTAGTATGAGGACTAGAGTGTTGAAAGATTTTGAACAAAGCGATTTAGTGACAACTGGGACTGGAATTTAGGTCTTCTGACTTCCAGTGTTTTCTCCCAAATCACAGTACTTGTGTTTGAAAGAGCACAGTAGGTTTTGTACAGGTGTCATCTTAAAAGTCTGTACTCTATATGTATGTCAAGAAGACTAAGTACCTAATCTGGTGTTTGACACAGTGTTAGAAGCGTGTGTTCAGAAAGCTAAGGATGAAAGTCATGCAGTGACTTTTTTCATTTAGATGTGATTTCTCCTTCTAAACTTTATGGCACTTTACCCTTATTTTAAGACACTTACTTTGTGCCATATTTACATGTGTCTGCCTAATCCTACCTCCAGCCTAATCCCCAGTCAGCTACCGTACAGCAAGGGCTGGACCTGATGTCTCTCTCTATCCTCCACTGTGCCCAGCACAGGATCTTAGACAACAGTAGATGCCTTCTAAATGCTAAGGTAGGTTTGTGTGTCTGAGGCAGTTGATGCATTCTGACAGATCTGAATAGGAGAACAATTCCAGAGGAGGGAAGGGACGTCTGGAGTTGTTTTTATTTGAGACTCCCCCCCAACTTCACTCGATTGAGTTCTGTAGAGAGAAAAGGAGACCAGAGGAAGCAAATCTATTACTACTACATTCCAATTGCTCTCTTGCTTAGTCCAAGGTCCAAGAGTCACTTTTTCTGCCTGATTTAACTAACATTGAGTTTTAACTGAGTTATTGGCATAATGTCCCTTAGTCTGACTGTTCTAATGAGGAATAGGAAATGAGAGATATCCATTAGATTCTGCAGAGGAGCATACCTCATTAGGGACTGGGAGAGCAAAGAGCAGCCAATGAGTGCCTACTAAGTTTTAGGCCCTAGCCTATGAGGCAACAGAGGAAAGCCCTTGCCCTCATGGTGCTTAAATTGGAGGGAGACGGTAAAGATAAGCAAAATATATAGTATGTCAGTGTTAAGTGCTGAGAAAAATGGAGAAGGAAAGTGGTTAGGAAATGTATATGTATGCGTGTTAGAGGGCTTGAGTGTGCTATAACTGTCTTACTGATTACACAAGCATAGGTTCTGTTGTTTGCAGGCAGTTTGTCCCAATTTGCACCCACAGCTCAGGAAGAAATAATGAAAGACCCACTTTCCTAGGTAATGTAGGCAGTTGAAAGGAACGAGGCCAGGCCAGTAAGAAACCTGGCAGAAGATAACAGTAAGCTCCCCTCTGTTAGTTCAACGTTCCCAGGGAAAGACGAAAACGACAACAAAGCTTCCTGTCCCTTTAAAAATGGCGGCTCCGCACGGGCCACAATACCATTGGTTGCAGGAGGTAGAAGGGGCCGGGACGGAGGGGCGGGGCGCGCGGCGCCGCTGAGTCCCGCCTCCTACGGCAAGTCGGAGGTGGCAAGATGGCCGCCGCTGAGGGAGATAGTGGTGTCGGGGCTGAAGCGGACCGGGAATTGGAAGAGCTTCTGGAAAGTAAGAGCCGTTAATGGGAAAAGTCCGAAGGGGGCGGGTGTGAGAACCCGTACAGGGGGTTAAGTGGCCCGAGATATTTGGGGCTCGGTGAGAGAGGCTCTCCAAAGGTTGGAGGGGGCGGAGGGTCTGACTGCGACCCCCAAGAAAATCCCTGGGTCACCTTCTCCTTTCTCCGCTGCGGGAGCTGAGGAGCTCACTTTGGGTCCTTGAGCGGCCCAGAACGTTGATCTCCCTGCAGGAGGGGAAACTAACCCAGAGAACGTTGTTCCACAATCCCGCTCCAAACTCCCCGTACTTTAGATTGGTAAGTGCTTGAAGTCTAAGTTTCTTCCCGCCAGCAGCAGCACTTGGTCCTCGGTGGGCAGCGTGCCGGACACCCACGGATTGCTTCCATTAGCTCTTAGCAAGCCCGAAACGTGTCCTTCTGTGCACTGCCCTGTTCCCCTTAACACAAAAGATACGCCTTTTCTTCTCCTAGTCCTTTCACCTTTCTCTCACTAGGCCCCTTTCCAGTTCTTTCAACATGTCAGAGCTCAAACCTAAATCCCTTCCCATCATTTTGAAAAACAGGGTGAGACGGCCTTAGGGGTAGGCCGTTCACCCTCTTGAAGAGAGAGTGGCTGTTCTTTTCTTCCTTAGCCCTGTCCTCCACTCCTCTTTTGGTTTCTTGCCCAGCGTGGGGCCAATGCCCTCACCCTAGGCTTGGCAGGCACAGTGGCAGTGAGGGCACAGGCTTTTCAGGGAAGAGGTGAATATTTTGTCTGTTGCTCAGTCATAGAGATATTGGTAGGCAGAAATATGAACAAAAATAGTGAGAAGTGCTAAGTGACTGTGTGAATTGGCACAGGGCTCTGCAGAGATAAGGCCAGAGGGAGCTGTAGGAGCTTTAGGGTGGGAGGGCTAAAAATTGTAGGATAAGAGAAGAGAGTTTAATGCCCTCCCATGGAGTGTAATATGGGGTCCCTCAGTTTGTACTAGTACCAGGACCCACGGGAAGCTGGGTGAAACATCTTGTGACTTTTGCTCTCTTGCCAAAGATTATTCCTTTTAGAGCTCTAGAGTGAGTTCAAGGGGTTAAGGACATCTGTGTTCTCTCCTCCCCTTGGGTATTTGTATGGGATTTCTAAGGAACCATTAAAGTATGGCAGGGAAGGCTCTGTGTAGATGGAGATGTCTCTGCAGAACTTCTTTTAACTCTCTTCTCCTAGCTCTGAGAGAGAGGCTTATTCCACCTTAAGAGTTTTCTTCCCCTTTGATCACAGTAAATTAGATAATGGAGAGGGAAGTGGGAAGCTTGAGGGGTGGGCCAGAGGGGAAGATTCAAAAAAAAGGAGAAAATTTTCAGAAAGTTGCTGGTTTGAAAGATTGTTCTCTTAATGCTTTGCCCAGAACCCCCATCCCCGAGCCTTGCATCATCATCCATCCCCAATACACACACCATGTCTCTTGTCTCTGAAGGTGCTCTTGATGATTTCGATAAGGCCAAACCCTCCTCAGCACCCCCTCCTACCACCACGGCTCCTGATGCATCAGGGCCCCAGAAGAGATCACCAGGAGACACTGCCAAAGTATAAATTCTACCTGCTTAAGGGGTGGGGAGGGGTTGGGCATGCAGCTCTAAGAAGAGGTGGGGCAGGCCCCTGTGGGCCAGAGGGGATTTAAGGGAGGGTGGCTTGGCCTCACATTGCTGAGTGCTCTTGCAGGCCTCAGTCCTTGTGAAACAGGGACTTGAGATTGAGTAGGTTCCCTTTAAGGATGTTCCTTAAGAAAAGAGCGGATTTAAATAGTTGAATTGGGAACACCACTCCATACCTTTCCCTCAGTGGCCAGATGCCTTTCTGCTGTCCTCATTAATAGAGGTAGTCAGAATGTCCAATGGAGGTGGGTAGGAGGGAAGCACTGCATTTCCTGGAGCCACTGCCTGTGACTTCTGTCAGAGGTCATGTGCAGTGGGGTGCCAAGTAAGAGATGCGTTTTGTCTACCTCTCCCCTGCAGGATGCCCTCTTCGCCTCCCAAGAGAAGTTTTTTCAGGAACTATTCGACAGTGAGCTGGCTTCCCAAGCCACTGCAGAGTTTGAGAAGGCAATGAAGGAGCTGGCTGAGGAAGAGCCCCACTTGGTGGAGCAGTTCCAAAAGCTCTCTGAGGCTGCTGGGAGAGTGGGTGAGGAGGGGGCCCCAGACAACTGGAAATGTCTGAACAAGCCTCTTAGATCATGTTGCTCAAGGACACTACCATTTTTCATAAAGTTGATAGGAGTTATGATACTACTGCCACGGGATTGGGGAAGGGGATGGGAGGAGGGATGAGACCCTGTTTAATGAAAGGGGTGAGGTAGGTTGGAAAATAACAGAAAAGATCATTGAAAACTGACCATTTTAAATGTCACAGTGTTATTGTAGGTGTCATCATGGAGAACAAAGTGACACGTAGCACATGTAGATTTATGAAAATAACTATGAAGGTAACCATAGAGTATTCAAAGATTTGGAGTGCTGGTTGTTCACTAATAAATGCTCCATGTCCAAGCTGGTAACCAGGTCAGTCTAGGTCAAGCAAGCAGTTAAAATCCTAAATGACTTTGGCTCTTTTCATCTCTCGTAGGCAGTGATGCGACTTCCCAACAAGAATTCACTTCTTGCCTGAAGGAGACATTAAGTGGACTAGCCAAGAATGCCACTGACCTTCAGGTGAGGGGGAAGAGATAGGGAACCACAAGGGGCCCACTCCCAGACTCTTCACCAGCAGAGTCTCAAAAGACAGACTCCCTTGGGTATCATCTCAAGTCTGTCCCTGCCTCACTATTTTGCTACAGGCAAGTTTAAATAGTTCTTTCCTGAAAGGTTGATAAGCATCCCAAGAAGGCAGTATGTTGCTGACCTCTCTTCCATCCTTTCTAGAACTCTGGCATGTCAGAAGAGGAGCTGACCAAGGCCATGGAAGGGCTAGGCATGGACGAAGGGGATGGGGAAGGGAACATCCTCCCCATCATGCAGAGTATCATGCAGAACCTGCTGTCCAAGGATGTGCTGTACCCGTCACTGAAGGAGATCATGGAGAAGGTTTGTGAACTTCTGTTTATGCTTTTCCTTTTCATTCTGCATTGTATCAATTCCCACGGGCGACTTTGACTGTTTAGAGGCTGCAGCGATAGAGTAGAGTGCACAAGTTCATCTATTATTTTCTTTCTCCTTTGTTTATTTATTTGAAGAATAAAGCTACCATACAGAGGATATTTAAGGTAGAAGGGGAAATCCTTCAACTCTATAGTTTTCTGTAAACTAGTCTAAGACTGTTGTCTGATCAACCCCTTCTTGCGTGTTCAGCTTCATTCATTTCTCCAACAAGGTTTCACTGAGCATTTACTAGCTTTGAGCTATGAACAATGTCAAGACTAGTTTAAATGATGGTCTCTGCCATCATATAGTGTTACTGAGGAGATTTTTAAAAGTTGTTTTGAAGGTTGTAAAAGCAAAATAAAGAGTATATGACAGAAACCATATGTGGCCCTTAAAGCCTCAAATATTTACTATCTGGCCCTTCACAGAAAAGTTTCTAGCCTCTGGTGACCATAAATGCCAGGTGATCTGGTTGAAGTCGGTGTTACTTCTTACGCTGAACTCGCTGATTTAGGTTTTCCTTCTGTGTCCCAGTCCCCTTTGTATTTTACTTTCTTCATATTTTGTTGCCCTTATCCATTATTCACTTTCGTCTTCCCAACCCATTTTCTCTTTCCTTAGTATCCAGAATGGTTGCAGGCTCACCAAGAATCTCTACCTCCTGAGCAGTTTGAAAAATACCAGGAACAACACATTGTTATGGGCAAGATATGTGAGCAGTTTGAGGCAGAGACTGCCACAGACAGTGAGGCCACTCAGAAGGCTCGTTTTGAGGTGGTGCTGGATCTTATGCAGCAGGTAAGGCCGCCTTTTGCCATCTGCCCACTGGTGGTGTCTACTTGGGTGTTTGGTGGAAGAGTTACCCTGGAAGGATGCCGCAGTCCAAACCCAGATGGAGGAGGGAGCACAAGAGAGGCCACTTAGTATGGTCCTCAGGAGAAAGCACAGAGACTATAGCTCAGATTCTTCCTTTGGGCTGCTATCCTATCTTCTGGGATTTTGTCATATTCTTCTTTCCTTCTTTTCCAGCTACAGGATTTGGGCCACCCTCCAAAAGAGCTGGCTGGGGAGATGGTGAGTGTATCATCTTATGTACTTTAACCTGAGCCCAAGTTTCCAAAATTCTGTACCTTTAGTGATTCCACCTATGGTGGTAATTACGGCCACTGGGGATGGAACTTCAAAGCTCTAACCTGAAATAGGAGCCATTATCTGAGTCCCTTCATCTCTTCTCCAGCCTCCTGGCCTCAACTTTGACCTGGATGCCCTCAATCTGTCGGGCCCACCAGGTGCCAATGGCGAACAGTGTCTGATCATGTGAAACACAACACGCTTTCCTCCCTGATTCCCAGCCATGGGGAATGTCTGGAGTCAGCAGAACCACTGGGAGCTGAGGCAGGAGTGTCGTCTACAGGAGTGGCCTGCCCACTGCCATCTGTCATCCCACCCAAGATTGTGCCATACCAGCTGAGGCTTTTCTCTGTCTTTCTAGGAATAAGGCCTGTTCTGTAGATCATTTCTGGGGGCCCTTTCCATTGTGGTTTCTGCTGCTGGCAAAGGCCCAGCTATGTACCAGGTGAAGGAGGGCATCCCTTTTGGGGCATGCACCTTCTTCCCTCTCCCAAAATAATATACACAGGGCCACACTAATGTTCATTTTTGTACCCAGGGTCTTCGTGCCTTGTCTCTGCTCCGTCTCTTGGACCTGGGGAGCAGGGACAGTCTCCTGTATTTTTATAGTTATCTAGGGCAGGGCCTTTGGGAACAAATGGGGAGAAACAGCCTGAGTTGGGGATGTAGGTCTATCACCAGACCCTCTTGCTTTCAGACTGTTCTGAATTCTCTGAGGGGAAAATAGTGGGGGCATCTAATCACAGTAGACTGAAAGAGAAGCCCTGGGATTCTCCTCTCTCCAGGTACAGAGCCCTTGACTCTCTGTTCAGCCTGAGAACTCAAGTTGCTGCCCTAGTTCTTTCTATAATGCTATGTGATATGGGTGAACCCGGCCCTTGACCTTTACCCTCTACCTCTCTTTTCCTCTCCTCTCTATTTTAAATACCTCTTTATTCCAACCCTTCTGTGAACCTAGGCTGTGACAAAAAAGGGCCCATCCTGTTTCCTCTCATCTAGTTCATCCACCATTCTTACTGCCCCCCCCCCCCGCCCTCTCCCTGGCAAACGTATATGATTATACTGTCAGGTCTAGGAAATGAATGACTGCTCTTCCCCAGATACTTTCTGGCTTATCTGAGACATCTGATTCCTTTAAATCCTGTCCATTGATTCAGGAAGGTGGCTTGGGAAAAGGGGGTGGGGTGCAGCCTGGGTCTTTTTTCCTGACTAATAAATATTCTGAGTGAGGATTGTAGCCTGTTTTTCATCCAAATCTTCTCCTGGTCTTTCTCAGCTTCTCGAAGCTGCAGTATGAGGAATGTTAGCAGACTAGTTCTGCATAGCTTTATAGTGCTGGGTTCCACCACCACCTCCCTTCCCCAGCTCAGTCTGCACCTCAATTGGCAAAGGAGACTGAATGGCCATCTTTCCTCATTTTCTCTGAGTATTTCAATTTGGGAAGCCCTTCAATTGGTATTGTATTTTAACATTTCACATTATTATTATTAATGTTAGTAATATATTGTTAATGTGTTTTCTAAGTTATTTTTCTGTGAGCTGACCTTGCCCTTCTCTGTGAGAGCCAGGGGACCTGTGGACCTTGGCTGCCACATGTTGGTGGATACCCTGGTCAGACCAGCTGGCTGTCCTGGTTCAGCACTCAGAAAATAACTACCAGAACAATTTTGCACTCATCATCTGTGTCGCTTTGAGCTCCTGACATGTCACTTTCCCTTGGGTTAAGACTTTTCACCCCTTAGAATCCCACACATTCTGTGGTATTGGCAAGGAAGGAAATGCTCTTAAGGCATCAGGCTGTTTGGGAAGGTCCAGCTACTGTACCTTAGAGTATGGAAGAGCCCAGGTCTGAATCTGAGATTCCTCTACTCTGCAAGAGATGGGGAAGTACAAGCAGACTTGTGATGATGGTCAGGACCTGAATTGCCAAAATTCTCTCCTTATAGCTCCCTCCAAACACTGCATGAGGACAGAGAGGAGGAGCGAAGAACAAAAGGGCCCCGCCTCTGAACCGTGTGCTGTTGGTCCTGCTGCCACTTTTCTTTTACACATTCTCACTCTGCTTGGAGAATCTAAACAGATGCCGCTTTAGTTTTGTTCCCAAGGCATTCATTTTCATTTTGATTTTGATTGAACATGATCAAATTGATCTCAGGTTACTCTCTGACCCAAAAATACTATTTGAATTATTCTAGGACTCGTGGAAAGATAGAATAGTCCTTCTCAAACTGTCTGTGGTAAAGGGTCAGGTTTTCTGTTTCATAAGTATCCAGTCCTTTATATACTAGAACGCGTTCTGTGTGCAGTTCACACGTTGGGCTACCCACTACACAAGTCTGACAGCACCGAAGCGGCCAGACCCCTTTTGCAGGATAAGGCCACTGGTTATGCATTTGGATATCACAGCAATGTCAAAATGCTAAAATGTGTCTGAAAACTCTCAGTTTCTAACTTACCTTGTCGCAGACTGGTAAAAAAAAAACTGTTCACAGACCAGTACAAGTATTACAGCCACCTGAGTAGGGCCGCTCTGGGGCTCTCCTCAGTCTCGCCACAGCTGCGTCAGCCAGACCGGATACATTTCTATATGTGTTTTTCCACGTGAGGTTTGCTTCTGGTGAACTTTTTCTTCAGCAAGAATGTATCACTATAAGGACATTCTCTACTATTTTTCTAGCCTTCCTTTTCTGTTACTTAAAAATAACTATGACAAAGCTTACATTTAAGCTGTATGTGAAGTGTTATGCTGCTCTGAAACTTTAAAGGAGGTGCCCCTTTATTCCAAAATTCTGTATGTTAAAAAACAAGTTTGTGGTTGTTCGAATGCTTTCATGAATTAAGAATCAAGTTACACAGAATTTGTGATAATGGGGTCATTTTCCTGTGATTCCAGAATGTTCTGGCAAGGGCCCCATAAGGGGCTTGTAATACGCTGTTTAGATGGCTTTTGGGGAGCTTAGGAAAAACGATGGCCCACAGTAAATGGGAGTTGAGATGACAGGCTATATGAGGAATGATGAGAAGGCTTAGAGGATGTGGGCATGCAAGAATGAATGCATATTACACTGCAAAACCACCCAGTTGACTATGTTTCTTAGGAAGGCCTTGGGAAAAATTTTTTTTTGTAAAGGAAAGGCACTAATGAAGGGGTCACAGCATCTTGGAGAAGTTTAGAAGTAGCTGTCTCTGTGGGTGGAGACTGATGCAAGGGGATATTTAAGAACTGTTTCCCTTGGAAATAGTGGGGATGATAGGATCCTGGCATAGCAGAAGCCAAATGGCAACACTGAACTCTCAGAAGCAGGGTGGGTGAATTTCTATAAGGGCAGGATGGTCCAAGTGGAGATGGCTTACGGAATATGGGTGGTCCTAGGAACCATATAGATGGACAGCCAAGGAGGGTATTGATTTACATGTAATTAAGAACGATCAGGGATGGTTGAACAGAAGGATGAGATCAGTAACTTCAGTGAAAAGTCACAATTTCTTGCCCAGTTTCTAGGCCTGAGACAGTTCTCTGATCAACCTATCAATTGAAAGCACCATTTACTTAGTTAACCATACACTAGGGAAAGAAAACTACCCAGGGTTTTTTTGAGTTGGAATACAGGGTCTGAGGTGACACGGATACCCAGGGACCCAAAGCACCACCACAGCACCTCTCCTCCCTGGACCCCCCCACCCCCGTTACAGTGGGGAAATAGGGGATCAGATAATAAAGAAGTGCTTACCCAAGTCTGTCTTACAGTGAGTCCAAAAACCCACTTTATGGCCATTTTTATAGTTTCTAAATGTATAATCAGAATGGACATATTTGGCATATTTCTGTCCATAGTTGGACAGAAAGGCAAGTAGAAGCCCCTGGGGGAAATGGCAGCACTTAATTACACTCTTAAGAACTTAAAAGGATGCAGGGGTGTTGATCCCCATCTTAACCTCATTTAGTTTCACCTGTCTGGCCTTTGTAAAAACTGGAAGGACTCTGGTGGATTACAGTGGACTGCTGCAAACTTAAGCAAGTAGTAGTCCCAATTGTCCTATGTTGGATGTATTTTTTTTACTGGAGGGAGTACACAGCCTTTAGTATAGGTATGTGGCTATCGATATATACTGTCTGGCCTTTTTTACAGAAAGTTTGCTGATCCCTGACCTAGTGAGTATGTTCTTTAAATACCAATCAGGAAGAAGTATCCGAAGCAGTTTGCAGTTGCAAGTAATGGGCAACAGTATATGTTCACAGTCTTGATCTAGAAATATGTTAATTCTCCCCATCTCTGTCACAGTATAGTCCAAAAGGACCTGGATATTCTGTAAAATATCACATTTGTTTGCTTTCTTAAGTGTATGCTGCTGAGGTATTAAGGATATGCTAATGAGATCTGTATCTGATCTGTACAAGCAGTATCAAGTATTCTGTATTCCCTGGTGAGACACATAATACTCCAGAGGGTGGGAGATAAATTCTTCAAAAGATACAGGGCCCTGCCACATTGGTTAAGTTTTTAGGATCTGGAGCATTCTGGGACATCCTGTCTAAAGTAGAGATAAGTTATTGAATCTTGCATCTTTTACTCCAAGAAAGAAGCACAATGCGTTGGTAGGCCTCTTCCAATTTTGGAGGCAGCATATTCTGAACTTGGGAAAGCAAGAAAGGCCTCTCTGGCAGGTCCAGGCTATGGTACTGCTTGGGCCATATGCCCTGGAAAATTCCATGGTACTAGCGGTATCTGGTAGGAAAAGATGTGTGTGGATTCTCTGGCAATCCACAGTAGAGGAGTTTCAGCACAGACCTCTAGGGTTCTGGAGTAAGGTGATGTTACCTGCAGTAGAGAAAGTTTCTCCATTTCAAAGCATCTCCTGGCATATTATTAGGTCCTGATAGAGATTCAGTGTCTGACCACAAAATACCAAGCAAACAAGTGACTGTTGCTGAGTAGCCCATACAACCAGCCTGTTATTGTCAGGCCTGCCAAGTCCCAACATTGGATGGATACAATAGCAATATATATTACAATGGAAATCGTTCATTTTGGAAGAAGCCCAAATAAACTTGGTGGGCACAGGTAAGTAAAATTGAGCAAAGGGCCCTGGACCGCCACATTACCAACATCTGTTGCACTAATACTTTTCTCTTAGCTCGTACCCATGGCAACCATTTGAGGGAGGAAAAAAATTCAGGTCTAGTTTGTGGATGGGTTAGGCAAGCCAAATATGGACTGCAGCTTCTCAACAACCTTTTCCAAAGTGGTCCTGAAAGACAGTGATGAGGGGAAATTCTCTCAATGAGCAGGGCTTCAGGCAATTTACCTGACCATCCACTTTGGAGAGAGAAGTGGCCTGAAGCAAGGATATACATGAACTCACAGTCAGTGGCTGGTCGTTGGGGGCCCAGAAGGAACAAGGTAGGAAAATGGGGGGAACTAGGTCTGGTGCAGAGCCTTTGGGTGGATCTATGAGTGGGACTTGAAAGCATTCACCAGAAGAGTGCTAAATAATATCCACATGGAGAGGATAATTTAGTTGGGACGATCTCAGCTATCCCAGTTCTTGTACAGTGTGTTTATAAATAGATTCACCGTAGTGGCAGAGATGGAGGCTGTTTTATTGGCCTGTTAATATGGACTCCTCTCTCACCCAAGGCTGACCTAGCTACTGCTATGTCCAATGTCCATCTTGTCAGCATCAAAGAGCAGTGCTGATCCCCTAGTTCAGTACCATTGTTCAAGGAGAACAGCCAGCCATTTGGTGGCAAATTGATTACATTGAACCTTTTCCATTTTGGAAAAGGAAAACAATTTATTCTGATCAGGGCTGATAAATATTTTGCTTGGCCTATCCTGTCTAAAGTGCCTGAGCCAGTACTACCATCCAAGGACTCAGAGATTTGATCTACTGGCATGGGGTCCTACACAATAATGCCTTGGAACAAAGGACCCACTTAATGGCAAAGCAGGTATAGCAATGCGCACATGACAGTGAGATCCACTGTTCTTACCAAATACCTTTTCATCCAGAATCTTCTGACCTGTTAGAGCGGTAGGATGGCCTTTTGAAGTTCATTTGTGATACCAGCAAGGATGGAGTGCTGTCCTTCATGATACAGTATCAATCTCCATGACTTTAATAGGTGATTTATCCCCAGTAGGTAGAATTCATGGGCTCTGGAGCCCAGAGATAGAAATAAGAGTGACCCTATTCAACATCACTTCCAGTGATCCACTTAAGGAATTTGTGCGTCCCATCCTTCAACTTTAAATTATGTAGGTCTAGAGGCCTTGTTTCCCAGAGTGGAGATGCTTCTACCAGGCACAGCAAAAATCTCAATAAACTTAAAGATATGGCTGTCATCTGGTCACTTTGGGTTCCTAATGCTGATAAACTATCAGGCAAAAGAAGTTACCATAGTGTCTGGTATAGTAAACTGTTTGTTATGAGGAGGTAGGATTACTACTACATTATGAGCAAAGAGTAAAGTGTTTGATGCACATACGATCCCTGGGTTATCTCTTGGTCCTCCTATACTCACTTTTAATTGTGAATAAGTAAACAGGTGCAGCCTGATAGGGCATGATCTCCAGGGGCTCAGAACCTTCAGAGATGAAGGCCTAGATCACCCCACTAGGAAAATCATCTAGACTAACAAATTATAGTCAAGGAGGAGATGAATATAAAATAGGTGGTTTAGAAAGAAGATGATGAATATCATTTGCAGCTTCTGGACCAACTGCAGCAACTCTTGTGTTTCCAAAAATTATGACTAACCTGACTGCTGGAGAAACTGCCTGAACAGAGTGAACTTAATGTGCAAAGCAAATGGATCTGTGCAATGCTAGAGGTAGACCATAGTAGGCATTGTTTGTACCCTGTCCAGATCCCCTTTACCAGGAAGTGAGTGTTGGCTGCTGATAGTTCACAGCTGCATTCTCTTGAGAATTGCGCTCTATGCCAATAGGAGCCACTTCTGGAAACCCCTAGAAAGTTGTGCCACAACCTGTGGGTGGTGACAGCACCACAGCCAATGGAATGATGTCAATTCCTGCAATGACGTCATCTGGGATTCTGATAGGGATTGCACTATCAGTGATGATATGCAACCAGTAATTGTGTTATCAGCAAATGACACTAGGGTACAACATTCCTTCCTGCTTTGAGGTAGGACAAATATGCCATTTGTGTGCCAAGAGTTCCCAGTGGAAGCTAAACTTATCAGCTGAACCCATATCTTTGCCTAACTTTTCCCTCATCCTGCTTCCCTCACTCCATTACAGCTTTTACTTGAGGGCACTCCCTCAATAAACCACTTGCACAGAATCCTTTTCTTGGACTCTGCTTCTAGGGAATCCAGCCTAAGACAGGAGAATGGTGGTGTCAAGTAAGAGATTTGAGTTTGACAAAAGGTGGAGGAAAGAACCAAAGTGAGTTCCATCTGGGAACGTTAACATGCCGTTGGCTGGAACAGAAGGGAACATCCTCAACCTGGTAAAATGCAGCTGTGAAAAATCTACAGCTAACATCATACTTAAAGATCAGGAACAATACAAGGACATCAGCTCTCACCACTTCTAGTCAACATTGTGTCAGAGGTCCTAGCCAGGGCAATTAGGCAAGAAAAAGAAAAGACACTTAGATGGAAAGAAAGAAATAAAACTATATTTGTAGATGGCATGGTATAGGAAATCCTAAGGAATCCACTAAAAAAACTACTAGAACTAATAGGACTTAAGATCAATTTACAAAAATCAGTTATATTCCTATGCATTTGAATGAACATTTCAAAAATAAGACTAAGAAAACAATCCCATTCACAAAAGCATCAAAAAGAATACTTAGGAGGAAAAATGAGTATTTAGGAACAAATTTAACAAAAGAAATGCAAAACTGTACTGTTAAAACTACAAAATATTGTTGAAAGAAGGAAGATCTAAATAAATGGAAAAACACCCCATGTTCATGGAGCACAAGACTTAATATTGTTAAAATGGCAATACAGATCTTCCTTGATTTATGGTGGAATTACATCCTGATAAACCCATCATAAGTTGAAAATACCTTGTGAATGCATTTAGTACACCTAATATACCAAACATCATAGCTTAGCCTAGCCTACTTCCAACATACTCAGAACACTTATATCAGCCTACAGTTGGGCAAAATCATCTAACACAAAGCCTATTTTATAATAAAGTACTGAATATCTCATAATTTATTGAATATTGTACTGAAAGTGAAAAAGAATGGTTGTAAGTATATTGATTGTTTACCCTTGTGATCACGTGGCTGACTGGGTGCCTCAGATCACTGCTGCTGCCCAGTATCATGCAAGAGTATCATACTGCATGGCCCAGGAAAAGATCAGAATTCAAAAATCAAAGTACAGTTTCTACTGAATGCTTATCACTTACACACCACCATAAAGTCAAAAAAAATCCTAAAATCCATTGTCAGTTGAGGACTCTCTGTACTCCTGAATCTCCAGATTCAATGCACTCTCTTTCAGAATCTCATCTGACTTTGTGGAAATTGACTAGCTAATTCTAAAATTCATATGGAATCACAGTGGACTCAGAACAAGAAAATAATCCTGAAAAAGAAGAATAAAGGAGGACTCGCATTTCCAATTTTAAAACTTAACTACAAAGCAATGGTAATCAAAACAAGGTGGTATTGGCACAAGAATAGACATAGATACCAGTGGAGTAGAATTAAGAGTCCAGAAATAAACTAAAAACTCTATAGTCAACTGACTTTTTTATGAGGGTGCCAAAATCATCCAATGGGGAAAGAATAGTCTTTTCAACCATTGTCCTGGGACAACTAGATAGCCATGTGCAAAAGAATGAGTTCAATCCTTAACCTCATGCCATATACAAAAATTAACTTAAAATAGACCAAAGACCTAAAAGTAATAACTAAAACCATAAAGCTCTTAGAATAATACATGGGGTAAAACCTTAATAACTTTTAATGGCTAAGGATTATTAAATATGACACCAAAAGCATGAGCAACAAAAGAAAAACATAGATAAACTGGATCTCATCAAAATTAAAAGTTTGTGCTTCAAAGCACACTATCAAAAAAGCTCAAAGACAACCCACAAAATGGGAGAAAATATTTGCAAATCATAAAGGACTCGTATCTAGAATAAATACTCTTATAATTCCATAATAAGACAAGTAACCCAATTTAAAAATGGGCAAAGGATTTGAATAGACATTTCTCCAAAGAAGACAAAAAGTCCAATAAGCGTATGAAAAGATGCTTGACATTGTTAGTCAGCAGGGAAGTTCAAATTAAAACCACAGTGAGATATCACTTCACACCCATCAGGATATCTAGAATCAAAAAGTTAGATATCACTTCAACTAAAAAAGAAATAACTCTGGAATTAAAAAAAAAAAAAAAGTTATGGTGCAGCCACTGTGGAAAACAGTATGGAGATTCCTCAAAAGACTAGGAATAGACTTACCATATGACCCAGGAATCCCGCTCCTGGGCATATATCCAGAAGGAACCCTACTTCAAAATGACACCTGCACCCCAATGTTCATATCAGCACTATTTACAATAGCCAAGACATGGAAACAGCCTAAATGTCCATCAACAATTGACTGGATAAAGAAGATGTGATATATTTATAGAATGGAATACTGTATAGCCATAAAAACTGACAACATAACGCCATTTGCAGCAACATGGATGTTACTGGAGAATGTCACTCTAAGTGAAGTAAGTCAGAAAGAGAAAGAAAAATACCATATGAGATCGCTCATATGTGGAATCTAAAAACAACAACAACAACAACAAAAAACAAAACAAAACAAAAAATAAATACAAAACAGAAACAGACTCACAGACATAGAATACAAACTTGTGGTTGCCAGGGAGACGGGGGGGTGGGAAGGGACAGACTGGGATTTCAAAATGTAGAATAGATAAACAAGATTGTACTGGGAAATATATACAAGATCTTGTGGTGGCTCACAGCTAAAGAGAATGTGACAATGAATGTATGTATGTATGTATGTTTATGTATAACTGAAAAATTGTGCTCTACACTGGAATTTGACACAACATTGTAAAATGACTATAACTCAATAAAAAAAAGTTTAAAAAAAAGTTAGATATCAAGCATTGGCAAACATGGGGAGAAACTGGAACCTTTATACACTGCTGGTGTGAATGAAAATGGTACAACTGCTGTGAAAAGCAGTCTGTCAGTTCCTCAAATGATTAACATAGGGTTAACCATATGACTCAGCAATTTCATTCCTAGGTACATACCCAAGAGAAATGAAATGAAACATATGTCCACACAGAAACTTGTACAGAAATGTTTATAGCAGCATTATTCATAACAGCCAAAAGGTAGAAGCAACCCTAACATCAATCAATAGATGAGTGGACAAGCACAGTTGTATATCCATGGAATAATATTTGGCTGTGAAAAAGAGAATGAAATACTGATGCATGCTACCACATGGATGAACCTTGAAAACATGCTAAGTGAAATAAGCCAGAGACAAAAGGCCATGTACTGTATGATTCCATTCATATTAAAGTCCAGAATGGGGAAATCTATAG